>NC_134777.1:42218911-42221411 GCF_046742065.1 Oratosquilla oratoria | reverse complement strand
CCAATTTAGGCCTTATCAGTGTAACTAGTATTTTCTTTACCATTTCTTCATCCAAGTAAGTAAAAGTCATTTTTATTGATCTTAGCAAGTTATAGGTTTCACCGAAATTTTTGTTTACATGTTCGTCAGGGGACATATCTTTTGTGATGATTACTCCCAGGTCTTTTTCAGATTCCACTTTCTTTACTTCCTTTGCACCAGTTTTATATTGTCCTGACATCCTTTTTATTTTTTTTTTCAAATTCCATTATGCTACATTTCTTAATGTTGAAGTCCACTACCCACTTGTGACCCCATTTCCCAAATCCTGTTCAGATCTCTCTGCAGTGAATCACAGTCCGTTTCAGTACTCACTTTATTTAACAGTTTTGCGTCATCTGCAAAGAAGCTCATGTAACATTCCACACCTTCGTCCATGTCATTCATATAAACAACAAACATTATTGGTGTCAATTCTGATCTTTGTGGAACTCCACTAATCACCTTTTCCAAAGTAGAACTTTTATCTCAGAGAACTACCCTGGTGTGTGTGTGTGTGTGTGTGTGTGTGTGTGTGTGTGTGTGTGTGTGTGTGTGTGTGTGTGTGTGTGTGTGTGTGTGTGTGGTTCACCACGGTCTTGGATCACGTGTTGGACTCGTGATCAACAGCTATTTCCCTTCCGGGAGAGAGACCAGAACGCATATACGACAGATCTATGGGTAATGCTGTGACCTTATACGCACACATACACCCAACTCCCAGCCCACGAGAGTTGGAGTAGCGACTCGCAGCGCAGCGGTACTAAAATTATTTCAACCCTGGCCGGGATTCGTACCCGGACCGCAGTAATGACGACCGAGAACTCTAACCACTGCGCCATCGTGTGCACATTTACCTTGTACCTATGTTCGTAGTGACCCGTCTTTGTATCTCTCAGCATTTAGTTTGTTCTTAAATTCTTGTATGGTTTTTCCACATAATAATTTTTCGTCCAATTTGTTCCAGATATCTATCACTCTGCGTGGAAAACTATTCTTGTTCAGATCTCTTCTATAATTATCCTTTTTTATTTTTTCGTGTCATCTTGTTTTTCTTCTATTCCACTTTAATAAATCTTCTCTGTCAAGGACTTCCATACCTTTCATGATTCTGTAAATGGCCAGTAGATCTCCTCTTTCTCTTTTTTGTTCCAGGGTTGTTAGTTCCAGTTTGGACAATCTTTGTTAGTATGTCAATTTTGAAAGTGTTGGTGCCACCTTTGTCGTTGCTCTTTGGATTCTTTCTAATTTCTTTACATTCTTTTTTGTCTTGTGTCCATAGTGTCGTAATGTACTCCAATCTTGGTCTTATCAGCGTGACTAATATTTTCTTTACCATTCCCTCATTCATGTAGTTAAAGGCTACCTTTATTGTTCTTAGTAAATTGTAGGTTTCTCTGACTATTTTGTTTATATGCTTGTCTGGTGACATGTCTTTGCTAATAACTATTCCTAGATCCTTTTTCAAGCTAGCTTTTTTATTTCTTTTGTACCAATCTTATATTGCCCTGATATTCTATTTTTACTTTTTCCAAATTCCATTATACTGCATTTCTTGATGTTGAACTTCTCTTCCCACCTTTGGCTCCATTTCCAAACTTTGTCTAGATCTCTCTAAAGTGATTCAGTCTTTCTCTATACATACTTTCTTTAGTAGTTTTGCGTCATCTGCAAAGAAGTTCATATAACATTCTACGCCTTCATCGATGTCATTTGTATATATGGCAAACATTATCGGAGCTAGTACAGAACCTTGTGGGACTCCACCTATCATTTCTTCCCAGGTCGAGTTTTTGTCTCTAATTACCACCCTCATTTTTCTCCTGTTCAAGAAATCTTCCATCCATTGCATTAGCTTTCCTTGTACATCTCCTGTTGTTTCGAGTTTTCTTATTATTTTGTGGTACTTTATCAAATGCTTTTTTGTAAATCTAGAAAAGAACAATCAGCCCATCCGTCCCCTTCTTGTATTATGTCTATTAGACTTTAATAAAAACAAATCAAGTTGGTGGCACAAGATCTTCCTTGTCTAAAGCCAAATTGTTTTGGATTAAGTATCTCATTTTCTTCCAGATGTTTAATCCATCTACTTTTAATAACTTTTTCACATATTTTAGCTATTGTGCTTGTAAGGAAGACCGGTCTATAGTTTGTTGGGTCTTCCTTATCTCCCCCTCTATATATTGGCAGCGGTTGCGAATGATGCCACTGCGCTGTCGAGTCGTGTGTGTGCGTGTGTGTGTGTGTGTGTGTGTGTGTGTGTGTGTGTGTGTGTGTGTGTGTGTGTGTGTGTGTGTGTGTGTGTGTGTGTGTGTGTGTGTGTGTGTGTGTGTGTGTTCACCATGGCCTGTGTGTGCGCGCGCGTCTGTGTGTGTGTGTGTGTGTGTGTGTGTGTGTGTGTGTGTGTGTGTGTGTGTGTGTGTGTGTGTGTGTGTGTGTGTGTGTGTGTGTGTGTGTGTGTGTGTGTGTGTGTGTGTGTGTG
>NC_134777.1:42213911-42216411 GCF_046742065.1 Oratosquilla oratoria | reverse complement strand
CCTGGCTCCCGCCAGGGTATTTCATTAAGTTCTGTGGTAACCGCTTAGTAAAGAAGATAAGTGAACGAACGAGGTGGACGTGTGTACATTTTTGTGAGTTCAATGCTGCTTAATTTTTTTTTTCGGAAACGTTGTTATTTTTGCACAATCAACAAAATAAGAATGCGTTTTATGGAACCACCAAAACGTGACTCTGAGTGTAGATTAAACTAGAAAGAAAAAAGGAACATAAGTAGTGGAGAAAGAACTGAGAACAAGTTAAAAATAAAGGAGCAAGAGAAAGAGAGTAAAAAAGGAAGAACAAAAGCAAGAAAGAGAAAGAGAGGACATATTTTACCTCACTACTCTTGTAAACACATATGTTTGAGAGTAAGTTCTTACCTGTTGACACATTCCACTTTATCCTGTGTTTAAGAATATGTCCCTCCCACCGATGTACTGCTTCATTAATTCCTGTAAACTGGAGGTTCTCAAACTGGGGCATGTCAAAGGATCCCTAGGGCTACGACACTTCTTTGCAAGATTTGAACTAATTTGCGAATGTATACAGTCGAAGGATAAGACAACACGTGGTTATACAAAATGAAAAATACGATAAAATTGAATAAAGTCAATGACATTATTTCATTTCATTAATATTGTCACATAATTATTTCACCGAAATTTCGATTAACAATCAAGAGGTACATGGTCCAAAGGAGCATGTTCACAAGGGAGAGGTACGTGGAGGAAGAAAGTTTGGTAACCTTTTTTTTTTTTCTAATGTGCCAGAGTACACTATTTTCTGCCCTTTCTTTTCAAGAGCAAGTCGTGGAGACAGTGAAGTCACAAAGAGAACATATTTTCAGCTGCTCTGCGGATGTGGACCTCTTCGCTAGGAATGGGGTGCCACACAGATGGATAAAATCTTCTGGTAGCAGTCAGAATGACAAAAAAAAAAAAATGCCAAGTGCTACGCAAGATGTTCATCGAAAGCTGTGTAGCGGTAGGGGAGGGGGGAGGGTCACGAAGCTTGATGCAACAGTTTGATAGCAGCTAGAACAGGCGGAAAAGTGTCATCAGGTACAGAGGACGTTACAAATGCTATGCTGACCAAGTGATCTTGCTCCTTTGTCGTTTCATCTCGTTGTTATGGCCAATTACGAATTATCATATTTAACAACTCACTGAATTCATATTCTTCTTGGTCTTAAATCTAAAGGTATTCAGGCTTCTTCTATCAAAGAAAACGGAATCTCATTAAGTGATGTCTGTCATATTTGCGATTGTGTGGAATGTAAATGCATCTTTCGTGCATGAAGCTTCGGTGCAGAGTTAGGATTCCGTCGGCGACCCACAACAGCAGAAGCAAGAAAACGTAATCGTCTGTCGTTGGAAAAATATATATATCGAAATAATCACCAATTGAGGACGGACCCTTTATTTGTACGACGTTTCGCTGGTAATTTTTTTTTCTAGTATATAGTCGTAATACACATGACTGAGAATGAATAAGAGGAAGAGGATTAGGGAAGGATGTAGGGAGTGGGTATCGGGTGGGGTGTCACTGAATACTAGCAAATTTTAAGGAAAAGGTGGACCAAATGTCTAGGAACAGGAAAAGTTAAGGGTAAGATTCGACAGCTCACAATCGAGGAACAAAAGGAAGAAGAAAATAAAAAGGGTGAGCAATTGTCTACTGAGGGGGGGACAACCTTGGGAGGATTTTTTTTTTTTTTTTTTTTTTTTTAGGGCAACTAGGGATAGCTTAATAGTAGCAACCACCTGATGGACTGGGAAAATGCAGCCATTATGCAAGGAACCAACACAATTGAACAAAATAGGGGTATGTTCAATATCTCACCCCACCTAATTCCTTTAATACCCATTGCCAACAAAAAAATTTAAGCTACCCCTAGTTGCCCTCCAAAATCCCACTTTTTCCTCTCAAGATTGTTGTCCACCCCTCGGTAGACAATTGCTCACCCTTCTTATTTTCTTCTTCCTTTTGTTCCTCGGTTGTGAGCTAATGTCCTACACCCAGCTGATTGTTCCACCTTATCCTTAACTTTTCCTGCTCCCAGACATTTGGCCCACCTTCTCCTTAACCTTTTCTAGTATTCAGTGACCACTCCGATACCCATTCTCTTCCTCCTTTCCTCCCTTCCTCCCTCCCCCGTTCCTCTTATTTAATCTCAGTCATGTGTATTACGATCATGTAGTTGACAAAGTTGTAACAAGCGAAACGTCGTACTAATAAAGGATCTGTCCTCACTTGTGGTGTTTATTTCGATAGACTTGTCAGCAACTGCCACCTTCATACAATATATATATATATATACATATATAATATATATATATATATATATATATATATATATATATATATATATATATATATATATATATATATATATATAAGGCTCTTCAGTGTCTTCCTTTGAGGTTTTCCTCTGGCTAACGTCAAACGATTTCATTCAGGATAGAGAAATACCCCTGGGTACAAAACGTGCTGAAAATA
>NC_134777.1:42206002-42213411 GCF_046742065.1 Oratosquilla oratoria | reverse complement strand
ATTTACCTAATTATAGTATACAGGAAAGGAGCAACGCTCTTTGGGTCCCGTCTCCTATTCTCTAATTTTTTATCCTACCTAGCCTCAAATTCATGTACAGTTTCATTTTATTCTATATCCTTGATTCGCAATTATCATATCTAGATCTGAACTCGTGTATTGTCTGGACTTGGGCTATATCACTTCCTAAGCTATTCCAAGTATTTATACATTTATATGGAAAACTGTATCTCTTCACATCCTTTAAACATGTGGTCTTTCTTAATTTGCTTTCATGGCCTTTCTAAACCCTCCCATCTTTAACCATGAGATCTCTTCTGTCAATGCAATCTCCCATTGGTGACCTGAATACTGTAATCACATCATTTCTTTCTCTTCGATCTTTCATAGCTGGGAGACCCAATACTTTTAGTTTTTCCTCATATGGTTTATCTGTCAGGCTGGGGGCCAGTTTGGTTGTCCTTTGTATTCTCTCGAACTTGCTTATATCCTTTACTCTGTGTGGGGACCATACTATTGACGCATATTCCAGTCTTGGACGAATCAGGGTTTCGATGAGTTTTTTTTATCATCTCTTCATCCATATAGTGAAACCGCACTTTGATCTTCAGCAGTAGTCCGTGTGTCTCTCCCACAATCCTGCTGATATGTCTGTCAAGTGACAGGTTGTCTCTTACCAACGCTCTCAAAATTTTCTTCTCTTTTGCTTTTGTAATGGTTTCACTTCCCAAAGTACAGTTTAAGGATAATATTTCGCTTTTATTAACCATTTCCAATGCTTTGCATTTTTTGTATCGAACTTCATTTTGCATTCTTGGCTTCATGCAAAAATAGTGTCTAGATATTTTTGCAATAGTCTACCGTCCTCCTTATTTTTCACTCTTCTAATGATTTTTGCGTCATCTGCAAACATGTTGGCATAGCTTGTTCCTTCCATCATGACACTGACATAGACGTACACACACACACACACACACACACACACACACACACACACACACACACACACACACACACACACACACACACACACACACACACACATTGGAGAAAATTTAAAATACCCAATACATCTTATTGATAAAACAAAACTCAAAGCTAGGAAATGTTTTCTTAATACGTCGCAGGTCAAACCATTTAATTATAAAAATATGTTAACAATTCCGTACCAAGAAAATTTAATCCATCTTCCTAGCATTTTTGAAAAATTTGGTATCCAGATAGTATTCAAAAATAATAACAACATTAAGAGTCTGTTAATTAAAAATTCCCCAAGAAGTAAAGAAGGATGTATTTATAATATACCATGTAAAAATTGTGATTTTATTTATATAGGCCAAACAGGCAAAGGCTTAGAAAAAAGAATAGGCCAACATAAATATAGTATTAGAACGGGGCAAGTGTCCAGTGGATTATTTGTCCACCAAAGAGATTATGGTCATAATATTGACTGGGGAAATTCTAAAATAATTACTTCTTGTAATAATATTATAGAAAGAAATATTATTGAATCTTGTTTTATAAAAAGAAATTTTGGAAATAACATGAACTTGAGTTTGGGTTTATTTAAATTGGACAATTTTATTATTGACAAAATTGTGTGTGATAAAATGTAACATGGGACCTCTCCGAGTATCCTTGTCTTCTTATGTATTTATTGTTTCTTTCTGTATTGCTTTTTTGTACCTTTGAAAATGTCTAAATAGACGAAAACGTTCGGTATCTGTTTTTTCAATTTCCCGGTGGTTTCTGCAAATATATATATATATATATATATATATATATATATATACATATATATATATATATATATATATATATATATGTATATATATATATATATACACATATACCAAAGGCTTTTTTCACCCTCACAAGGGAGGTAATCAAAAAACAAAGGCATAAAAACCACTCCCGCCCATTCCATCCCCAACATGCTCCACTCCCATTCACTCCACTCCCCTCCTCTTATCTTGGCACCTCCTGGATGACGGGTCATCCCTGCATCTCATCTACTGCCCTGGGTCAGAAGCAGTGTCGCAAGATACAGCGTACTCA
Organism: Oratosquilla oratoria; assembly: GCF_046742065.1. Lineage (NCBI taxonomy): Eukaryota > Metazoa > Arthropoda > Malacostraca > Stomatopoda > Squillidae > Oratosquilla > Oratosquilla oratoria. Next base: position 42,211,353 of record NC_134777.1, on the reverse strand, counting down.
CAGCAAGGCCGCTTCGTTAAATTGGCGACCCCTCCCTCTCCGTTCCCTCATACAGAAAAGGAGAAGACGGGGAGAAATCCCTTCGGGCTGTGTCAATTCACACATACTCCCTCACCCCCTATCCCCCATCCACTCCCCCTCATGCATCACAACATCATCCATACGCAACCATTCTCCATTGACCCCTATCTTCTGTCCTCTCCCGTCCTTCTTCAACAGACATTCCCCTCTTTCCTAATGCCCCTTTTACCCCATCCATCCATCTCATCCTTGGTCGCCTCCTCATGCTCACTCCTTCCACCTCTGCTTTCCACACCTCTTTTACTAATCTTTCTTCACTCATTCTTTCCATGTGTCCAAACCATCCCAATACTCTTTCATCAACCCTATCTCCCAACTCCCTTTCCACCCCCGTTCTCCTCCTCACCTTCTCATTTCTCACTCTATCCAGCCTAGTAACCCCTAACATACTTCTCAGGCACCTCATCTCAAACACATTCAAACTCCTTCTCTCTTCCTCTCTTATATTCCATGTTTCTGCCCCATACAGTTCTGTCGGCACAATCACTCCTTCATACAATCTCCTTTTAGCATCCATTCCCAAATGTCTATTTCTCATTACACTTTTTAATCCACCAAGGCATTTACTCGTTTCTCTCAATCTACATTCTACCTTCACCTCCACTCCCTTTCCTGCCACATTCACGCCCAAGTATCTAAAACTATCCACTTCCTCCAGTCTCTTTCTCTTAATACTTCCAGTCTGCTGCCACTCTCTCCCCTTGTACATCTCATCACCTTACATTTACCCACATTTATCTTCAACTTCCTTCTTTCACACACCTTCCCAAACTCTGTCACTAACTTCCTCAATCCCTCCTCTGATCCTACTACATTTTCTTTAACCATCTCCAATCCCTGACCCACTACCCTTGTATTTATCTCTCGCACCACCCTATCTATGTATAAATTGAACAGCCAGGGCGACATAACATATACCTTCACCTCAAACCACTCTCTTGTTTTCTAATCCTAACACAAGCTCTACTACTAGTGTAAAAACTCTCGACTGTTCCTAAAAACTTTCCTCCTATCCCATATATATGCAATACCTCCCACAGTGCGTTCCTGTCTACCCTGTCATAAGCCTTTTCCAAATCCATAAAAGCCAACCCTTCTCACATATCTGTCTTACCACAAAAATCTGATCTACGCAACCCCTACCTGTCTTGAACCCACACTGTTCCTCACCAATTATTCCCTCTCTTCCTCTCCTAATCCTCTCCATCAAAACCCTCCCATAAGCCTTCCCAACTACACTTAACAAGCTGATCCCTCTGAAACTACTACAGTCACACTTGTCCTCTTTCCCCTTGTAAAGTGGAACTATACAGGCACTCCTCCAGTCCTCTGGCACTCTCCCCTCTCTTAAGCAAACATTAAATAACCTCACCAGCCAGTCCACCATCACTGTACCTCCTTTTTTAGGAATTCTGAAATAGACAAAAAACATTGTTGGAGCAAGCACTGAACCTTGTGAAACTCCGCTCGTTACTGCTCTCCATTTTGACATCTTATCCTTTACTACTGTCCTCATGTATCCTTCCTTCAAAAAATCTTTCATCCACTCTAGTAGTTTGCCTTTCAGGTCTCTATCATACTCCAGTTTCCACATAATTCGACTGTGAGGTACTTTATAAAAAAAAAATTCTTTAGGTCGAGGTACCTCACAACCCACCCACCCAAATACGTACCAAGACAGAAACAAGAAAATGTAAATATTAAATGCTAGTTCAACAGAAGATGCAATGAGGCTAATGATGGAAAAGATAAAACTTGGAAAAGATGGAGAAAAGATAAAAAAAGAAATGTAAATTGGCAAATGTATATCAACCATAGAAATGAATATGTAGAAGTGCACAGAGAGGAAAAAGAAACTACGGAAAAGACATCATAGAAAAATGTAAAGGTCAACCCAATCTTTTCTATAGACATGTGAATGGTAAACTTAAAAATAAACAGGAAACTACGCCACGGAAATACAGAATACACAGATGATCTAGAAATGGCCGAAGTCATGAACAATCACCTCAAGTCGGTTTCCACTAGAGAAAAGGTAGACCATTGGGACGAAGGAAGTGAAGTGCGATCTCCCTCCATAAGGGAAATAATAATAACACAAAAAGAAATAATGGATCAATTAACGAATCTTGACGTTAGGAAATCGCACGGCCCGGACGGAATTGCAAATTGGATACTAAAAGAATGCAAAGAAGAACTAATGGACAAAATATACAACATAATAAGTTGCTCACTCAAAGAAGGAAAAATACCAAAAGACTGGAAAATGCCAACATTGTACCAATATATAAAGGAGGAAACAAAGAACCAACTAATTACTGAAGCGCTGTAGCTAAAATTTCTGAACAAATTATCAAGAATAGATGATTAAAACACCTAGCAGAAAACAATATAATAAACTACAAATTTAATCTGTTCCTACTCAAGACTAATAGATATAATACAAGAAAGGGATGGATGGGCTGATTGTGCTTTCCTGGACTTGCAAAAAACCTTCGACAAAGTACTACACAAAAATTATTTAAAGAAAATGGAAAACAAAGGGGGGATACAAGGTAACCTACTAAACTGGATGGAGGTTTTCTTGCATGGTAGAAAAATGAGAGTAGTGCTCAGAGAAAAATGTTCAGGTTGGAAGGAGGTGATTAGTGGAGTTCCACAGGGATCACTATTGGCACCAATAATGTTCGCTATTTATGTGAATGGCATGAATGAAGATGTGGAATGTTACATGAGCTTCTTTACAGACGATGCTAAATTGTTGAGGAAAGTGAAAACCGAAACGGATTGTGAATCACTACAGATAGACCTAAACAATGTTTGGAAATTGAGTCAGAAGTGGAAAGTAGACTTCAACATTAAGAAATGTAGCATAATGGAGTTCAGAAAAAGTAAAAAGAAGAATATCAGGACAATATACAATTGGAGCAAAGGAAGTGAAGAAAGTGGGATCTGAAAAAGACCTGGGAGTAATTATCTCAAATGACTTGTCCCCTGATAAACAAATAAACAAAATTGTCAGAGAATCCTATAACTTGCTAAGATCAATAGAAGTGGCTTTTTCCTATTTAGACGAAGAAATAGTCAAAAAATATTAGTCACATTAATAAGGCCTAGACTGGAGTATGCTGCAACATTATGGTCACCCAGTACCAAAAAGAATATAAAGAAAATTGAAAGAATCCAGAGAGCAACCACGAAAATGGCCCCAGCACTTTCAAACCTGTCATATGAGGAGAGACTGGCTAAATTGAAATTACCGACTTTAGAATAAAGAAGAGAGAGAGGCGACCTACTGACCATCTACAAAATCATGAAAGGCACGGAATTACTTGATAGAGAGGACCTACTAAATTGGGACAAGAGGACATGAAAAAAAAAACTCAAAAAGGATAGTTATAGAAGAAATCTGAAGAAAAAAAACAGTTTTCCACACAGAGTGGTGGACATCTGGAACAAACTGGACAACACAATAGTGTGTTCAAAAACCATACACGAATTTAAGAACAAAACAGACAATGCGAGATATAAAGACATTGACACAACGAACATAGCTCCCCTTCCCATAAGACACAACTTGGTAAATACAGTTAGGTAAATATACACACACGCACACACACACGCGCGCGCGCACGCACACACACACACACACACACACACACACACACACACACACACACACACACACACACACACACACACACACACGTGCGCACGCATGCACGCATGCACGCGCCGTAGTAGTGTTGAATCCATACAAGATGAAGGGTATGGAAAACGAAGAGGGTTGTAAGCCCTCGCAGGTGTCTTCCAAACTTAAAGGGGAGGAGGCGAAGGGGGTTGTCATGAAGAGGAGAGACCTGAGGAGGCATGACGATCAGCTGGAGGAATGGTAAACACGCGAAAGGACCACCCTGCACGGTGTTGGTCAGAACAAAAATTAGCAAAGTGCTATAATCGTAGTGAAGGGATTAAACTAGTCTTAGTCCTTTCAATACGAAGCTGTGGCCTAAGCTGAATAAAATCGTATATTTTAGCTAAGAGGGAACCTCTTAATTGTACCATCGTAGGGGAGGGGTACTCCTCTAAGCTGAATAGAATAGCCTGGCTTCAGCCAGAACAAAATCTGTAAAATGCTTCATCGTAGTAGAGAGGCACTCTCACTGACCACATCGTACAAATTCGTACACACAAGAAGACACACGAACATTGACTTCCTTGTGAGTGCAGACAAATGACATACCTTCAGATTGCAAAGAAGACGAAGAAGAAGAATGTCAAATTGTCCATCTTCCTGACCATGGTGACCAGCCAACGAAGGGTAACCGCTCTTGAGGTTTTCCTGTGAAACGGACGCCGTAAAGGTTCTTTACACTCGTCTTCAAATCCCATGAACACCCTCACCTTTATCTAGAGCTGCAGCCCTGAGGAGGATCTGGCACTTGGTCTCATGTTTTATCAGTGTCGACTATCCTCCACTTTTTCACATGTGGTAGAGATGACAATGAGTAACTGTCAGCCGGTGACATAGACACAGACCCACACTAATACCAAACGGACATCAGTTTAACGTTTGTTACCAGAGAAAGAGATGGGAAGGTCCGAGACCCGTTACTGCATTTCAATCTGTCCAAGTCTAATTTGTCTAAAGCTGTTTTGGAGCAGAAGACTTTATATACGAAATGGTAAATGGTAAACACAAGCTTATACATCTTTTTTTATAACTAAAAAAAGCAAATGAGACATGAACAACATACCAAGAGGGCGTCAACAAGAGACAAGCTCTTCATTTACTCGAGAATATCCTCGGGGTTGAGACCCGAAGTAACAGGAGATAATACCCTTGCATTACGTGACAATCTTAGTTATGAATACATATGGAGATAAAACCTGTTTAAAATATTAATTAGATTATATAAAGAGCTGGGCACCAGTCCGTTAATCCGTTAATCGTTAATTAACGAAGTTATTTTTATTAACATATCAACTTTTAAGTTAAGTTTGAAAACCATTACCGGACTAATTAACTTCCCTTAAATTGGCAACTTCCGTTATTATAATCCGTTAAATTCATACGTAAAATTTCCCTTATTTTAATATTTCTAGTACAGATTCTTATGAGAACATGACAATATAATTGGATGAGTCATTGCAACGCTTTCCAACAAAATAAGTATGTATTATTCTTTAGTGAAAAACAAAACAGATTTTCTGTGCTTCGATGGACAAGTCACGGAAAAACGAATAAATGAAAAGAGTTTAAAATATAT
>NC_134777.1:42181002-42201002 GCF_046742065.1 Oratosquilla oratoria | reverse complement strand
CCTCTGAAAGTGGGTAATAAGTTTGAATTTTACTTATGTGCTACTACATCATGTTAATCTAATAATTTATATATATATATATATATATATATCTATATATATATATATATACATATACATATATATATACATATATATATATATGTATATATATGTATATATAGATATATATATATATATTTATATATGTGTGTGTGTGTGTGTGTGTGTGTGTGTGTGTGTGTGTGTGTGTGTGTGTGTGTGTGTGTGTGTGTGTGTGTGTGTGTGTGTGTTGACCTAGTTGTATTTACCTAGTTGTATCTTACGGGAAGAGGAGCTACGCTCGTAGTGCCCCGTCTCTGTATCTCGCCATATCTTACTTGCCCCTATATTCTTGTGCTGTTTTTGCACACACTACTGTTTCATCTAGTATGTTCCATACATCTACCACTCTGTGGGGAAAGCTGTTCTCTTTCAGGTCTCTTCTATAACTGTCCTTTTTGAGCTTCCTTCCATGTCCTCTTTTGTTTCTCTTATCCAATTTAGTAAGTCGTTTACCTGTTTACACTGATCACTTTTTGCTAGTGTTCCTGTTTTTGATAAGACATTCTCTGCTGTCGTTTGTGACCCCAATTTAACCTTAATTGGTCTGGTCTTGTCTATATTGTATTTTCCCAATATATATATTTCTTCAATTTTTCCCCTATTTCTTGTTCATCTTCTTGAACTGTTTAATATCTTGTTTACTTTTTCTTTCTCCTCCTTTACTCTTGTAGTTCTATTTGGATTATGCTTCTCTTCCATTCCTAATATGATTATGCATTTCTTTTTATCTGCTAAGTCTCTTACTATATTTTCCTTCTCTCTCATCATTTTAATAACTGTGTCCTAAGGTTATTCTTTCATCTGTTGTTTCACTATATCTCTAAATTTAGTTTTGTTATTCTCTTGGACTTTTTTTTCCAACCACTTACCTCTTTTTCTAAGGACTCTTTATTCTCTTTATCATTCCTCTTTAATTCCTCATTCTCATCCTTTACTTCTCTTAAATATCTTTTTAAATCTTCTATTTCTTTAGTTAGGTTTTGATTTTCCTTCTTTAGTTTTCCAGTTTATCAACTCTTTGTGTAACTAGTGTTAGTTGGTTAAACCTAACCTCCCATTTTTCGTTTTTTTTTTTTTTTTTTTTTTTTTTCCTCTAGACTTACTAGTTGGGGGAGGTTGTCATCTCCTCCCTCATTAAATCCATAGAAGTAATTATTTCCTCTTTCCATTGAGCTGCTTCTATCTATATTTCTACTTTTAATACCTCTGCTCACCTGTTCGACCTCGTCTGTGTCATCTGCACACCTTTTGTTGACACCCCTTCTTACGTCCGGGGACCATTCGTCCCCTTCCTCATTTTCTTCCATTTTTCTCAATAATTCCTCCCCTTCTCCTTTCTCTTCACTGCTCACTACACCACGAGCTTTCTCCTTCCCTACTAATACAACACAGGTACCCTCGTTGCTGAAATCCACGAAATTTGCGTTTTTTTCAGAGTTCCAATCTTCGCCGCCAATCCGACTGTGTGCGTGTGTGTATTTACCTAGTATTATACGGGGAGGGGAGCTATGCTCGTGGTGACCCTTTTTGTATCTCGCAGGATCAAGTTTGTTCTTAAATTCTTGTATTGTGTTTGCATACACTATTTTTTTTAATCCAATTTATTCCATATATCTATCACTCTGTGTGGGAAGCTGTTCTTTTTCAGGTCTCTTCTGTAGTTATCTTTTTAGAGTTTCATTGCATACCTCTTGTTTTTCCTCTATCAAGGCGTTCTTTACCTTTCATAATTCTATAGATGGTTATTAGGTCCCCTCGTTCTCTTCTTTGTTCCAGGGTTGGCAATTCCAGTTCGGCCAGTCTTTGTTCATATGTCAGGTTTGAAAGTGCTGGGGCCATCTTTGTCGTTACTCTTTGTATTCTTTCTAATTTTCTTATATTCTTTTTTGTACTGGGTGACCATATCAGCGCTGCATATTCCGGTTTTGGCCTTATCAGTATTTGTAATATTTTCTTAATCATTTCCTTATCCAGGTATTTAAAGGCCACCTTTATAAAGGTATACGTCATTTATCATAGCGTATGTGTTAACCAAGATAGTTTTAACTCTTTCGCTGCGGAGAGTAATATCACCTAGCTGAATAAAATATATCTGACATAAATAAAGATAGATGTGAAACACAATGATAAGAATAACCAGCACAACTACGCCGTACGGAGATGTTGTGTTGACACATGTAATGACCAAAATTGTAAGTTCATCAGGAACATGATTAGAATAACAAAACAAGCATTAACAGTGTTACATATGAATGTTCTTTGATCAAAGACCTATGGTACTGAGGAATTAATGTTAGCACAGATTGACGCGTCATGTCGTCTCGATGGTAGTAAACGCGGTAAAGCTTCCACGCCTGCTCTCCCAGTTATAGGCTGTTCAGTAATTTCAGTCATTTCTGTCATGGTTAAATGGCAATATTTATATAGTAATTATATATATACAATTTACATGTACATTAGAAGTATTTAATCAATAGGGCATTAGCCGTAAATTTTCGGTAAATATATATCTTCGGACGGTAATCAATCCAACCATTTCTTTATTTTGCTTCAGAGAGACATCCTTTTAAGGAAATTGTTTTCAATAACAAATCGTCTAAAGCAAATGATATTATCCTTATTTAGTTTTCAAATCAATAAGAATTGTATATCACTGGACAGAAGGCTCCATTTTTGTAAATAAAGACGATGATTAACCTATCCTCATGTAACTTGCCTGTCATAATGTAATCTAACCTAGGACAAGTTATTGTGGGGAAGGGTTTAGCACGTGCTCAAATATATTTTGATCGTCATCTTCCTTACTCCATGAAAAACCGGAGTGGGTAGACGCTGCGACAACAAAAATGCCCCGTTCAGGCAAGTGACGCATCAATTTTATTTAATTGATTAAGGCCTTGTTCACACTAGCGGTTTGAACCGCTCGGAAACCGCGGCGGTACCGCAGTCAAGGAAAAACTGCGTGGTTGTGTATGAGTGCCTCCACTGACTTTGTAACTGAACCGCTAGTCTGAACAGAGCCTAATCAAGGAAGAGGGAAATTGTCACCTCTTTTCACCCCAAAGCACAGGCGGCGTCTTCTCTTTCACTCCTTTCTGTTTAAACCATGCAACGATTGCACTTCTTAATTTCCCCCAACAGCCCTCCAAGGGAACATGCCATTATTCTTCACTCACAACCATTTTCATTCGTTCGACATCCTGACCAGGAGAATTTGGGGTTTTATTCATTCTAACCACTTATATCTCCTTATCTCATTACGTCACCACCGATTCGTCCATCTTTCAAGAATATCTATTTCCATCCAATCTTATTATATGACCATAACAAAGCAAATTGGTCCGTTGTGGTCTTTTTTCCAATCCAATTTGTATCACAGTCCCATCACGAATCCTATCATTCTTTATTTTGTCACATTTTGTAACTCCGTATAAATATAATCCGCGAACACTTCATTTCCACTGCCACCACACGACATTCCTCTTCTGTATTCATCAAACAGGTTTTTCTCACATACATAACAGCAAACACAATTATTGCTTTATGCTTTCTTTACGCCGCCTCCACTGACAGGCTTGTGTTTATTCACAGCGCTCACAGGGCTTCTACCTTCATTTTTTCTATAGTCAGTATCTTCCTCTAGACTTTCACTTTCGTGTATATTATTTCACAAATGGTATTTTTTGCTTCCATTACTTGAAATAATCATTTTTCGTCCCGTAAATGTCTTTTGTGAAAATGTGTCAAATTTTGATGTTATCAATTACCCTTGAAATCTTAAAGGCTTGTAATAAGGTTTTCATATGTATTGTTTCTTATATTTGGTGCAGTGTATATATATGTATATATATATATATATACATATATATATATATATATATATATATATATATATATACATACATATACCAAGGCTTTTTCCCCCTTTCTAGGGAGGTAGCCAAAAAGGGAAAGGCATAAGATTACTCCCACCCATTTCATCCCTAAATACACTCCACACCCCTCCCACCCTCCCTCTCATCTGAGCACCTCCTGGATGACGGGTCATCCCTGCACCTTGCCCACCGCCCTGGGTCAGAAGCAGTGTCGCAAGACACAGCACATCCACAGCAAAGCCGCTTCATTTAATCGGCGACCCCCCCTCTCCGTCCCCCTTTGCATATAAGGAGAGGACGGGGAGAAATCCCTTCGGGCTGCGTCAAAATATATATATATATATATATATATATATATATATATATTCAAATATATATATATATATATATATATATACATATACATATATATATATATATATATATATATATATATATATATATATATATATATATATATACACACACAGATGTGGAGGGAGTGAACATGAGGGGGCGTCCTAGGATGAGATGGATGGATGGGGTGAAAGGGGCTGTGGGGAAGAGGGGAATGTCTGTTGAGGAAGGACGGGGCAGAAGACAGGAGTGAATGGATGATGTTGTGATGCATAAGGTGGAATGGGTGGGGGATGGGGGGTAAGGTAGTATGTGTGAGCAAAATTTGACGCAGCCCGAAGGGATTTCTCCCCGTCTTCTCCTTTTCTGCATGAGGGGACGGAGAGGGGGGGGGGTCGCCGATATAAGGAAGCGGCCTTGCTGTGGATGTGCTGAGTCTTGCGACACTCCTTCTGACCCAGGGCAGTGGACAAGATACAGGGTTGACCCGTCATCCAGGAGGTGCCAAGATAAGAGGGAGGGAGGGTAGAGGGTGGAGGGGAATGAAGTGTATTGGGGATGGAATGGGTGGGAATGATTGTTATGCCTTTGTTTTTTGGCTACCTCCCTTGTAAGGGGGAAAAAGCCCTTGGTATATGCATATGTATGTACGTATTATTATTGTCATTATGTTATCATAGTTATCATTATTGTAATTTTTATTATTATAATTATCATTATTATTATTACGAGTATTATTACTATTCTTTCTCACTCTCGATCCCTATCTCTATTTACCTCTCTCTCCCTCTCTGTCTCTCTCTTTTTTTTCTGTAGCACCATTGTCATTTGGAATTCAGACACAGAGCGAGCTGATGGTGGGTTCAATTGAGAGTTCTGTCTCCTTTTCCTTGTCAGCCCGTTCGGTGTCGGTATCTCCTTCCGACATTTCGAGAATGTTTTCCTAGTTCTGTACCTATCATCTCATAGTATGAGTCTTAGTAACCATTTTTCACCACAGATTTTACTTGGACGATCAAATTTCCCATTGCTTATCATCTTATTCAATTTTATTAATTTCATCAGTTCTTCATATATATATATATATTTCCGTGACTTTCATTTCCTTCTTTGGCCACATCAGATCTATTATAACAAACTGGGTTTGTTAAGTGTTATTATTTTTAGTTGCATAGTCCCCAAGCGGCAACCCATTCATCGACACCGATTATCTATCGATCAAGGAAGGGAGAGAGCTAGAGATGAGGAGTGAATGGAGGAAGATTGTGAATGGATGAAACGATGACTCGACCTATAAGGATATTCTTGTCGTAGATGTTGTAAAGATGAGGAGGGAGTCGCCATATGATAAAGCGGAAGGAGTAAACCAGCTCTGGAACTCATAAACACTCCTTTTTTTGAGCTGAATAGGCAGAACAAAATATGTAAAAGTGCCATCACAGCAAAAGGGGCACCAACATCGTAGGAGTTGATAAAATTACATTATTCAATTCACTATAGCGATATGAACCTACTGTGAATCCCTCACACCAAAAACCTCGAATATTTTGTTCCACCTGAACTAGGCCACAGATGCGTAATCTCGTTGAGAATCAGCAATGGAACTTGATACTGACACTAGTCCTGGACATTTAATGTCGTTGGTAGTGCTGGTACCCGGTCCACGACATCAAATGGATGATTACGAAAGTGCGAAATTTGATATCGGTGGCTTGGAGAAGCGCAATTAGGGGACGGGACAACGAACTCGATGTTATCCATTTCTGTACAAGTTTTCCCCCAACCACTGTGTATGATATCTAGCTCCAGACCGCAGCCAAGGCGCAGACAACGTTAGACATGCGGATATGAGTGATCCGGGAAAAAAGCAGGCATGTACAAGTGCAGTGAACTTCGGGGCCCTGTGGTGCTGGGTGTTACTTAGTAAAGTCGTACATCCGCTGTACTCAGGGCTACATTCCAACTTCATCAGTGATGCTATGATAGCCTACTGAGTGACACCGGGTCAAATAAGTTGATATTAGCATGTATGTATATACACACACATACATATATATATATATATATAAATATATATGTGTGTGTGTGTGTGTTGTGTGTGTGTGTGTGTGTGTGTGTGTGTGTGTGTGTGTGTGTGTGTGTGTGTGTGTGTGTGTGTGTGTGTGTGTGTGTGTGTGTGTGTGTGTGAGTGTGAGTGTGTGTGGATGAATGGTTTAGACAGATGAGAGTGTGGGTGGAGGAAGAACAAGCGAAGGTGGACTGGAACTCCTTTATTGCTTATACGTTTCGACCGACTCGGTCTTCTTCAGTAAGCTGTCTACAAACTGCTTGAACCTTACAATTATACACTCGAAGACGGGGACACGGACAGGTCATCCCGCTGGCTGTCTGGGGATTCCTATTCCCGTATCATATATATGTTTCCCAATCGTATCTATTATCAATTTACTTGCTGCCTCCGATAAACAAACGAAACCCTCCCTGTCATTGTTATTTTCATAAGAATTAATATAGGCAGCTTCAACAGTCATCCTCGTGTCTCTTTTTAATCCCGTGTGTAGGACCTCAACCCCATCCCAGTCTGGACATTTGCCCCACTGGGATGGGGTCGACGTCCTACATGTATGTATATATATATATATATATATATTTATATATATATATATATATATATATATATATATATAAATATATATATATATATATATATATATATATATTATATATATATATATATCATATATATATATATTATTTCTGACCTAGGGCAGTGGGCGGGATAAAGGGATGACCCTTCATCCATGAGGAGCTAAGAGGGGGGGGGAAGGTGGTAGATGGGAATGGAATGGTTGGGAGTGGGTACTTACCTTTTACTTGGTTACCTCCCTTGTAAAGGGGAAAAACTATTGGTATATAGATATATATCTATTTGTGTATGTTTAAGACAGATTGAACATTTTAGAAGTTCAGCCAAGAGAATCAAACCCTGACCTGTGCGTTCATAATCACGAAGTCAAAACGCTAGCAACTGAGCTATGTGTGATGGTACAAAAGGACTGTACAAGTCCCTGACCACACTCCACATAGCTACAGAAGACGTACTCTCGTTTTCATCCAATCTTCATTTAGGCGAACCCTCTGACAAGTTGTGTATGTTTAAGACAGATTGAACATTTTAGAAGCTCAACCAAGAGATTCAAACCCTGACCTGTGCGTGCATAATCACGAAGTTAAGACGCTTGCAACTGAGCCTAAACGGGGATTGGATGAAAACGAGATTATGGAATCACAGATCAGGGTTCGACTCCCTTGGCTGAGCTTCTAAAATGTTCATTTTAGATATTACTATTATTTTTATATATATATATATATATATTATATATATATATATATACATATATATACATATATGAATGTTATATGTGGATATATATATCTATATATATGTATATGTGTTGTATATTAATATATATATTTATATAGATATATATAAAATATATATATATATATATATATATATATATATATATATATATATATATTAGATCAGTAAACGTGCAAGGGGGCAGGTGCTTTGGGCTGGAAAATTGGGCACTTCACTCTTTTGTATTATGCGTGTGTATTACTAGTTGTATTTACCTAGTTGTATTTTACGGGAAGGGGAGCTATGCCTCGTGGGGGTCCACGTCTTCATATCTCATCTTTTTCGAAACTATTTTTAAAATTCATGTATTGTTTTTGCACACACCACTTTCTCATCTAACTTGTTCCAACTGTCTATGCTCTGTGAGGAAAGCTGTTCTTTTTAAAATCTCTTTCTATAGCTGTCTTTTTTTATATTTTCTTTCGTGTCCTCTTGTATTTCTGTCATCCCATTTTATCAGATTCCCTCTCTATCAGTAAGTTCTATGCCTTTCATGATTCTGTAAATAGCTATCAAATCTCCTCTCTCTCTCTTCTTTGCTCTAGTGTCTGTAGTTTAAGTTTTTGTAGTCTCTCTTCATATGATAGTTTTTGAGAGTGTTGGTGCCAGTTTTGTAATTGCTCTTTGTATTCTTTCAAGTGTTTTTTTTATACATTTTTTGTACACTTTGGGTGGACCATATCGTTGCTGACATATTCCAATCTTGGTCTTATCAGGGTGATTAGGTTTTCCCTCACCCGACCATTTCTTCATCCAGGTATGTAAACGCACTTTGATTGTTCTTATTAAATTATAAGTTTCTCCAAAAAATATCATATTTATATGTTTCTCTCAGGTGACATATTATTCATAAACAATGACTCCCAGGTCCTTCTCATTTTCTACTTTTTTTTATTCCTTCTTTTTCCCAAATTATATGATCCTGTTTTTCTGTTTTTGCATTTTTCCAAATTTCCATTATACTACACTTTTTTGTATTGAACTCCATCCTCCCACTTCCCTTACTCCATTCTTGTACTTTATTTAGATCTCTACTCTGTAGTGATTCACAATCTTCTTCAGTTTTCCACTCTTTTCAGTAAATTTTGCATCATCTGCAAAGAAGCGCATATAGCTTTCAATTCCTGTCATCCATATCATTAATATATATAGCAAACATTATTGGGGCCAGAAACTGTTTCCCTGCGGGACACGCTTATTACCTATCATTCCATTTTGAGTGCTGATCTCTTATCATACTCTCATTTTTTCTTTCTTGCAAAAAAGTCTTCCATCCAATTTAGCAATTTACCGTTGTATTCCCTCCTTCATATTCTATATTCTTAAAAGCAACTTCTTATGTGGTACTTTGTCAAAAGCTTTTTTTAGGTCTAGAAATGGCACAATCAGCCCATCATCTCTTTCTTGTATTATATCTATTAGCCTTGAATAGAAACATATAAAATTGGTGACGCATGATCGTCCTTGTCTGGAATCCAAATTGTGCCTTGGATTTAGTACGTTGTTTTTTTTCCATGTATTTTACCCATCTACTTTTGATAATTCTTTCACATATTTTTTTGCTATTGTACTTGTTAGAGAGATACTGTCTAGTCTATAGTTGGTAGGTTCTTCTGTTTTTTCCTCCTTTATATATAGGTACTAAATATTTGCTTTTTTTCCAATCTTCTGGAACCTTTTCCTTCTTTTAAGGAAACTGCTTATTATGCTATGTATTTTGTCTGCCAGTTCATTCCGGCATTCTTTCAGAATCCAGTTTGCTATTTCATCTGGGCCCATGCGATTTTCTGACATCAAAATTACCCAAGTGTGTCAATATTTCATTCTTCTGTTACTTCTATTTCTTCCATAGGGGGGACTTTTTTTCCTTCCACTCAATCTCTTCAGGTTGTATATTTTCCCTTTGGTAAACACTGATTTAAAATGTTTGTTCATAATTTTCTGCCATTTCCATTTCCTCAGTGTATTCACTCCTCCTTGTCTTAATTTCTCTAAGTCTTGTTTGTTTTTTCAGTTTATTGTTTACAAATCTGTAGAATAGTTTTTGAGTTGATCTTTACACCTTTTCTATAACATCTTTTTCATATTTTCTTTTTTCCTCTCTGCACTTTTTGTACATATTCATTTCTATATACCAGTATACTATTTTCCATTTTTCAGGTCTTCTGTCCTTTTTTTTTCCATCTGTTCCAGGCTTTGTCTCTTTTTGTCCTTTAACTCCCTACAACTTTTGTTGTACCAGCATTTTTACATATTCATTTTCTTGTTTTGTCTTGGGACATACTTTTCCACTCCTTTTTTGTAAACTTTTTGTCAAAAATATTCCATTTCTCTTCCACTGTTGATTTCTTCTATTGTATATTTCTTCCCCAGTTTTCTTGTTGGAAGAATTCTCAAATTCTATCAAAGTTTGTTTTTTCATACATCATTCTTCCCTTTTCTATATTGTTCATTTCTTTTCATATATTTTCTTCATTAAGTTTCCAGTTCAATCAATATGTGGTCACTTTTACCTATTGGTGTTTTATATTCAATCTTGTCCACTATTCTAGGTTCAGATGTACTTATTAAGTCTAGCCTCGATGGTTCTTCTTCAATTTCTATACTAGCTAGTGTTCTCTTGTATCCATTGTGTCATTGAATGGTCAGTAATCATCTCAAGTAGAGCATTTCCCCATGAGTCATCACCACTCTTTACTGGTCATTTCTTCCCAGCAGATTTCTTTTGCAATTCAAGTCGCCCATCATAAAACTATTCTTCCTCCCGTCTTCCATTATTTTAGTTAATGCTATCTTTGTGTCCTCTAACATACTTTTTATGTTTCACTCTCCCTCCCATGAGGCTGTTTTCGGAGGCACATAATTGATCACAAATTTTCTGCTCTTTCTTAATCTCGGTCTTCCACTTCTATCATAATCATCTCTACTGTAATTCTTTCCATATATGACACCTTTCACGTTTATATCTTCGATTAGTCAGGAACATAACTCCACCCCCTTGTTTTTTCTCTCTGTTTCTAATCCAATAATTGTATGTATCATGTCCTACACTGTTTGGGGTGGTAGTGGGGGCCTTTTAATTTTGTTTCTACAATTCACTATGTCACTGTCATTATGGTCTCACTTCTTTTTCTTTCAAATAATTCATTCAGTTCATTCATCCTGTTATCAATCCATCTATATTTGTGTAAGACACTCTTAGTTTTCTGCCACTGAATCCACTTGTATTCTCTGTGTCCCTTATGTTTTTCTTTAGTATGTCGAACTGCTTTATTTTCATGTTTCACTACTCTCCAATAGAATCTCTCTTTCTCTGACTCCGTTCTTTCCTCGTTTTTTGCCTTAGCTTCAATTCTTTTTTCTGCTTTTCTGCATCTCTTTCCGCCTTATTTCATTTCTCTTTTTATCCATACCTTTTTATATTGATCATCTTGTTTTGCTTAGTTTCCCTGTCTTGGATAGGATTTTTTCTCTGCTGTTGTTTGTGACCTGAATTTAATCTTAATTGGTCTTGGTCTTATCTGTACTATTATTTTCCTACCGAGTCTGAATTTTTTTCCTCAATTTCCTTTATAATTTCTGGTTCATCTTCCTGGACTAATTTTAATAAACTGCTTACTCTTGTCATTTTCCTCCTTGATTCTTGCAGTTCTATCTGGGTTATGTTTCTCTTCCATTCCTAATATAATTATACATTTCTTTTTGTCAGCTAATTCTCTTACTATATTCTCCTTCTGTCTCATCACTTTAAATAACTGAGTCTTCATTATGTTCTTTCAATTGCTGTTTGACTATGTCAGTGAATGAAACCTTATTCCCTTCTTCGAGTTATTCTCCAATTTTAGCTTCTGTAGCTATTTTCTCTCTGTTTTTCATTACTATTCTTCTTCAATTTCTCATTCTCTCCTTTTTACATTTCTAACTGTCTTTTTAGGTCCTCTATTTCTTCAGTTAAGTTTCTGTTAGCCCTTCTCTAGTTGTTCCAACCTTTCAATTCTTTGAAAAAAAATGGAGTCTACGTTTACCTAACTATACCGCTCCTAAGGTCCTCGATCACCTTATCAACTCTACTCCTCTAGTCTTATCAGTCGGGGGGGGGGGGGTTTGTGGTCCCCCCCACCCTCTTTTAAATCCCTGGAACATATTTCTCGTCACTTTCTTCTGTATTGCTCCTCTCTATACTTCTAATCTTTACATTTTTATTAGACATTTGATCCTCGCTAAGTCTTTTGTTTACCTTCCGCTTGTCTGGTCTGGGTCAAAGTCTACTCCCTCCTCATTTCCTTCAATTACCCTCAGTAATACCTCACCTATTCCTCTTTCAATACGTTCCCAATAATCCACGAGCAAATTACCCACCACCCTGCACAAAAACTAGGCACATCTCTTTGCGTTGGGATCCACAGACATCACTTTTCTTCAGAACGTCTTCTAAGCCCGTCCATTCGTTTGAAGTGTGTGTGTGTGTGTGTGTGTGTGTGTGTGTGTGTGTGTGTGTGTGTGTGTGTGTGTGTGTGTGTGTGTGTGTGTGTGTGCGTGTGTGTAAACTCTGTGCAACACCATTTTCCACATTATAATTTCTGAATGGTAATAAAATGGAAAAAGCCTGTGAGAAATAATTTTTCATTCATTTTTATATATTTTTGTGAAGGGCACTTTTGGGGCACAGGGCAAAGCGGCAGGTGCTCGGGCACCCCCAGCACCCTCCCTCTGCGTTTGAGATGAAATGTCTGAGAAGTATGATAGGGGTTACTTGGCTGGATAGAATGAGAAATGAGGAGGTGAGGAGGAGAACAGGGGTGGAGAGGGAGTTGGGAGATAGGGTGGATGAAAGAGTATTAGGATGGTTTGGACACATGGAAAGAATGAGTGAAAAAAGAAAAAAGATTAGTAAAAGAGGTGTGGAAGGCAGAGGTGGAAGGAGTGAATATGAGGGGGCGTCCTAGGATGAGATGGATGGATGGGGTAAAAGGGACATTATGAAAGAGAGGAATGTCTGTTGAGGAAGGACGGGAGAGGACAGAAGATAGGGCTGAATGGAGAGGGGTTGTGTATGGATGATGCTGTGATGCATAAGGAGGAGTGGATGGGGAATGGGGGGTGAGGGAGTATGTATGAGAAATAAAATGACGCAGCCCGAAGGGATTTCTCCCCGTCTTCTCCTTTTCTGCATGAGGGGACGGAGAGGGGTGGGGGGGTCGCCGAATTAAATTGAAGCGGCATTGCTGTGGATGTGCTGAGTCTTGCGACACTGCTTCTGACCCAGGGCAGTGGGACAGGATGCAGAGATGACCCGTCATCCAGGAGGTGCCAAGATTGTGAGGGAGGGGAAGAGGGTGGAGGGGAGTGATGTGGGGGATGGGAATGGGTGGGAGTGGTTTTCTATGCACTTTTTTCTTTTTGGCTACCTCCCGTGTCAGGGGAGGAAAAAAAACCTTTGGTATGTGTATGTATGTATGTATGTATGTATGTATGTAATGTATGTATGTATATATATATTATATATATATATATTTATATATATATATATATATATATATCAAAGGATTACAAAGGATTACAAAGGCGGAGATTACCGACAGACAACCTTTTGATTCCATATCTAGGTCGGATGCGAAAAAAAAAAATCATATTATAATAAAATAAAAAATAAAAAAATTTAATAATGTAAATAAACAAATAAAAAATACATAATATAAATGCATAGGTATAGTTAGATAATAAACAAACAGGTAAATAGTAAATAATAATCAAATTGAGATATAACTAATAATAAATGAAAATCAGACGGACAAAAGATAACAAAAACAAATAATATAAGATAAATTATAATCATTACAGCATCTTACTTAGGTATTTATTTAAATGATTCTTAAAGCTCTCGAACTGAACTACATTGCACTACCTGTGCAGGAAGTTTATTCCATTCATTAACTTACAACGGTTGGCAAGTTGTTTCTACCCACTTCCAAATTGAATCTATTCCGGACAGTTTTGAGTACCATTGTTTCTTGTCTGATTCTCATTTCAATGTAAAATATCTTGTCACTTTTGATGTTGTCAATTCCTTTAGAATCTTAAAGACCTGTATGCAATTCACCTCTGAGTCTACGCTTTTTATAGGGAAAAGAGATTTCATGTGTTTTAGTCGATTTTCTTATGATCTTTTTTTATTTTTGATATTTGGAATCAGTTTTGGTGGCTTCGCCGTTGTTACTTTTTTCCAGTCTGTCAATGTCTTTAATGAGATTCGGTGACACATACGGAAACAGCATATTCCAAATGTGGGACGAACCCCCCAACGATTTTTATAGCTTGTTAATGAGTGATGGACTTTCGAAATCAAAAGATCGCTCAATCAGTCCCCAGAATTTTATTTGCTTTCTCAGAGGCTGAAATACACTGCTTGGATGATTTGAGGTCGTTACTGACAATTACGGCCGAGATCTTTTTCACTATCCACTTTTATTTAACGAATTTCCAAATAACATTAACATTTATATTACAGAATGTATATATACAGTATATATATATATACATTATATATATATATATATATACATATATATATATTACTACAGTATATTATAATATATATATATTATATATATATATATATATATTATAATATATATATTATATATGTGTGTGTGTGTGTGTGTGGTGTGTGTGTGTGATTTATTGTTACACAGAGTGAGAAACTCCTATGTATTTCAAAACCTCTACGTTGTCACTCTACGTTGTTTGGCGTTAGACGATTTCATTCAGCTGAGGGCAATTAATTGGCTCAGTACGAAAACACCTTTTAGATTTGCTTTTTTCAACGCCAAATGATTTTAAACATAATCTGTATACTAAAGTGATTTTTTTTTATTTTGAACTGTACTAAATTCTATCAACCTCAGGCTATTTGATTCCACTTCCAATATTGTACTTCCGGTTGATAGACCAAATTCTTTTACACTACCACACAGTGTGCACAAAACAGAAATGTTAAGGTGAGGAATGATATGTACAACTATAACGAATTATGTTAGAACCGAATACTTAGCTGGAGCACTGCAATTGCTGAAGGAACATCGTCCATCAAGGACCCCCTGACATAATACATAATTGAGCAACGACAAGAAGAGCTGATTATATCTGTTGACCAACATCCTCACAGGAAGGATACGTCTTCCTAACCAACGAAAGGAAGAATAAAAAATCAAGAATTTCCGTTTAAGTGTTACTCGTTCGTTGTAAGATGTTATAAAATTCTTGTACTGTCAACCTGCATACAAATAAATAAAAGAAAAAATCTGCCTTGAGCCCTGACAACAAGGAATATAATAATCACAGTAAAAGGTGACATGAAATTAAAAAATTAGACATTCCTTCACTACAGTAATATACACACGTTAGGCATATGCACTCGAAGTTTGACCCTTGAAATAAGATATTAGAGATCAAACATGAGAATCATACCATTGATAATTAATCCACATACAATCACCATTGCGATAAATGTTAGTTCCAGAAAAAACAATAAATAATATAACAAATACATAAATAGGAAAACAAATAAAACAAACAATTGCCAGACATCATAGCATAATGTTTAATTGTTCATTCAATTGAGTCAATCATGCACTACATGTCTCTACGGAATTTTAATTCTAGTCATTGGCTTCGCGGTTGGCGAAATTGTTTTCACCCCTGCGTTGAATCTACGTCCGAACAGTTTTAAGGCCATTGTTTATTGTTTGGTATTTAGGGAGAAACATTCTTGACTGTGATGTTATCAGTTCCTTCTAAAATATTGAAGATTTGCATAGTCTCTCTTCAGTCACTTTTTATATCTATATCTACACACACACACACACACACACACACACACACACACACACACACACACACACACACACACACACACACACACACACACACACACACACACACACACATATATATATATATAATAATATATATATATATATATAATATATATATAATATATATATATATATATACATATATATATATATATATATCCTAAAATATCTTGGGCCAGGCGACGTTAATTATCTCTCTTTTTTCTTTTTTTTTTTTTTTTTTTTTTTTTTTTTTTTTTTTTTTTTTTTTTTTTTTTTTTTTTTTTTTTTTTTTTTTCCTTTCTCATCCTATTACTAAACCAACCAACAATATTGTTTGTTTGTGTACCGAATGTGTGTTTTTACTTATTTGTATGTATGCGTATGTGTGTATATGTATGCATGTATGTATGTATATAACCATGCATATTTTCAGAAATTTTATGAAATACACTTAACTGCCACGTGTGAATTTCTTTCCACAGATCACAGCAGTGTATACACCAACAAAATTACACTTACACGACTTTACTCTGTTCATAAATCACACACAGCAACACACTTTTAATCACACGCTACACTTCCATACATCCTGACCCGTACGTGAACCGGAGGGAGACCAGTGTAGGCATGGAGAAGGCGTTCTGCTCCCAGGTAAGTACTTCCCGTCAAACGTTTCAGTTTCTTGGCGTAGTCATACCTCTCTTTCTAATGGGCACAGCGATTTTCATATCACGATTTTTTTTCTCTCTCTCAAATGCCTTTTTCAGGTTGATTGATTTATAAGATTTATGGCCTTCAGCCATTCAGCGCATGTTCATCAGTTTCAAATTCAAGGATGTCTTTCCATCGACCACCACTATATCAACTTATGCACACACGTACACCCACATTTGCATATATACATGCACATATATCGCTTGTTTGCGAAAACGTCGTCATAACTCAAAATATAGAATTTTTCAGGAGAGGCATTTTAAAGTTTCAAAACGCTCTCAATATTATAAAAAGCCCTCAAACACCATAGGTGGAACATTTTTTGGAGCATCAAATACGCCTCTAAAGTTTATAGAAGTTGAAACAATCATAATCTTTACTAAGTCTAAAATATTTGTTGGAACAAGTTGGAACATGTAAGGTTATGTCGTTGGGACATTTAGCACTCCCTAGCGGTCAATTTTTGAGCTACAGATATGACACTGTTACCAAAAAATTCCGTGTTTGAAGATGAATATGTCTGTATAGATAACTCAAAAATTCAGTTTTTTGAGTTATGACGACGTTTTCGCAAACAAGCGATATATGTTTATATACATCCGTACACAAAGACCCATGTACACTGATATGCGGAATGTGTTTAATCCCAAATCCATTCCTATGCCTTGATTAATGCAAGACTACGAATAAAGATTAAAATTAGCGTAGTTAAAATTAAATACTATAAAATAGATTTAATTCTTTTAAAGAATTTGATAACCTGTTCCACTATGATATGTTCATTTAAAATTTCTACCAAGGACTTGTCTGATAGTGAATGAGTCCTACGTTGATTTTCATAGAAAGGACATTCTACTAAAATATGCTATACTGACTGGTCCACGTGACAAGTAGAACACTGAGGAACACTGCCCACTCGTCATCAGGTACTTATGGGTTGCATGAGTATTACCGATTCGCAACCTAGTTCAAATAATGCTAAACCTCCTGTTCGTTGGGTAGTGGAGCCATGCTTGAAAAGAAGGTCTTATATCATTTAACTTAAAATTACTTGTCAAATTAGACCAGTGGTCTTGCCACTGGTCTTTGCAACAAGATCTAATAACATTTTTAAAATCTGGAATGGGGATTCCCATGCTGGAACAGTGGTCAAGCCTAGTTACTGCTTTGGTTGCTACATCAACCTGTTCATTACCAGCGATTCCAACATGGGACGGAACCCAACAAAATTTTACATTTATTCCTTTTCTACTGATTAATAGAAAAGTTCAATCTTTAATTTCTTGGACCAGATAATGAGATGGAAATAACTTCCCTAAAAATTATAAGAGACTCATCGAGTCAGTGTATACAACATAACTTGTACCATGGGGGCAGTTAGAAAATATTTTAAATATTTACTTTTATTTTGCAAGAGCTCTCCTATAGATAATTTTATTAATAAGACAAGGGTATCTACGATATCTTTTGTCACAAGTTCTTGTTATTTTCCGGCTCATTTTGCAAGATTTGTTCCACCAAGGGACTGTAGGACGACGAGAATTTCCTGATATTCTAGGTGACATTGTGGCCCCGTATATCAGTGTTCATAAGATGTTCGTATGCGATCTTGATGAATTGGTATTTTCTTGAGGGTCTTTATTTTGGTCAGGAGGTTTGCATATGTCCAGATACATAGGATGAGAGTCTGCCAGGAAGCACTGCATTTTCATATTTCAGGGTGTAAATTCTTTGAAAGCTTTCATAGCATTTTTGCCATTTGAAAAGTTGATCCATGTTTCAAAATACCTATTTTTCTCTCCAAGTCTATTTCTAACTTCTTTTATTGTTGCAAACTTAACTAATTCTCCATAAATAGTATCAAAGCTCCAATTCAATTCCTTCTTTACCAACAAAATAGATTTAGAGTTTTCGTTAAAATCAGCTGTGTATGGTTCCAGAGTTATTACTGACTCTAAAACATTTCCTAAGTCCTTTTCCTTTCCAAGGTCATCAAGAAGAGATAGGGTTTTAGGAGTCCCTGCTCCATTAAGAGAAGTCATAATGGCAGCAAGTCTGATATAGTGTACCCCTTTTGGAGGATTGCAATCCTCCTATCCTGTGAGACTCAGCACAGGAAAGGGTACCTGTGGGGATCAATCTTCTGCTTGGGAGGGGCTGTCTCCCTTCAGGTGGGCTAACACTGATCAGTGGGGGTAAAACCACTACCACCGTCAGCCCGGGGGCCTGGCGTCCCCCATTACCCACAAATACAAAGGACTTATAACCGAATTACCAAGGGGCCTGCCAGGGGATGAATGCATCTAAAATATTGAGTATCCAGCTCCCAAGTCCAACACAAGCCAACTATCCAAAAGATGAAGAAGGGAAGAACGAAATAGTCAGAAGAAGAAATGGGTCTGACTACAATTTGTTGTGTCAGCAGCCGAGAAGCAAGGTCATCAAAACTCAGAGAGCTTGTCAGTGACCCGGCGGCATCGCCCTTCGGCTGTCATCACCTATTCCCCCCAAACGGCGTCAGCTGGTCAGGGTCTGTGGGGGCCTTTTTTCAGGATTGCTTTTTCAAACTTGTTTTTCGTGTATTCGCTTCGTTGCACCGTTCCTTAGGATTCTTATTTTCACCACTTCCCCGGCGAAAAAGTGCAGTAGAGTTGAATAGAATTGCCTGGCGACCGCCGGAATAAGTATATGATTACCTTCTCCGTACAGAAAAATGTTATTCGGAACAAAATCTAATACCTTTCTTACAAATGGAACATCACATGGGTGAACAGAATAGCCTAACGAACAGCTAGAGTAAACACAATACGTGACATGGAAAGATACACGAATTACTTGTATTTACTGTATCTGAACAGCTTGGATTACTCTGCTCTTATGACCCCTTGTTGTAAGGAATCACTAATGCAAAACACCCCTTGCGACTTATTGTGATGTTCATACACGCAGTACTTCCATCTTGTTGCCTCAAAATGAGACCATTTACAAACCCGGAAATGTGCTCTTTTGTCAACTGTGCACACACAGGATTATACCTCCCCCACTTCCTGCTGACTAGAGCACGTATTATATTCCAACGTTTGGTACTGAGGCAGTCTAGCCTCTATTGCTACTCTGCGTCTGGACTTAGCAGCAGAATTTGTTACTGTAACTGTCTTTCTAACCTATTTGTGCCATTTTTTCTCGTCTTTATAGAGGTATATACATAATGTTAGTTCATCACTATATGAATTTTTTCATTACATTTTTTTTATCTTTTGATTTCTTTCCCTTCATCACCGAGTCTCATGAGATGAAAGGGGCAATGTGAGTGGACCTTTTAATGTATGGATGTGCTTTAATTCGTTTCTCCAGTCATAATGTAGTTGTAGTTGATAGTAAAACAGTCATTATCATTCCACCACCAAGGTTTAGAATAACAGAAACATTAGTAGTACTTACCATCTTGGAAGTGGTCCTATAGTTGTACTAGGGTACATTTTTGTAGCCATCCACATTGTTGGATAAGAAGGGTTGAGCCTGAGGTATTCACCTAGAGAAAGTGTCTGTCACTGGCCTTTCACTAACTTACGGGTGCGCTGAACAATGCACAAAGTTTCAACTTGTAACTAAATAAGCTCAGCTTTAGGGCGTGTCCCTTTGGGGGCTTCTGCTGGGAACCCACGAGAGGTAATGTCAGGTATTGGTCAATCATTATATTCCAGGGTAAGA
>NC_134777.1:42168502-42176002 GCF_046742065.1 Oratosquilla oratoria | reverse complement strand
ACACACACACACACACACACACACACACACACACACACACACACACACACACACACACACACACACACACACACACACACACACACACACACACACACACACACACACACACACACACACACACACACACACACACACACACACACACACACACACACACACACACACACACACACACACACACACACACACACACACACACACACACACACACACACACACACACACACACACACACACACACACACACACACACACACACACACACACACACACACACACACACACACACACACACAAAAAAAAAAAAAATGGCCCCTCAGATGTCTGGGAGCCCACACTTTACCTACCGGGCCTGAGCGGATTTCGACACTGCGTCAGATACTAACGTCATCTGACACTAACAGACGTCATTCGTTGTTAGTGACCTTGGACGTCGGAATTAGCCAAAAGGAGGATCCTACAGTTAGAAACTAGGCCCTTTTTATGGGAAGGGCCGACGTCTCTTTTAGCTGAGGTGAGTCCCGTGACGGCGGCCAAAATAAAGACTAAGAATCATTTGTCACAATGAAAGAGTTCATGAATGAAGATCGTCCTTCTTAAGGACGAAAGGTTTGCGAGGAGTGAAGAGTTCGCCTGGCTTCAGCTTAAAAAAAAAAATAACGAGTCGTTTGTCGTAACGGAAGGTTTCAATTTGTAAAATTATTTTTCCTTTTTATTCTTCAAGCAAGTTCTCTGTCGAACATCTTAAAATTTGTAGTGGATTCGACCCGCTGTTCTTAATAGTGAAATGAATAAAGCGCTAACCTCTTGACTCAATAGACGCTTTAAAGCCACAGAGGATGTCGGTTGATTAGTCGTTGATTGGACTAGGGGGGTCAAGTGACGCGCAGAGACCGTATCTACAAAGAATATATCATGTAGCATCTGCGCCGTCTTCAAACGATCTATCAGCCCTCCACGCGACCTACAACCCTCGTTCTCCGTTCTCTCGTTTTCTTTATTTTTTCGATTTTTTTTTCCTCCATTTATACCCCCTTTTTATTTCCTTCCCTATCTTAGCTCTCGCCCTCCTCTATTCACTTCTCTATTGTGGTACTCTGAGGGGGGGAAAAGACGTGAACAACGTCAATAGTCCTTTAATAATTTTGTATCCAAAAGGATAATGTCGCGACCACGAATGCGTTCATGTTGAATACTTTAAATCCCTTACTTGCACAATGCAAACCACATCAACAGGTTTCATGTACGTCATGTGCAGGGCACGATCAGACTTACAGACTACGAAAAATCTATCTAGTCCACTTACTCCTCGTAGATCTTCCGCAGCAGCTACAGAAGACGCAAGAAATATCATTCTCGGGCCTTCCTTCTAGGAACATATTAGAAAAGAAGAAATCGATTCAAACTGAGAAGTGTGCTAACTATTGATGCATCAAGGAAAATCTAGACACGGTGCCATGGAAGTCTTATGAAAAACAGCAACTATTCACGACTTGAACATTCTGGCTGCTCCATGAGAGGACATGGTAGCATGATTGCATGATCCGTTTTATGTATCTATGTAATAATCTCGAATTTGAATCCCCCACAACCACCCCACCCTACCCCTGTGTAGAGCTGTGCGTTGGTATTCGTCAGGATCACAACTAGGGGAAGTCGCCGAGATGACCATGGAGGCTGAGAGGCCCCCGCAGGTATTTACAGTACCTCTACTGCCGTGGCGACCAGTCTGGGCGGAGCCGTCCTTTACGTAAATCAGTCCACGCTGCCATCTCGCCAGCAAGCGGCCGTTTCTGTTACCCAAGATGACCCGTGGTCGAAGTACTTTTTTATTTTCTGGACATGACCACGCTCGACCTATGTATGTCGTGGCGGACAAATAGCCGTGACTGGATAAAAAAAAAAAAAAAGTCAAATTCAGGAAAGCACAGAAGTGGTTTTCGTCAAGTACTATGTTTTTTCCCTCAAAAACAAATTATGAAACCACCTGACATTAACCAAGGAAAATTAATAACAAGTTGAAAGCATTCAGGATTAATTAAGACGGTTCTAACAAGACAACCTGCAAAAGCAAAGGTTTTTCGAAACCGAATAAAATCGTATGGCGCAAACCAAAAGAGAATAGAGCATCATATCCGCACTGTTACCGATAGAACACTGCTTCGACCAGATACGATTTAATCTTACCGATATCACATTTTTCACTTGCTACAGCTTGACTATCTTATTCTGCTGAGGGATGACCCTCCACCCACCCGCTGCACCCTTCTCCCATAATTAAAGGGAGGACTATTCTTTGCGGGGAGCGGGGGTCGTTTATATATACTGCGATGCCGAAGTGGGAACAAGTGGTAGCCGAGCGTAAGATCAGTTACGCAACAAACTTGTCCTCGAGAGATGCTGCTGGAACATAGGCAACGTGGGTCCTTGTTACACAACAACGTCTAGCATATCACATCAATTTGTTGAAGCATCACCGAAATGAGCCTGAAGGTACGAATTAGCTGTTCTCGACTTACTTCTTCGTGCATCTACTACTTATGGAATTCTGGTGCATAAACTGTAGGAAATAATTCCAACACTGGCATAGCGAGACCAATTTGTTTAAACATGATGAAAACGTACCTGATGTCTGAAGTAGTTGTTCTCAAATGACTTCCTCGCGTATCCCTCCTGTTTATGGAATACTGTTTCATAACTTCCCGGTTTTTTATTTACCTACCATTTTCGTCGATTCTTGGGTGTCCGTGGACTGTTGATTAAATTCAACATATTCAGTTAAATCCAATGATAAATTTAAACAATAGAATTAGTCAAACGATATTATCAAAAGACCATTGGTTTATTTACTTTGATTTAAATCTTACTGTAGTAACCACAGGCACATGAGCTTTGACCTTCGGGTAAGTCTTTGCGTGTATCAATCCATTTCTAATCTTTTCATTTATGATGATAAAATTTATACCTATATTCTTTTTATTCTATTGTTATTATTATTATTTTTATCTGATCTTCTGATGATTTCCATGTCTACAAAATTTAAACCATTCTGATGATTTCCATGTCTACAAAATTTAAACCCTTATTTGTTTATGATCTGTTTATACTCTTTGCACCTGACTATTCATTGCTCTCTTTCCTCCCTCTCTCCCAAACCAAAAGGTCGTACTATATTTCAAGCTCTATTTCTCTTCTTGGCTTTGAAGTCTCCCACTGTTATGTTCATGTTATGGCTTTACACTGTGTTACCACATACCTTATTCTGAAATCGGCGCGAAATTTTGAATTATCAAATTGTCTTACTAGGATTATCCTGTTTGATACTGCCTAATATCTTTTGAGACATATTGCTGCTTCTTTTGATAGCACTTACTCCTATTTCATGTATGTCTTCTGAATGAACAGATAAATGTCCCTTGTGCATATTGCATTTCACATTTTGGCCAACTCGCCTCGCTATTAACACTTTATTCTCTTCATCTCGGCCCTCACGTTAGCGATTATCATACTGTATATAAGTAGCCAAAGGCGAGACGATGGCGGGGACGTAACTGCCAAAGCTGTCACTTCAGTACAATGACGCCTACGTAGGGCGTCATGAGGAGCGAGTGCACAAGGATGCTGGCGTCGGCGTCTTGGTTTTATATATATATATATATATATATATATATATATATATATATATTTATATATATATATATATATATATATATATATATACATATATATATATGTATATATATACATATATATATTTTTTCTGTCTTTTTTTCCAACCATATAGCGCAATGGTTTAAGTCACTGTTCACTTGTTACGTCTCAGCTGAGTTCGAGTCCTTGGCTTGACTTGGTATCAGTTTCCATATAGGGTTCCATCGAGCTCCGTGTCAGTCTCGATCGTGATGGCATGGAATTAAAGTGAAAATTAATATGGTTGAAAAAGATTAATATCTGTGCACTGAGGACCATTCAGTGTGTATACGAGTTACCCCCTGATTCTGTGAACTAGTATGATCACGTTTTCTGTGTTTATTATTACTCAGAGTGAAAGAGAACGAGTAATACGGCAGTGATTTTATATTTTATAATGCGTGTAGTGTGATGCATCATACATATGGCAGCCGATGCTGCGTGCGAGAATTTGACTCGTACTGATGTGGTTAAACAAAGTAGACTTCGAACGGTAAGACAGCACTCTAACCCCCCCCCCCCTCCTTGCAGGACGAAAAGGCGGAAAGACGTGGCATGGACGAAGAACGTGAGCCCATGACTTTCAATGAGAACATCCAGCTGCAGGAGAAGACCGACCCCGAGAAGTTATCTGTGAAGGAGAGTGGCGATGAGAACGTGGATCGGGGTAACTGGGATAATAAGTGGGATTACCTCCTCTCCCTCGCGGGCTACGCCATTGGGATCGGCAATGTGTGGCGCTTTCCATACCTGTGTTACAGGAACGGAGGAGGTAAGCGTTCCATAATTCGTTATGATGTGACTCATCCCTCTTCTTTTGGAAGGGATGGAGGTTGATTAAATCCACCCCCATTCTGCCACCGTAGATCCTTGTAGATCTTATCACCTTTCGGCTTTCTTCTCTTACGTACTTTTACAAACATCTATAATTGCTTCAGTCTATCCTCAGATTCAGTCGCAAGTGCAGTGTCATCCGCAAACAACGACTGGCTCACCTTCCACTTCCCTCCACTTTCACTCACCAACTCCAATATCATGCCTACCACTCTCATCATTAATCCCCTCATCACCCTATCCATAAACACGTTGAATACACGAATATATTACACAACCCTACTGCAGCCCAACCTTTACCTCGAAACATTCACTCGATCCGTTCTCGACCCTCACACAACTTCTACTTTTATGTAAAATAATTTAAACACAATCAACAGACGTCTCTCTATCCCATACACCCACAACACATTCCACAACACATATCAAATCTGCCATGCGCCTTCTCCAAATCCATGAAAGCCCGAAAAACATCCTTACTCTTTACCAGAAACTTCTCGCATATATTTCTTCCCTCAAGAAAGGAAAATTTATATTATATATATATATATATATATATATATATATATTATATATATATATATATATATACATGTATTATATATATACATAATATATATATATATATACATTAGATATATATATATACATATATTAGATATATATACATATATATATATGATATATATATATGTATGTATATATATATGTATACATATATATATATGTATACATATATATATATATATATATATATATATATATATATAATATATACATATGCATCCTCTTCCTTTCCTACTGCAACACTGTTTCCTCATTTAACACCTTTCCACACTCCTTACCGCCTACGCTTCCCTTTTAAAACTACTACATCCATACCTGCCCCCACCAAACCTGTAGTGGAGCTATACGTGCACTCTCCCTATTCTCCGTTACACTTCTTCCCATTACACATAGATTAAATAATCTCACCAACCATTCCACAACTACTCCCTTCGTTCGATATCCTCAATGAAAACTAAACCAGGTGCTTTACCAGCCTCCATCCCTTTCAATGTTACCTGTCTCTCTTGTTTTATGTAGTCTTATCATTCTCCTCTCCCATCGCTGTCATTTCCTTGGTTTTTACCAATTCCACAATTAAAGCCTCCTTATCTACCTCTACATTCAACAATTTAAAATACTCCTTTCACTTTCCTGACTGCCTTCACTTTAGTAACATCTGTCCTTCTGCATCTCTTAACATTATTTCTCTACCCGACTCGCCTTCCTTCATTCTTTTTACTTGCTTTCCAAAACATGTTTTCGTTCTAAAAAAAAAAAATAAAAAAAAATCCGTCAAACACCTACCCCACTTTACGTAGGCTTTCCTCTTGCCCTCCTTCACCTTATATTTTGTTTCCTCCCTTCTTATACATCTCTTATGCTTCTTCATTTCTTTTTTACGTCCACTCCTGTGTTCGTTTCTTTTCTGCCACCACCATTCTCACCTCCTCATCCTACTATTCAATTCCTCTCCCGTTACCTCTCATTCTCCTCGTTCTACACACGGTTTTTGCACACTGTTGCATTTTCTCCTTGAAACGTACCCATTCTTCTACTCCCGTTTCTTCTTAGTCTGTCACTCCATCCTAGTGTTGAGGCAAAGCGACTCAAGGTACAGTGAGGTCTGGGTGCAAAAGTGGGATATTGGTGTGGGCGTGAAGAGGGGAAGAGAGGGAGAACAGGAAAAAACAGAGTAAGAGAAGAGTGGAATTAGAGTGCAGAAGGAAGGAGAGAAGAGTGGAGTCGGGGTGCAAAGGGTCTGGGGGAGTTGTGGAGTTGGGGGCGCAAAGGAGCCAGATGGAAGGAGTAGGTTGGTGGAGTACAGAGGCTGAGTTAGGGGGTGGTTTTAGAACACAGAGAGGATGACGGGGTCAAGAGTGTTTGTGTGGGTGGGTGGTGTGGAATGTAGGTTGGGGGTTGGGGTAGGAGAGTAGGAATGGTGGTGGTGGGGAGGGCAAACCATAAGCTCCCCCACATTTAGCTCTTCCTGGTATACTAGATACTCCCTGCAATGACGCCACCAAGTGGTTCGTCATTGACTACAGGGTACGGACGATCATCTGTCAAACCGGCTTGGTGCCCGCATCCATAATACAAAACGTAGGCTGAATATGTAGCCAGGTGGCTGTTGCCTGCTAACACAGGGATGCATATTTCTTATCAAAGACTGAGTGTTTGTCGAGGTTCCTGGACCGAAACAGATCAAATAAATAAATAAATATACGGAAAAAAATTGTTCAGCAATGTTCGAAAAATTTCTACAGTGAATGTATAGATCAACGTTTCGCCTAAAGGAGATTTCACATTACTAAAAAAAAGACGTCAGTCGAAACCTTGTTATGTCAGACCAGATTCTCTTGTCCGTAATTACAGATATACTAAATAGCTTTCCTCCATTGACAAAAAACTAATTATAACGAATGACTCAAAGCCTAGAACCTTATTCAATTATCTGTGTATCACTCAATCTCCCTAAGGAGTTACAACACAAATGTTACAAAGTATCTTTTTAAGTATAATAGCATTTTCTTAATATCATATATTTCTTCTAAATTTATTCCTAACAGAATCCATGTTATACCATCCTCAGGTGCCTTCCTTGTTCCCTACTTGCTCATGCTACTTATGGTGGGGATACCACTTTTCTTTCTCGAGTCTGCAATAGGCCAGTTCAGCTCCTCGGGCTGCCTCACCATATACTCAGTGTGTCCTGCCTTCAAGGGTGAGTGAACCATAACATTCCAGATGTTTCACTTTCTTACTATAACAGTCCAAATTACGTGGAAATATCCTTAAGTTAAATGTTCTAGGAATATAATGATAATATAGTAGTAATGGTATGGATATCATTAATACTTATATTGCTGCTACTATTCTTAATAATGGAAAAAATAATCAACACCAATATTAATGCTATTACTAATA
>NC_134777.1:42161002-42163502 GCF_046742065.1 Oratosquilla oratoria | reverse complement strand
ATTGACAACATCAAAAGTGACCAAATTTTCACATTGAATGAGAATCAGACAAGAAACAATGGTCTCAAACTGTCCGGAAATAGATTCAATTTGGAAGTAGGTAGAAACAACTTCACCAACCGTGTAGTTAATGAATGGAATAAACTTCCTGCACAGGTAGTGCAATGTAGTTCAGTTCGAAGCTTTAAGAATCATTTAGATAAATACCTAAGTAAGATGCTGTAATGATTATAATTTATGTTATATTATTTGTTTTTGTTTTGTTATAATTTGTCTGTCTGATTTTCATTTATTATTAGTTATATGTCAATTTATAATCATTTACTATTTACCTGTTTGTTTATTATTTAACTATACCTATGCATTTATTTATGTATTTTATTTGTTATTTTTACATTATTATAGTTTTAATTTATTATTAATATGATTTTTTTTTCGCATCCGACCTAGATATGGATCAAAAGGTCTCCTGTCGGCATGCTCCGCCTTTGTAATCCTTTGTAATCCTTTGTATATTCCAAGACAAAAACAAGAAAAATGATATGTAAAGTATTGGTACAACAAAAGATGCAGGGAGTTAAAAGAGAAAAGAGATAAAGCTTGGATAAAATGGAAAAAAGGCAAAAGACCTGAAAAATGGAAAATATATGCTAGTTATAGAAATCAATATGTACAAGTGTGCAGAGAAGAAAAGAGAAAATAGGAAATAGATGTCATAGAAAAATGTACAGATCAACCAAAACAAACAAGAATTAGAGAAACTACGTCAAGGAGTTCAATACACAGAGGAAATAGAAATGGCAGAAATTATGAACATGCATTTTAAATCGGTGTTTACAAGGGAGAACATACAATCTAGAGATATCGAGTGGGAGCAGAAAGCCACCCCCCTCTATGAAAGAGATAGAAGTAACAAGGAATGAAATAATGAATCACATGAGTAATCTCGATGTCAGAAAATCGCATGAATCAGATGAAATGGCAAACTGGATTTTGAGAGAATGCAGTAATGAACTAACAGACAAAATACATAGTCTAATAAGCAATTCATTAAAAGAAGGAAAAGTTCCAGAAGATTGGAAAAGAGCAAATATAGTACCAATATATAAGGGGGGAAACAAGGAAGACACTACTAACTATAGACAGGTCTCTCTTACAAGTACGATAGTTAAGATTTATGAAAGAATTATCAAAAGTAGATGGGTAAGGCATTTGGAAAAACAACGTACTAAATCCAAGGCAATTTGGATTTAGACAAGGATGATCATGCGTCACAAACTTAATGTGTTTCTATTCAAGGCCAACAGATGTAATACAAGAAAGAGATGGATGGGCTGATTGTGCATTTCTAGACCTGAAAAAAAAAATCATAAGGTGCCACATAAGAAATTGCTAAAGAAATTAGAAACTGCTGGAGGAATACAGGGCAAGCTGCTGAAGTGGATGGAAGACTTCTTGCATGAAGGAAAAATGAGAGTGGTGATAAGAGACAAACACTCTAATTGGGATGAAGTGATTAGTGGAGCTCCACAAGAATCAGTTTTAGCCCCAATAATGTTTGCTATATATATTAATGATATGGATAAAGGGATTAAAAGTTATGAGTTTCTTTGCAGATGATGCAAAATTGTTGAAAAAATGAACACTGTAGAAGATTGTGAGTCGCTTCAGAGTGATCTCAATAAAGTATGGGAATGGAGTAGGAAGTGGGAGATGGAATTCAATATTAAGAAGTGTAGTATAATGGAATTTGGAAGAAGCAAAAAAAAAAGAATAGTGAGATCATATAAATTGGGAGAGGAAGAAATTAAAAAAGTAGAAAATGAGAAGGACCTGGGAGTCACTATTATGTCACCTGAGCAACATATAAAAAAAAAATTGAGAAATTTATAAGTTAATAAGAACAATCAAAGTGGCATTTACATACCTGGACGAAGAAATGGTGAAGAAAATACTAGTCACTTTGATAAGACCAAGATTGGAGTATGCAGCAACGACGTAGTCACCAAGTACAAAAAAAAAAAATCTATAACAAAACTTGAAAGAATACAAAGAGCGATTACGAAACTGGCACCAACACTCTCAGAATTACCATATGACGTGAGACTACCAAACTTGAGCTACAGACATTAGAGCAAAGAAGAAGAGAGGAAACTCGATAACTATTTATAGAATCATGAAAGGCATAGAAACTATTGATAGAGAGGATCTAATAAAATGGAATAGTAAAGATACAAGCACGGAAAGAAAATCAAGAAAGTTACAGAAGAGACCTGAAAAAGAACAGTGATTAGTGTGTGTGTGTGTGTGTGTGTGTGTGTGTGTGTGTGTGTGTGTGTGTGTGTGTGTGTGTGTGTGTGTGTGTGTGTGTGTGTGTGTGTGTGTAGTATTTTCTGGAGCTTCAAATACTTTGAATAATGTACTATGATAACCCATAGTAGGCATAGGAATTCTAAAGCATTTAGCACCCAACACTTCGTCTTCATCTTGTTGCAGGCAT
>NC_134777.1:42126002-42158502 GCF_046742065.1 Oratosquilla oratoria | reverse complement strand
ACTCCTGACGGAGACAATGGGCGCCCTGCTGGAAGACCGGCCCGTACCTACCACCAACCCATTCTCCGACAGCCGTTACACAGCGAACAGCCACATTCATGTTGGAGCCAAGTGGCGAGGTAAACACCCTGAATATCCTTCAGTGGAACGTGCAGGGTCTAAGGAACAAGAGGCACAGAGTCCAACAGGCATTTATTCAAGACAAGTTGGACATAATCCTCGTCCAGAAGACCCTGTTTCCGGCCACGGGTGAACTGAAAGTGGCGGGCTTCCACACCTACTCGCTGCCGCACGTCGTAGGGGGCGATCGGGGATGCATGACGCTAGTGAAGAGCAATATCCCGCAACACCTTTTCACCCTCTCCCCTGTGGGGAGAGGGTGAAAAGGTTGGCGGTCCGGCTCGACCTCCCCAACTGTCCCCTGACCATCTACAACATCTACAGGAGCCCGCGGAATCGACAAGACGCGGGAGAATTGCTCTCACTTGCCAGTTCTGAAAATATTCTCGAGACTGGCGACTTCAACACCCACCACCCTTCACTTCAGTCTCTGTCTCCAACCAACTCTGCGAGGCGTCCCCTGGCCACCATATTGGAGGAAAACCCCAACATCAAACTGCTGAACACCGGAGAGTCCACGAACACACGTGGCGGGAGGTTGGACCTCACCTTCCTCTCCAGTGGACTGGCCACGGGAGCATGCTGGAGCGTCCACCCCACCCTCACTAGTGATCACTATGGCGTACTCACATCGATTTAATGCCCACAGACGGCACTCCTATTTCCCACTCTGCGCTGGGACATCAAACGAGCGAACTAGGGAGCCTTCCAGTCCTAGTTGGATGCATGGTGGGCGGGATACACCCCCCTACCCCGACAGCATTGAACAGCGTGAGAGGGACCTGACGGCGGCCATAGAGTAAGCTGCGGAGGCGTCCATCCCGAAGAAAACCCCGGGAAGGCGTCACCACAAGAACTGGTGGTTCTACACGGAAGAGGTGCGGGAGCAGAACCATCGGGTCAACATACATCGTCGACACTACAGAAGGAGACCCACCAGAGACGGCTTGGAGAGACTTCGCGAGATGGTCGCCCATGCACGCCAGGTATCACGACGGGTAAAGGAGGCCAAGTGGCTGGAATGGTGTGCCAGCTTCTCCCAACACACCAGACTGGCGGACCTCTGGTCCAAGCTGAGGACGGCCACTGGAGGATAGAGCTCTCGCCCTCCCACCCACCCAAGACAACAGCAGGAGGCGGAAAGGCTGGCAGACACCTTCGCAGCCAGATATGTCAACGACAAACTTCCTGTGCAGATGAGCCGAACGCTACAGCGCCTCCGATTGGAGAGGGAGCGCCTCATCGGGGACGACAGGGCAAGACCGGACCAAGCAGACTGCCCTTCCACCCATAGGGAGCTCACCAGAGCCAAGCGAGCAGGGCGAGACACAGCCACCGGTGCCGACGGGGTCACTTACACCATGGTGGCGCATGAAGGTCCAGCTGGTGAGCAAGGAATTCTAGGCCTGATCAACCACTTGTGGGTGATCGGGCACCTACCGTCGGCTTGGAAATCGGCGGACATCCAACCGATACCCAAGTCCAAAGACCCCGCCAAACTGCGGCCCATCTCCCTCTTCAGCCGCGTGGCCAAGAGAGCAGAAATGATGGTCCCCAACCGGCTCCAGTGGCGACTGGAACCCCGTCACCCCCACGTATTTGGGTTCAGCCGAGATGTTGACACCTCAGACAGCATCATGGCTCTCTTAAACCACGTGGATATTCGGGCTGCCGTTGCCGTATTCCTCGACCTGGAGAGGGCCTTCGAGTCGGCGTGACCCCTCGTGATCCTAGCAGCCCTTGTCAGCAAGGGCATCCAAGGGCGGCTACCAGCTTGGATCGAGGAGTACCTACAGGGGCGGCGTGCCAGGGTCAAATTCCAGGACCACACGTCATTCTACAGGACCTATGAGAACGGGACTCCACAAGGAAGGATCCTTAGCCCCGTTCTCTTCAACCTCCTGGTAAAGCAGCTGGTTAGCCTACCATTCACGGCTGGCACAGTGCTCCTTAGCTACGCCGACGACCTAGTCCTCGTCGTCACCGGACACAGCAACCTGATCGCCAAAGCACAGGAGGCCCTCAACCTCCTGAGCGAGAGAAGCGAGGAGCTGGCACTGAAGATTTCAGCTGAAAAGTCCGAGGCCATGATGTTCAGGGCGTCCGCACCAAACCTCCATCTACACGTCCAGTACGTGAGACTGAACTGGACGCAGGCCTACCAGTACCTTGAGTTATGGCTAGATCACAGGCTGACCTTTGCCCGTCAGGTAAACTACTTGAGGAAGAGGACGCAAGCGAGGACCACAGTGATGAGGGCCATGACAAGACCGGGGTAAGGGACGCCCTACGCCGTCTTGCGACTCTACTTTTTGCAGGTCGTCCGCTCCCTAGTTGACTACAGCGCGCCTGTTCTCGTCGCGCTCAGCGATGGACTGCGGGAGAAGGTCGAAGTCATCCAGAACCAGGCTATAAGAACCCTGTCGGGGGCGCACATGTGAACCAGCGCCTGTGTATTGCAGAGAGAGACTCGGCTGGTTCCCCTCACCATCAGAACTCAACAGATCGTGGAATGCAGGGTGGCCAAGATACTCCTACAGGACAGCGAGACTGCATTGCACACCAGGCTTAGTAGGATCCTACCACACCATAGGACCCTCTTCACCGCTAACACCTGGATCTGCAGAGTCGCCGACGCTGCCAACAAGTTCATGGACTCCACCCAGTTCCTACAAGCGCCCTATCAACCCACCGAGGCATATCAAAAACCAGCCCTTGGGAGCAACCGCCTGTTGAGGTGACTTATAAGTCTCTCCCCGCACCAAAGGCTCTGTGTTCCTTGGAGGAACTACGCCAGCTCGCACTTGTGACCATGGCACAGCCCTGGGACCCTGGCAGCGCGGTGTACTTTACGGATGGATCCGTTGACCGTGGCAGAGGCACAACAGGGGCCGCAGTGGTCACGGGAGAGGAGGCATTCTCATGGAGGACATCTGACCACTGCTCCACCTTCCAAACGGAAGTGGTCGCCATCCAGCACGCCCTCCGGCACGCCACCAACCGCCGCGAGGAAACGGTGATCATTCACACCAACTCCGGGGCCGCTCTACAAGTACTTCAGCAGGCACCCCCCCCCCAAGACATCGCCCTCATCACGACCACACTAAGCCTCATACAGAGCCTAGCAACCGCGGGAAAACGGGTGAGACTCAACTGAATCCCCAGCCACGTTGGAATAAGGGGGAACTAGGACGCAGATGCGGCGGCACGAGTAGCTTCAGCCCTCCCAGCTGTCAGGCATCATATCCTAACGTCCTTAGGACAGATCAAGACACTGCGCATCTGCATCACTGGGAGCTCGAGACCACCAAGTACCAGGCTGCCTGGTATTCCCTAGCCACCGATTACTAAAGCCTCGACAGCCCTAGAGATCTAAGGAGAGAGGAAGGAGTCGCGTTGCATCGTCTCCGGCTGTGCTATTGCTCCAGAGAGGAGCCACGAGAGGACTTCGCCACCTAATAATGCAACCACTGTGGCCACCCCGCCCGCCACCCACTCGCCCACTACCCACTTCACTGCCCTGCCACTAACAGCTTGAGACAGGCTGTCCCGCACCTCAGGAATGCTCAACCTGACATCAGTGAGGTAACAAGAGCAATGAAACTCCTCTGGACAGTGCAACGGCACTTGAGCACGCTGCTGAGGGTGGTGCGAGCTGCTCCACCACCTCGATAGACCACGAGAGGAAATCAACGCTCGTGGGTAGCATCCCGTAGCCGCCCAAACCAGCGGCGGGCTCCACCATAGCTCGCATTAAAATGAATAAAATAAATAAATAAATAAATGAATAAATAAATAATCAACATCTGTGGGCAGGCCAGATAGTTAGTTTTCTGTACTCAACTTGTTAAGCGTCACTAGGCCTTCGCGGTCGGTCCCTCACTTGAGGACCAAGCCACGCCTGCCTCTGACACATGTACCTTCACTAGAATAAAGTATACAAACAAAACTGCGCATTACTGTCTCCCTACGTCACCTAGTCCAAAGTAACACGCCGTATGTTACATTGGTGATCCTGGGAGTTTTGACGCGAGCGCACCCAGCCAACCCTGGATCATCGCCAAGCTTCAACAGACGCTGTTCCGGACGTGGGTTCTTTATAACTTCGGCACTACTTGGACGTTAGTCAACCCCAATACAGCCGTCGCAGCCACCGCTGCTGTGGTCACCGCCACAACCATCACAGCCGTCGCAGCCACCGTTGCTGCCGATACCGCCGCTGTGGTCATCACCACAGCCATACCAGCTACCGCCACTGTGGTCAGCGCCACAGCCACCGTAGCCACCGCCGCTGCGGCACGTCACTTACGACGCCTTCCCGTTCGACGTCACAATCAACGCAGATTGACGTTGCTACACCGGCGATGTCTGCTTCAAACATTGCCATCTGTGCCGCCTCCAGGGGGTTCTCGCCTCCATTGACACATCGCTCACAGTCATCCCACTTCCAATGTCACCACCGCCTATGTCACCGCTTCCGAAATTGCCGTCCGCGCCGCCTCCAGGGTGTTCTCTCCTCCATTGACGCCCCTCACGGCCGCCCCGTTTCCTACATCGCCACCACCTATGCCACCGCTTCCGATATTGCCGTCGGCGCCGCCTCCAGGGGGTACTCGCCTCCACTGACGTCGCTCACGGCCGCCCCGCTTCCGACGTCATCGCCGCCGCCTGTACCCGTGTCGCCTCCCGATGCTACTCCGCCCCACCCTCTGTCTCACTGTTACGCACGCCCCTCCGCCTACGATGCCTTTGGGGACTCTGACGCCTCCCCACGCTCCGCAGGGGAAGGAGGGTAATGTGGTGTACATGTACCCCACAAGCATTCTAGCATCGGTACAAATTGTATGCATTTGGAGTTGGAGTGTATAGGACCTGACGCTGGTATTGACAGGCCAGAAAGGGTCACCGCGTTAGGTCAAGTCGCGTCATGGCGTCGGGTCAGTCCCGCGTATATATACTGCCGCCCCGAGCGGGCAGGCCAGTTAGTTCTCTTGTACTCAACTTGTTATGCGTCACTAGGCCTTCGCGGTCGGTCCCCCCACTTGAGGACCACGCCACGCCTGCCTCTGACACACGTGCCTTCACTAGAATAAAGTATACAAACAAAAGTGCGCATCACTCTATCCTAACGTCACCTAGTCCAAAGTAACAAACCGTATGTTATACATGTTCGCGTGTGTGTGCGCGCGAGTGTGTGTACGTGTTCGAATACAATCATGTACGTGTGCGTAAGGGAGGGTGTACGTATGAGTACATGTGCACACATGTATAACGTGACAAGGAAAACTCGTTCAAAGGTAGTTGTGACCCTTTACGCAAGTTTTACGAAATCAATATCAATTTGCTTTGCCTTTATATCCATGCGTAAAGTCTGCCATTTCCTATTTCCTTATATTTTCTTGAGTATCTTTCAGATAAATATGTCAAATGGACACCTAAAAACTCAACTAAATGAAGAAAAATTTGTATCACACATAAAACACACAATTGAAAGTGGCATATACCGACACAGACAGTGTTCGTTAGAAGTAATTTCTGTATGCGAGCGTGTGCGCGCGCGCATAGGCGGTAAGGGGGTTTATGCATGTGACTATTTATGTTAGGAGTCTTGGCAAAACTTAAAATAAATAAATTATGTACAATTTTTTTTAATATATTTATACAATGTACGTGTACACTAGATTAAAATCTATCTAGACCTGACCTAGTCTAACAAGACTAATCTAAATTGTAGGCACACTACACTAAAATATGTTCTCACTAGAGCTTCGATAGAGTAGTGGTGATTAAATGCACGATCTTGATTAAATGTACACTGAAGATCGTATGTGGTGATATGGCACGGTGAACCTGTACCGTCCGTTGTTGTTGCAGATGATGCGTTTGCATCATGCTTACTGACACCCTTTCCTTTCCCCAAATCAGTCTGCTCTAAATCGCATTTTTAACTACAAATTACCCAGTGCACGCGGGGTAATCGAAAACACATTCGGCCTGTTCCTCATCTTGAGATGGCCGATGAAGGTCGCCCCAGAAACAGTGAAGCAAATTGTATTATGCGTATGTGGTCTACACTTTTTTTTTCACTATCAAGATCTCATTCAGTTTATGGTCCCCTGGTACGTTCGTTACGGAGGATTCTGGAATTTGTAAAGTAGGAAGTTGGAGACGAAATGGATTACCAAAAGAGCACATTCTATGCAACGTTTAGGTACAACTAAAAATTTTGCTAGGATAGCCAAAGATACACGTGAACAGTTTAAGCAGTATTTCACGACACAAAAAAGTAAGGCTCCATGGTAATGTAAATATATTTGAATAAATACGTGATTTTGGTAGTGTCTTTGATAATTATGTATAAATAAAACATATGATCCTATGAATACAAAATATAGTTTGTGTTCCAACCATATTCTCACTGGTGCTTCCTTGTGGTGTATTACATCCAATCATGAGGTGAAAAGCGTCGAAAAATCCCCATGTACTTTTTACAGTCACATTACCAGCCCTCATGCCACTTTTCCTCTTTTTTTCATTTCACTGTTCCTTTAATAAATTTTCGTATGAATTCTGGATCTGGAATATTTAACACTTGCCTTATTTTCTTTACTGCCGCACTCCATCAACGACACGTCCCACAATTCTGGGAACCTTTCATATTGCTGTATTAGCACTGTCTGATCACTATCCCATTTTTATTTTTCCTTTAACGTCATTTTACTCACGTTATACAGCAGTTCTCTACCTACAGCGACAAGATCTATACAAGTCGACAAATAGATATGGAGCAGTTTAGGTATGTTCTCACTACAGTAAATAAATTGAGTCCACTAAGTCGCAACTAAACTCTCACTGATGTTTACATTATTTGGAGAACTCTATCTAGAAAAAATATAGATAAAATATCTAGTGTACACGTAGTTTTCGAAACATAATACATCCCCTAAATAATACCATCTTATTCCATTTGTATTTAAACAAAAACATAGTGGATAATTAATCGAAGCAATCATGATAATAATGTTTCATTTTTTTCAGGGTTCGTCAGGTTTCGATGCCGAGGTTCGTAACAGAACTGGCGCCATTTCCGCCGCTGATGAGTTCTTTCAGTAAGTGTGGCGACAGTGACTCGTCCTCATTCTATGGTACATTATAACCTATCACATAATCACATATTTACGTCGAGCTTCCGCCCTTTTTTATATAAGCTTGGATAGTGCCATGGTTGAAGGGTTTTGTTTTATTGTTTCTCTGTAAATATTGCTTCCAATTAGTAGTAGTAGTAGTAGTAGTAGTAGTAATAGTAGTATAATTATTTTCATTAATATCATTATCATTGCTCTTATTATTACTATCACTACTATTATCATTGTCATTATCACCATTATTATTACTATCATTACTATTATCATCATTATCATTACTATCATTACTATTATCATCATTATTATTATCATTATCGTTTTTATTATCGTATTTCTTATGTGAGTTGTAGAAGGCGATTAGGTGGAACCATAGTAATTGTGCGTAGCTTTGGTATAGGTGAGAGTAAAAGGAAAGAGATCAGAGGTATGTTTGTGTTAGTCCTCAAGTATGACAAGTTGAAAGAGTGGAGTGAATTCGATTTTAGGAGTGTGATGGGTAGGGTATCAGAAGTGATGAATGGGCGAGGGAGTGAAGGAGTGGCTTTGTTGGGAAGTGACAGGATAGGAAACTGCGTGATGAAGATGACGGAAACATGTGTCGGATAATGTGGAATAAAGTGAAATTAGGATGAGAGGAATGCTCTTTTGTGAGTGCATACAGACATAGTGAGTAAAATGGAGAATAGAAGGAGGCTTTTTGGATTGATATAAACCATTGTGCAGAGAAATTTAAAAGGAATGTAAATTGAGTGATCTTGGGGATCTCACTCTCAGTGCTAGAGTAGATGAGCCGGTGGATGGAGTGGTAAGTATATTTGGGATGTAAGGAAAGAAATGTAACGGAGAGAAAATGTTAAGAGATGCATTCAGGTGTACTGTGTGTGTGTGGTGGGGTTGATGATAACAGTATTTGTTTATCCATATATCTATTTATTGATTCCTTTTTTTTATTTTTTTATTTACTTATTATTATTAATTTATAGCAATGTTTAAGAAGAGAGACTAGCACTAGTACGTGTAGGAAATGGTACTGAAGGGGAGGGTAGTTGAGAGGGCATTAATATACTCGTACTATGTACCGATACCCAAAGGGAGGATTGGAGTTCTGGATGTTTACATCATCATATCTTCGTAATACACAGGAAAGGATTTGCACTCGTGGAGTTTTGTCTCTTTTTCTCCAACTATCATTTCTAGTTTTGAATTTACTTACGGTTTTAGCTTGGCTATATCATCCTCTATTTCTTTCATCTTTTCCTTTATCTTTCTTTTTCATTTCTTAAATAATTTCATTTGTATACTGTATGTATTTATCTTTATTTGTCCGTTTTCATCTTTATCTATATATAATATATATATATATATATACATATATTACCTGAACACACTATCAAGTCGCCCCTTTCTCTTCTTTTCATTTATATATTATGGGAGCTGCAGTGCTTTTAACCACCCTAAATTTTTCTGCTAGGCTGGAAACCAATTTGGTCGTAGCCAGGGCCCTTACTTGCCTAAGTGCCACCCCGGGGCAAAGTTCTCAGTGACGCCCCCCTTCCCCCCCTCCCCCATCACCACTTCCCATCTTCACCATCCCTTACTGCCTGTTTTAAATATTATATTTAATGTTCCTATTGCAGAAAGGATAATAGAAAAATATTTCATATTCTGTTGATTCTAACGGTTCTTTGACTTTTTTTTTATCATCATTATTTTGTCAGCCTTGTGGGCGGGATGTCAAGACTAGAATTGC
Organism: Oratosquilla oratoria; assembly: GCF_046742065.1. Lineage (NCBI taxonomy): Eukaryota > Metazoa > Arthropoda > Malacostraca > Stomatopoda > Squillidae > Oratosquilla > Oratosquilla oratoria. The sequence goes on along the minus strand of NC_134777.1, from coordinate 42,149,487 downwards.
CGCCCCCTTAAATGTGCCGCCCAAGGGCATATGCCGCCCCCCACCCCCATGTGAGGGCCCTGGTCGTAGCTCTCTGGTCCATCTCAGCTGTGTTTGTATCCTAGACCTTGTGCAGAGATTAAACCACCACTGCATATTCCAGTCTAATGTGTGTGTGAGAGAGGGAGAGTGCACGCTTGTGAACACACCATTTAACTAATTGTGCAACCTTGTCTTGACAGCAACGAGGTGTTACAGATGTCCTCCGACATCACAGACATCGGTGGTTTCACCTGGCCGGTCGTTTTCGCCAATGTCTTCGTCTGGACCTTCGCTTTCGTTTGCATCTTCAAAGGTGTCAAGGTGGTGGGCAAGGTAATGCATGTTCGTAAAGCTTCACGTCGCTTGCACAAGAATCGGTAGTCTGGAAGAAAAAGTGAAACCTTAAACATTATTCTATGACAGCGTGGATGATTTTGACACTAGTAGTCACAATAAAGTTCTGGAAGTGTATAAAATATATACATTTAGTATCCATGGCAGGTCTAGTTATTCTAATATTGGGTCATTAGATATTAAGAATTAAATTACAGACGTACTAAGTCTCGATGATTTTTTTTTTTTTTTTTTTTTTTAAGCAAGAGGCCATTATTCCACTGGAGTAACAAACAGAAAAATTTGCATGCTGCAGTAACGATGACAATGAACATGCATTAAAAAAAAAGTTACGTAGTTCGGCGTTCGACTATCAAGAATTTAACGCAAATTATTGCGTTAATCTCTTGCTCGATCATGGAATCAGAAACGCCAAACGGCAGTCGATTCCACGTCTTGAAAACAATGACATTTACAATGTGGAGTTTGCAGTTCAACGTTCGAATGATTGTCAATATTTTATGCCGACGATAGCAGTAATCCCTTAAGATCGATCGGGGGATCAGATTCCTTAAACTGCAGTCTGTTCCATTGATGCAGGTCGTCTGGTTCACAACGACGTTCCCCTTCGTGATGCTATTCGTCCTCCTCATCAGAGGCGTGACGCTCCCAGGGGCCTCCCTCGGCATTTACTACTATATCTACCCTGACTTCAACAAGCTAAAAAAATTGGAGGTGAGTGAGAAAAAGTACTTCATGCATGCAGTTCATTGACTAAGTTAATTCTCATTACGTTAGAATACCAATAGGGATAAATTAATTAAATTACTTATGCGTAGATATATGTACCACTTCAGCACAATCACTCACGCACGCACGCACATACACACAATGTAAAGAATTAAGGCAGAATGTTTAAAGGACACTAAGAAATCGTTTTCCGCATTGAATCGTTAGTCTGCGGAATGAATTGAAAGAAAACAACAATCTAGGTTAAGCAAAGTTTGGTAAATGTATAAGTAGAGACTACTCAATAAGCAAAGATCCAGTCCTGTATTTTACAACCAGGGTAAACATACGCAATATATAGACTTGGCACCAATAAATACATAAATAAATAAATAAATAAATAAGGATACCTACGTATGTGCAGCCTCAGTAAATTAAACCTATTGAGCAATATACTCTGCAATTGTAAGGGCACTTTGTTTACTACTTCTAAATGGGTTGGGCAGCTGATTGCCAATTCCCTTCTAAGGGTTCATATGATCACGATTATGATAATCTTGATACGATATGGTTTTATCACAGGAACAGTGACACATAGTATGATGCAAGGTCTAACTATTAAGACTGTATTTCTCGTTCTTGTCTCACCTTTAGACATGGGCCGACGCCGCAGTACAAATATTCTTCTCGCTTGGCACCGGCTGGGGCTCTCTCGTTACCATGGGCTCCTACAACCGCTTCAAAAACAACTGCATCAGGGATGCCCTCCTGGTCCCTGTCCTCAACTGTTTAACCTCCATCTTTGCCGGCTTCGTGGTCTTCAGTGTACTGGGTTTTATGGCCCAGCAGACAGGCACCTCGGTTGAGGAAGTCACTGATGCAGGTTTGTACGATTTTTTTGTTGGATCTTTAAGGCTATCGACCTATAATGAGGTCATTAAGCCCGGTGTGAACCTGCGATCCTTTTTATTCTACCATTATAATTCCCACAATAGTCCAGTAGTGCGCAAATAAAATACTACTTTGTCAATAAGTAAACGGTCGTCTGTCAAAAGATTTGTGGTGCTCAGCTGAATTTTCTTAATTTGGCAATGTTGTATGAGCGCTTGGCGCTGTGTGTTGTATTTTGAGCAGTGTAGGAGTATGTGTCTTATGGATAGTATAGTGTTGCATGTGTTGCATTGGGGAGGAAATACGCCGTCAATATATGGTTTTAAGTGGGTGAGGCGGGTCGAGTTCATCCTCAGTCTTGCTATGGCGATTTCCTCGAGTCTGTTATTTCTGTATGATGTCGACCAATCTGTTATGTGTTCCTTTTGTTTGTGAGAAATGTCGAGATTGTTCCACTGGAGTTGCCAGTGGGTGTGTAATTGTTTTCTTAGTATGGAATTGAAGGTGCCTATGTCCAGGGGTATGTCGGTAATAGAGTCTATTTCTAAAGCAGTTTTGGCTAAGATGTCCGCTTTCTCATTCCCGAAGATCCCAATGTGACTGGGAACCCAAGAGAGAGTAATGGACTTGCTAGTTATCGACAATGTGCTAATGATTTTGCCCAAGAGGAAGTTCTCCATATGGTTACCTGTCTTGATTGATTTTAGTGCACTTAATGAATCTGTGAATATGACGAATTTACTATGTGTGTCGGATTGAGCATATTCTAAGGCTTTATATATGCCGTAGAGTTCGGCGATATATATGCTCGTATGGTTCGGCAATCTGAACATCATCCGGGTTTTGTTGCAGTATAACCCTGTCCCAGTTTTGTGGCCGCACTTGGAGCCATCAGTGTACAGTGCCATGTGGTCATTGTACTTTTGGATGGTCTCCAAGGTCTTTTGTTTTAGTTCTTCTGTGGATGAAGTCTTCTTTTGTAGGTCTTGGTTAATGAAGATCTTCGGGGCGATGTTTTCCCACGGTGGTAAGACGGTGGCTTCAATCTGTTCTATTGACCACAGTGGCACTGAATATTGCTCGCACAAGGATCGGATCCTGATGGAAAGGGGATTTAGGCTGGAGTTGGTGAAGTGCTCATATAGTTGGATTGTCTTCTTGCAGGGATGTTGAGGGATGCGAAGCGCTTTGGCGACGTATCTTAGGGCAAGGAGCTCGCGCCTGTAGTGGAGGGGGGGTACGTTTGCTTCGACCTCCAGCCTCTCGATCCTTGTGCAGCGTAGTGCTCCAAGTGCTATTCTTAGGCCTTTGTTTTGGATGATGTTCAGGGGTTGTAACGTGGCTAGTGTTGCCGAACCATAAATCTGACACCCATAGTCTAGTTTTGATCTAATTAGGGACTTATAAATCATTAGAAGGGATTTCCTATCTGCTCCCCAATTTGTGCCCGTTAGTTTACGTAGCAAATTAATTCTCTTGTTGCACGCATCAACTAGGTATTTTACATGGGCCTTCCAGTTTAGCCTGGAGTCCAGTCTCAGGCCAAGAAAAAAGGTTGAGTTTTGTACTGGAATGGGAGTACCATGTAATTGCAGATTTATTTCTGCCTGGGCTCTGCGTGAAAATACAATTACTGTTGACTTTAATTCCGAAAACTTAAATCCCCATTTGTCAGACCAGTCCTGGAGCGAGTCCAGGGCCAGTTGTACGCGAGAGCCGGAAAACTTGGCATTCGGAGAGGAATGCCAGATTCCGACATCGTCAGCGTATAATGAGTATTTAAGGTTCCGAGGTGGAGCGGGTAGAATATCGTTTATCAGCAACATAAAAAGTGTGGGGCTTAACACACTTCCCTGTGGTACGCCATTTTCTTGGGTGCGTACTGTTGAATAGTAATTTTGAATTTTGACCGAAAATGTGCGGTCTTTTAAAAAAAATTTGAATGAAAATAGGGAGATTCCCTCTAAGGCCAAGTGCATAGAGTTTTTCGAGGATACCACGTCGCCATGCCATGTCGTAGGCTCTTTCTAAATCCAAAAAGCAAGCAACAAGATATTCTTTCCTCTCGAAGGAGGAGAGGATATCTTGTTCTAATTTGACTAAATGGTCAAGACTACTTCTATTTTTCCTGAAACCACATTGGGCAGGAACTATTAAATTTTGAGATTCTAGTATGTATTTCAATCTGTTATTGGCCATACGTTCTAATACTTTGCATAAGCAGTTGGTAAGCGCTATAGGGCGATAAGAGGAAGGACTCTTTGGGTCCTTCCCCTTTTTGAGAATAGGTATGACGTGGGCATGTCTCCATGTTTCTGGGAATTCTTGACTAATCCAAATTGTGTTGTATATTTCTAATAATTTTTCCAGTGAAATTGAATTCAAGTGTTGCAGCATCTCATACCTAATCTCATCTGGGCCAGCAGAGGTTCCTCTACACGAGCTTAAGGCTTGTTTAAGCTCGTGTAGTTGGAAGGGGGTGTTATATTCGTAGTGTGTCTGTGTATGGAAGATCAGAGGTTCTGCTTCCCGTGTTTGTTTGTGTTGTAAAAAGGTTGGTGAATAGTTATTCGTGTTGCTTGTTTGCGTAAATGTGTCTGCGATTGTGTTTGCGATGTCCAGGGGAGCATCTACAAACTTGTTTCCAATTGTTAGGGTCTTAATGTTGGGCGTGTATTTGCCGTCTATTTTACGGACGGCTGACCAGATTTGTGATAGAGAAGTGTTTGCGTTTATAGTTGAGATGTAGTCATGCCAAGACTTACGTTTGGCATGTTTTATTGTTCTACGGGCCTCTGCTTGCGTCTTTTTAAAAGTAATGAAATGGGGTGCAATAGGGTTATTTCTAAAAGTTCGATATGCCCTATTCCGCTTGCAAAGTGCTTTTCTGCAGTCTGATGTCCACCAAGGAACTCTATGCTTGTGAAATACCGAGGTTTTTGGTATATGCTCATGCGCTGAATTCAAAATAGAGTTTGATAAATTGAAAATTTTGTCATCCATATTATCCCCTGTGATGTTGACGTTGGTGGTTGTGCGATACATTTCCCAGTTGGCCTTTTTGATGTTAAATTTGGGACAGGGAGGGGGTGAGTTGTCTCCGTAGGCTGGAGGAGCCGTAGTGTTGTTACCCCCTATTTTTATTATTACTGGGAAATGATCGCTTAGCATGGTGTCGTCATGCGTATCCCATTGGGTGTTGTCAGACAACGCAGGAGATGATAGGGATAAATCTATACATGAAAATGAACCCCTAGTATTGTCTACTCGAGTGGGACTGCCAGTGTTTAGGAGGACCAGGTTGTTTGATTCGAGCACTTCTTCCATCTGCTCCCCTCGACGAGAGGTTCTTTTGCTACCCCACATGCGATGGTGGGAGTTAAAATCTCCCACTATCAGTTTGTGGTGGGGTAGTTGTTTGAAGAGCTCGTTTACCTCCTCTAGTGGGAAACGAGGGTCGGGAGGTAGATAAACGGAGCAGATGGTCGCGAGTTTGTTGTTTATTTTAGTTATGACAGCGACTGCTTCCAAGGTGGTGGCCAGTGGTAATTCCACTTGGGGAAGGCAGTCGCTGACTGCAACTGCGACCCCCCCTCCAGGCGCCAACCTGTCCTTCCTATAGGTGGTATAGTTCTTTAGTTGGAACTGAACACTGGGGTCAAGGTGGGTCTCTTGTAGACATATAACTGAGGGGTTGTTGAGCGAGTTAAAGATCGTTAAGTCATTTACTTTACTTCTAACACCTCGGCAATTCCACTGGATTATTTTCATTTTTTTTATTTATTTATTTATTTATTTATTTATTTATTTATTTATTTATTTATTTTTGTTTTGTTTTGTTTTGTTTATCTGCTTCGGTTTCTTCCTTTCTTGGCCTTAGTGGGAGAGGTGTGTTTAGCCCCGGATGAACGGTCTGGGCTGGTAATAGGACTTAAAAGTCGTTTTTGGGAAACGGAGATCTCCATATTGACATCCTCTTCAGTACGTGTGGGCACACGTTTGGAAGGCTCTGGGATGGCCGGGGAAGGAAGGTGCGAGTGAGTTTGCCTGTTACTTTGGCGGTGTTCTTTGTCCTTGGAGTGTTTGCTCTCAGTTTGCGTTTCAATGGTTCTGTACGTTTTTTTAACTGCCGAAGCATAGGAAGTTGCTCCGGAAGTACTAGTTGGGGTAACTAGTCTTTCCATCACACGCTTCCTTGCTTCGTAAAAGGATATGCCACAAGTTGCTTTCTCTGTACAGATTTCTTTTTCTAATTTGAAAGTGGGACAGTCTCGGGAGGTGGATGCATGGTTGTTATTGGAGGGGCAGTTAACACATTGAAACACCTTTGCAGAGCAAGCATCCATAGGATGTTCGCCTGCGCATTTACCGCATACGACTGTTTGTTTGCTGCAGAATTTGGCTAAGTGACCATATTTGAAACATTTGTTGCAGCGCAAAGGATTGGGGACATATGGTCGTGTTGGGACATGAATGTATCCTACTTTGACGTGGTCAGGGAGGGTTGTTGAATTGAAAGTGAGAATTAACAGGGGCGTGTTCACTCGCATGTTCCTTTCTCGGTCCAGTCGCGTTATGAATTTAACATCTAGTATTCCTTCCGATTTCATCTCGTCGAGGATGTCACACTCCTCCATGGTCACCAAGTCTCTGCAGTGGATTACTCCTCTGCAGGAGTTGAGTGATCTAGGGAGGGATGCAACAACATCGAATGAATGAAACTTCCTAGCCTTAAGTAGATCGCGTGTAGCTCTCCCAGAGTTGGTGGTAACTTGGAGGTCTCCGCTCCTAAGTTTTTTCACTTGGCTAATATCATCGGTAAATTGGGAAAGACATTTCTTAAGCATAAAAGGATTGAGGTCGGCTAATCGGGTCTGGTCGGAATGAATAAACACATGTCTTGCCTTGTCCGGGTCGATATTGGGGTCGTCAGGGGAAGTCTTCCTAGTTTGCAGGGATGGAGTTGAGGACTCCATCCTGCGCGTTGGGGTGGGGGGACGAGCCCCCTGGTACACAGAAAAAATGTGCTCAGCAGAGCAAAAATACAATATAAAGGGGGTCACACAGCTTCCTTTGGCGACTGGTGACAGCCGCGTAATAGGACCACTGTGTGCCCAGTGGTACAGGGTCTACACTACTTCTAAACTACGATAGATGTTGCTAGATTTCGCCGGGCCGGACGACGAAGAAGTCTCACGAGCCAACAAGGGCTCGTGCGGATCCCGGAGAGCTACGAAATAACGAGAAAGGTGGTACAAGGAAAAAGTACTGGGAAATGCCCAGAGGTGGGTGGCAGTGTAACTGCCAAAAAAGCTTTCCAACGTAAAGTTGGACCACGATTACAGTTAACTCTAGGGAGTAGCCCTAGCAAGCTTAACTATGCTCGTGTGAGTGCGTCTGTCTGCTGCCAAGGGCTGCCGACGACTGTGGGTTTGTACGAGTAAAGTGTTGAGCGGAAACTGTTGAGCAGGTGAACAGGAGGTCGATCAAAGAAGTTCCAGTTAAATATGAAATAGAGTTAACTCTTCTTTGTTGTGTGTTATTTTGCTATTGTAATAATCAGTTATTTATTCACACAACTAATTAGGTAAATCTACGAGAATTTGGACACTGGGAAGTTCGTTCGGTAAACAGAGCTGATCCCGTTTACAATAACGTGCAGTTATATTTGTCATTAAAGACTTTAGTGCGCTGTCATTGATACGCCATTTGAGAAAATACTCCTCTTGAATAAATGGTTTCCTCAATATCAGTAAAGGGAATAGATATGAGACGATTTAATTCAGCAAACTGAACCCCGACGACCAAAATAGATTCAGCCTACAGAGATTGTGTTCGATTAATTTGCCTTGTACTCACAACAACGAATTTATGCCATTGTACAGTACTGTGATACTGAAATGGCATATGCGAACTTTTACAAGGTCACCTCATTACCAGTATTGCAATGAAGATTTATCTTACTTAGCTTTCACTTTTTTTTTTTTTTTATCAGGTCCTGCTCTGGCCTTTGTGACGTACCCGGAAGCCCTGGCGATGATGCCCTTTGCCCCAGTTTGGTCGGTCCTCTTCTTCTCTATGCTCTTCTTCCTTGGCATCGACTCCCTAGTAAGTCTTTTTTCGGTCGCCTCCTTGTCAAAGACTACAGTATATCTTATATAGTCTTTGCTCCTTGTGCTATACAGACATAACATGTCTTATTTTTACCATTTTCGACTTTTTGTTGTTGTTGTTATTACAGGACATCAAGTTAGAATATCGTGCATCTATTTATTCATCTGTCAACATGATTTGTTTATTTTCATTTCATAACGTAAATTAAAGAACTAAACGATTAACTTTTTGTAATTAGCATATCCTTCTAATAGTTCATGATGTATTCTCGATGCAGTTCGTTCAGATCGAAACGATGGTCGCCTCCTTCACGGACGAGTTTCCCAGGTTTCGGAAGAACAAAGAAATGGTGGCCTTTGTGGCCTGCGCCATCATGCTCTTTGCTGGATTATTTTGTTGCACCAGGGTATTGTATAAAAGTATAACCGTTTTTATTGAAATAGAAAAGAAGAAGATGTTCCATCCAAGAAAAAAGAATAGTACAAACTACAAGTATTAATTTAAACAATAATTGTTAAGTATGACAGATGCCACGTATATTTCTATGGAGAATTTGAAGCACAATAAGCCTAGATGGCAAGCATTGGTATACTTTGATCATTAGTGATACTGAGGACGAGAGTCTATGAATATATGTTAATAAGAATGGCAAACCATAGATATATGTGAACTTTTAAAAGAATCAGTAGAGAATTAGCATCTTAACAAAATGAGTAAGGTTGCATTAATTGAATAATCATGTTTGATATGAATAATCTGTTCATATATTTTTTTACGGAAACACATTCTACATAAATGCAGTGTTTTTAAAATCAAAATTATGTTTTCTTATGCTAGCTAAAAACAAAGCAATGTTTATTCCCTATCATTGTTCACTCTCGAATTTTAAGAATACTGTTTCTTTGTGCCAATGATCTGCATTGTCATGTACTTTCCCCCATCTACTCAGGGTGGTATGTATGTCCTCCAGCTGCTGGACTGGTATTCAGTACCTCTCACTATTATCTGCACCTGTCTGTGTGAGCTTTTTGTCTTCTCTTATATTTATGGTCAGTATAGAATATCTTATTTTTATATAGATTAAGGTTTGTACATACTGTTACAATTTATATGGTATATGCATTTGTAAGTGCAACGTAGAAGCAACACTAGCATAATTATGGGAATTAGCATTGTGACCCATGGTGCGTGTGATTTTAAAAGTCGACTTCTGTGACGACCTTCACTTCCTGTAATGGGACCTTTCGCAGTCAGGCTCGTAGATTCCTATTAGCGCTAGAATTTTCAATTATCTCGGATTTCACGAGGCAAAGGGGTGACTTAGCTAATTTGGAAACCGATATTTAAAAAAAGATACGCCATAAATTGCTCCATAAATGTATTTAAAATTAAAAACATGACTCATAATGTTATAAATTTTACTTACTGGTGTGTGATAAGGCTTTGTTAATTTAATTATAAGGTAAAACTAAAAATAGGTAATTATTTTTACTGAAGTAACTATGAGCAGTAGAAATTAGAGGATGTTGATTTCGGTTTGTGCATTTTATCTGAGAGTGTTGAAAAATAATGGATATCACTGTCACATCCTGTATATGAAGATAATCAGTGAGATAAAAGATAACAATAGTGGTGGCGGACGTACGAAGTTAACGAAATTTTTGTTAATAATAGCCTCTTAGATCTGCTGAGAGCTATTTTCAAACAAATATGACTAATTTTACGTGTGCCGTGGCGGAGTGCACGTCAGATTCAAGAAAAAATAAGAGGAAGACAAAGTTTATCGTACCAAAAAAATTAAGTCTTCGATGCAAAATTATATTTTCGATACATTACATGGATTTGCCTATTGCTTGGTGCATTCAAATGAAAGTATATATCTGTATACATCCATTGAAGTCGGTAGAAAATGACAAATTGCTTGGCTTGATACAATTATAGACTGTTTTACGAATATCATCTGTGATTATAAATAGAGGCTCAAACAATGCTATATGCCGTTTGCAATCATGAAATTAATTGACTTAAATTTCAGACACAATAATGTACAACGATACACCTCCGTAATCTTATAAAACTTGCCCAAAAAAGTATTTATTTTCTGGCAAGAATTACAAAATCTGGCGGTGTCTGGTATCAATTTGCTCATTGCGAAAGGTCCCATTGTCTTAGATGAATATTGAAATTATATATATATATATATATATATATATATATGTATGTATGTATGTATGTATGTATGTATGTATGTATTTACCTAGTATTTTATGGGAAGGGGAGTATGCTCGTGTGTCCCGTCTTCATATCTCATTTTATCTAAACTGTTTTTAAATTCATGTACTGTTTTTGCACACACCACTTTCTCATCTAACTTGTTCCAAATGTCTATTACTCTGTGGGGAAAGCTGTTCTTTTTCAGGTCTCTTCTATAACTGTCTTTCTTTCTTTTCTTTCCATGTCCTCTTGTATCTCTACTATCCCATTTTATTAGATCCTCTCTATCAATAGCTTCTATGCCTTTCATGATTCTATAAATAGTTATCAAGTCTCCTCTCTCTCCTCTTTGCTCTAATGTCTGTAGCTCAAGTTTTGATAGTCTCTCTTCATATGATAGTTCTGAGAGTGTTGGTGCCAATTTTGTAATTGCTCTTTGTATTCATTCAAGTTTTGTTATACATTTTTTTGTACTTGGTGACCACGTCGTCGCTGCATACTCCAATCTTGGTCTTATCAAAATGACTAATATTTTCTTCACCATTTCTTCGTCCAAGTATGTAACTGCCACTTTGATTGTTCTTATTAAATTATAAGATTCTCCAGAAAATTTGTATATATGTTTCTCAGGGGACATATTATTCATAATAATGACACCCAGGTCCTTCTCATTTTCTACTTTTTTTATTCCTTTTCCCAATTTATATGATCCCACTATTCTTTTTTTGCTTCTTCCAAATTCCATTATACTACACTTCTTAATATTGAATTCCATCTCCCATTTCCTCCTCCATTCCCATACTTTATTGAGATCACTCTGTAGCAACTTACAATCTTCTTCAGTGTTCACTTTTTTCAACAATTTTGCATTATCCGCAAAGAAGCTCATATAACTTTCAATCCCTTTATCCATATCATTAATATATATAGCAAACATTATTGGGGCCAGAACTTCCTTGTGGAACTCCACTAATCACTTCATCCCAATTAGAGTGTTTGTCTCTTATCACCACTCATTTTTCTTTCATGCAAGAAGGCTTTCATCCTTTTCAGCAGTTTTTCCTGTATTCCTCCTGCAGTTTCTAATTTCTTAAGCAACTTCTTATGTGGCACCTTATCAAAAGCTTTCTTCAGGTCTAGAATTGCACAATCAGCCCATCCATCTCTTTCTCGTATTACATCTATATGTCTTGAATAGAAACACATTAAGTTTGTGACGCATGATCATCCTTGTCTAAATCCAAATTGCCTTGGATTTAGTATGTTGTTTTTTTCTAAATGCCTTACCCATCTAATTTTGATCATTCTTTCACAGATTTTAGCTATCGTACTTGTACGAGAGACCAGCCTATAGTTAGTAGGGTCTTCCTTGTTTCCCCTTTATATATTGGCACTATATTTGCTCTTTTCCAATCTTCTGGAACTTTTCCTTCTTTCAATGAACTGTTTATTAGACTATGTATTTTGTCTGTTAGTTCATTCCTGCATTCTCTCAAAATCCAGTTTGCCATTTCATCTGGACCATGCGATTTTCTGACATCGAGATTACTCAAGTGATTCATTATTTCATTCCTTGATACTTCTATCTCTCTCATAGGGGGGACTTTCTCCTCCCATTCAATATCTCTAGGTTTTATGTTCTCCCTTGTAAACACCAATTTAAAATGCTTGTTCATAATTTCTGCCATTTCTGTTTCCTCTTTGTAATCAACTCCTCCTTGTCATAGTTTCTCTAATTCTTGTTTGTTTTTCAGTTTGTTGTTTACAAATCTTTAAAATAGTTTTGGTTGATCTTTACATTTTCTATGACATCTTTTTTGTATTTTCTCTTTTCTTCTCTGCACAGTTGTACATATTCATTTCTATAACTAGTATATATTTTCCATTTTTCAGGTCTTTTGTCTTTTTTCAATTTTATCCAAGCTTTATCCCTTTTGGATTTTAATTCCCTACATCTTTTGTTGTACCAGCACTTTACATACTCTTTTTCTTGTTTTTGTCTTGGAACATACTTTTCCACTCCTTTATAAATTTTTGTCAAAATATTCCATTTCTCTTCTACTGTTGTTTCCTCCTTGTGTATTCTTTCCCAGTCAGCTTTTTGAAAGAATTCTCTTATTTTATAAAAAAAAAAAATTCATACATCAATCTTCCCTTTCTATATTGTTCGTTTTTTTCCCATGTATTTTTCCTCATTTAGTTCCAGTTTAACCAATATGTGGTCACTTTTACTTATTGGTGTCTTATATTCAATCTTGTCCACTATTTCAGGTTCTGATGTAATTATTAGGTACAGTCTCGATGGTTTTCCTCATTTCTATACCTAGTATTCTCTTGTATCCATTGCATCATTGTATGTTCTATAATCATATCAAGTAGTACATTTTCCCATAGGTCATCTCCACCTTTCACTGTCATCTCTTCCCAGCAGATTTCTTTACAATTAAAGTCACCCATTATAACTATTCTTCCTCCATCTTCCATTATCTTATTTAGTTATCCTTGTGTCTTCTAACATATTTTTGTGTTCTCTCTCTTCCCATGAAGCCGTATTAGGAGACACATAATTTACTACAAACTTCCTGCTCTTCCCATCTCTGTCTTCCATTTTCATCATAATCATCTCTACTCTATTCTTTCCATATGTGACATTGCTCACATTTATATCCTTTTTAGTCAGGAACATAACTCCACCCCCTTGTTTTACCTCTGTTTCTAATCCAATAATTAATTATATGCACCATGTCCTACACTGTTGGGTGGTAGTGGACCTTTCAATTTTGTCTCTACAATTCCCATTATGTCCAGTTCTTTTTCCTTCAGGTAATCATTCAGTTCATTCAAGCCTGTTATTAAGCCATTTATATTTGTGTAAGACACTTTTAATTTTCTGCTACTTCCATCGTGTTTTCTGTTTCCCTTCCGTTTTTCTCTGCTATGAACCATTTCCTCACTTTCATATCCACTACTCTCCAATAGAATTTCTCTTTTTCTGACTCTGTTTTTTTCTCATTTTTTTTTTTCTTAGCTTCGTCTTTTTTTCTCATCACCTCTTTCATCTTTATTAATTTCTCTTTTTATCCATACCTGTTTATATAGATCACTTTTTGCTAGTTTGCCTGTATTTGCTAAGATATTCTCTCCTGTCTTTTGTGACCTGAATTTAACCTTAATATGTCTGATCTTACCTGTATTCCCTATTCTATATATTTCTTCAGTTTCTTTACCTGTTCCTTGTTCATCCTCTTGAACTACTAATATCTTGTTTACCTTTCCTTTCTCCTCTTTTATTCTTGTAGTTCTATTAGGATTATCCTTCTCTTCCATCCCTAATATAACTATATATTTCTTTTTGTCTGCTAAGTCTCTTACTATATTCTCCTTCTCTCTCACCACTTTAATAACTGTGTCCTTAGTTTGTTCTTTCATCTGTTGTGTCACTATATCTCTAAATTTAATTTTGTAGTTCTCTTGGACTTTTCTCCAACCCTGTACCTCTTTTGCCATGGACTCTTTATTCTCTTTATCATTATTCTCCAATTCCTCATTCTCATCTTTTACTTCTTTTAACTGTCTTTTTGATTCTTCTATTTCTTTAGTTAGGTTTTGGTTCTCCTTTATTTCTTCCAATTTATCAACTCTTTGTGTAATCTGTGTAAGTTGGCTGAACCTAACCTCCCAGTGTTCATTCATTCTCTCTAGTTTTTCCTCAAGACTTGCTAATCTGGGGAGGTTGTCATCCCCTCCCTCATTAAATCCATGGAAATAATTATCTCCACTTTCTGTTTTGTTGTTCTTATCTATATTTCTAATTTTAGCGCCTTTACTAATATTTTTTACTTCACCTGCGTCGTCTGCAGCCCTTTTGTTGACATTCCTTCTGACATCCGGGAGAGCCAGTTCGTCTCCTTCCTCATTTCCTTCCATTTTCCTCAGTAATCCCTCCCTTTCTCCTTTTTCTTCACCTTCCCACTACACCACGAGATTTTCCCTTCCCTACTAATACAACAAAGGTACTCCCTCATCATTGAGATTATCAAAATTTGAAGTTTCCCTGGAGTTCCAAACTTCGCTGTCACTTCGACCATCATGTTTGTGTATATATATATATATATATATATATATATATATGTATATGTATATGTATGTATATATGTATATATATATATATATATATATATATATATATATATATATATGTATATATATATACACACATATAGCCTAATTTTTGTCACAGGATATCCTAAAAACTATATTTCTTCTTTAACTTTGGGTAACTATATAGTTATCAGAGGCATGTGCTGTCTTTGTTTTATTAGCTGATTGATTTATTGAGCAGGTGCAGGGCGTGTAGTACGTGACATCCAGTTCATGACCCAGAAGCCTGTCCACTTCTTCTGGTACTTTATGTGGCTGGTAGCAACCCCTTCCACACTTATGGTAAGCATCTTTTGCCTTTCAATGAGCACTACAAGACCCTTAGTTGTTCATTTCAATTTAATTGTTGGTTATAATTTCTAATCTTGGCATGTCCCCCTTTAGCCCTGTTCAAGTAGTTTATCCTAATGTTAGGCTGCAATCAAACATTCCAGGCACTCTCTTTAAGTTATGAGACCCTCTTCTTTTATCAGAGTCCATGATAAAAGTACCCAACATGCACCATGTGCAATGCCCTTAACCCCTATACATTGCCATTTGGAGTCCTCCATATATATACCTCTATTTCTACAGCTTTTATGTTTTTTAGCTGTCCCTGAACAATAACACTGCCCCTTTTCATGCCTTAATCTGTTTGCAGTTCATCTTCTTCAACACCATCATCAACAACACACCAGTCAGTTACCGGGACTACGTGTTCCCAGAATGGGCCCAGGCTATTGGTTGGATGACGAGCATCACATCCATGCTTGCCATACCTATCTATGCCATTTTCTATTTCATTTACAAAGCCAAAGGATCTCTGAGTAAGGTGAGAACAACTTTGAGTTGTGCTTGCATAAAGTGAAAGAAATATATGTTGGGAGAAAGGTGCATAAAATGTTGTCAACAGAATTTGCATTGATATATATCCCCATACATACATACAGACATATCAATATATATATATATATATATATATATATATATATATATATATATATATATATATACATATATATATAAATATATGTATATATATATATATATATATATATATATGTAAGTTCAAATCTAAATATGATAATTAGAAATCAAGGATATGGATTAAGTTGGAGCCATACATGAATTTCAGGCTAGGTAGGATAAATAACTAGAAAATAGATGGGACCCAACAAGCATTGCTCTTTTTCACTACGGTTAGGTAAATACATACATACATACATGCACATAAACATACATGTAAATTTCTGGAATGATTTTTATGACAAAGAATATCTATTTCAGTGCGATGGATGTCACTTAAACAGGGTTGGAGCTGCACAACTAGTAAAACTCTTTAGTAATCAAGTTTCTATTTTCAGATCAAAAATCATCCATCAAGTTACGCTAGCAATGAGAACATAATTTTTCCCAACAGTGAAACAACAACTATTCATGATCACTTTCAAATTAAAGTATGTTACACATGTGCCCATAAAGGCATAAAGTTTCAGGAATAAATTTTCAGACCTTGAAGTTCAAACAGCAATAATAAAAGATTACCACATGTATTGGTGTCACAGAATCATGGGTAAACACATCCATCAGAGATGTTTTAGTGGAATTTGACTTACCAGGATACTCTTCAGTTATGAAAGAAAAAATAGGAATGGTGACAAAGTTTTGCTATACAACAAGACTAGTCTTCATGCTAGCATAATATCTTATGTACAATTGTAGAGGTGGCATTGTAAAATTATGGTTGAATTACTATAGACTACCTAGTCAAACTACAGATACTGATATGAAAAAAAAAAGGTTATATGATCAAATAAACAAGATATGCCACTTACATAAAACCATAATTTTTGAATACCTTAATTTGCCAGTACAAAATTGGGGTCGTCAGTTGAGACACCAGTCATAATTGGTTACTTGAAAGTACATTTTACCAATACATCAAAAAACCATCATGTGGCCATAACATTTTGGATTTACTTCTAACGATCACCAATAAACTTGTAAACAATGTAAATATTGACCCAAAATTTAGTTCATGTGATAATAGAATTTTAGCATTCAGTATTAATTCAAAAGAAGATAATGAAGTTATCACAGTAGAAAAAAATTCCTCATTATGCAGGGTCAACTTTGAACATCTCAGAAGGAACTGGAAGTTGCTGATTGAAGTAAAATTTGTTTGAGTGAAAATATCAACAGTGTGTGGAAATTGTTTACTTATACATATAAGGAAACTGACATTGTGTACCCATTAAACTATTCCTTAGGAAGTGAACCCATTACAAAAGCAAATGAGGAGCAAGATTTGAGAGTCTTGATAAGAGATAACCTGTCACTTACAGACGTATCAGCAGGATTGTTGGAGAGACGCACAGACTGCTGCAGAAGATTAAAGTGGCGTTTCACTATATGTATGAAGAGATGATAAAAAATATATATAAATAGATAAACTCATCAAAACCCTGATCCATCCAAGACTGGTGGAATATGTGTTACACAGAGTGAAGCATATAAGCAAGATCAAGGGAACAAAGGGCAGCAACCAAACTGATCCCCAGCCTGGCAGATAAACCATGTGAGGAAAGACTAAAAGCAGCACTGGATCAGCCAATATTGAAAGATTGAAGAGAAAGAGGTGAAATGATTACAGTATTCAGGTTTCTAAAGTGGATAGATTGCACTGACAGAAGAGACCTCTTGATTAAGGATGGGAGGGCTTTAAGAGGTCATGGGAATAAATTAAGAAAGAATACATGCCTAAAAAATGTGAAGAAATACATTGTTTCATATAGATGCATAAATAATTAGAATAGCTTAGGAGGTGACATAGCCCAAGCTGAAACAACACATGAATTTAAACCTAAATATGATCATTGGAAATCAAAGATATAGATAAAATTGGAACTGTACAATCTGAGGTTAGGTATGACAAAATTTAAGAGTAGGTGACAAGACCCAACAAGTATTGCTCCTTTCCTGTATAATACAGTTAGGCATATACCCACACTCACCCCTTTACACACACAAATACACCAGCAGTGTCTGGACTTATATGCTTATTTTCTTTTGGTACAGCGGCTTGAGACCAGCCTGGCACCTACAGAGAGTTGGGGACCTTACATGGAGGACAATCGCACTCGCTGGTTCGATTACTGCTCAGCCCATCCCCTACTTCATCGCCTTCTTCACCCAGCCTTTGAGGACCTTGTTAGCCCGCGTATCTTCTTCAGGAGAGTAAGAGGAAACCATGAGCAGAAAGCTCAACAACAGCAGCATTATACCTCTCTCCCTGTTGGGGAAACAAACTCTCCAGATTCTGACTCTAAAGCTGAACAACAGCTGCAGTACCCTTCTCTTCCTGTTGAGGAAGCAAGCGCACCAGATCTTGACTTCAAAGCTCAACAACAGCAGCAGAATACTTCTCTTCCTGTTGGGGACACAAACTTACCTGATCCTAATGCTAAAGCTCAACAACAGCAGCACTCCACCTCATTTCCTTTAGAAGACACAAACCCACCCAATCCTGGTTCTGAGATGCCACCATCATATGAAGACATAGTCCAGGGTAGGTCTTAGTGAAGCACCAGTGTCTTCTGTGGCTCAATTTGCAACAATAATGCCTCCAGCAGCTCTTGCCTCAGCAGCAGAGTTGCCTTTTCCAGTTCATACTCCCAAGAGGGGAGACTGCTGCAGGTACTAGCCTAGGGGTCGCCAGCTCCGTCCTTTGGTGTCTTTGGGTAGAGGGGAATATTCTCATTTTAATAATGCCTTATTACCAGATACATGACATCAGGATATGTTGCTCTACCCTGTTCAGTAGCCAACTGGAAACTTTTTACATGTTGAATACCAGCTATTAAAGTTTTAAGAATTTTCTTGGTGTATTTCTTGCCTGTTTTTCTGTAAGAGAAGAATGAGGAGCAACAGACTAGTATGAAGTTAATATGAATCGAGTATGGAAAGATGTAGAATGAGAGGAGTACCAAAACTAGGATAGAGTAAGGGTACAAGAAAATGCAATGGGAGAAACAATAAAATATTGGAGGAAGTGGATATCTTGGTGCACAATAGGAATAAGTTTTGGATGGAGTACATGGAGAAGAGGAGGAAGGATTGGAAACCCATTAATATTTTGCTTTACTTTTATTGAAAAGAATAATTATAATTTTATTTATTTTCGTTTCATATTTTTCCCCACATGGTTTGATCCAGTGAAAATCATGTATGTGTATGAAGTTCAATTGGCATTACACATGATAAAAAATTTCACAATATTGCACAATGGTTATTGATAGATATTTAAGCAAAAACAGTTTATAAAATAATAATGTATAATGAAGAAACAAAATTTTCATATCTCATAAACAACAATGGAACAATTCCCATAAAGGGTAATTAAAGTACATGAGTAACTTAAATATTAATTCATCTAATAATCTAATGAATTATAAGCTTGGCATTTCTATTTCTTCAGCACAGCATTGGCATCCTTCATGCTGAACATTACAGAGCCTAGTATAAATATGTCTGTAAAATGATTCAGATAATTCAGCAATTGACAATATTAGGATGTCTATATGTTCTATCTCACAACACAGCAACAACCTTGGATGTACTCATCTTACAATTTTTTCAACCTTGCAAAAGAGGAAGAGAGTAATCTTACTTAGGTGAAGGGCAAAGCACATGATTTTTTACCATATGGGTTAAGTCAGCAATTGCCTTGATGGCTGCTTCAATGCGTTCTTCCAATACTACAATACGGTCTGCCACTTTGTGCTGCTCTGCTAGTACAAATGTTTTTGCAGCCTCAATCATGTTTTCTTCAAGCTCGAAGCTGTGGCATTTGCACACATACCAACGCCCTGAACCCCGGTTCGGGTACATCTGCACTTTGCGATTTCGGAGGCACGTGTGGAACATGAGGACGTGTTTGCCCAGCCAATGTAGGACCCGTGTGAATGGGCTAGATGGACTGTCAAGGCACACTGTTGTGCAACATTCCTCTGACCCAGTATCACAGCATGTGATCGGACCTGGCATGATCTGTTGAAGTGGTCTTCCTAAGAATACAGACTCAATGTAAAAAATGAGCTCCACCCGACTGATGTAGCTGACAATCTCAGCCTCCTGATGGATCTGCTGAATATCATTAACAGCCAAACCATTCAACAAGTTTAGGAGCACTAGAACTATAAGGAACATGAAGAGAACAAATAGGAGATGGGATGAAATTGGAAAAGTGTCCACTGGAAGGTCAGAGTACTCCATCTCACCAGTCGACATAGCAAGAGTTTTAACTAAAGCCTTTGGATAAGTGGTGAAGTTTTCACCCACTTGGAACATAAGGAAAAAACTTAGGCTGAAAGCTATAACTACAAAGGAGAACATGGTAATGAACTTGAGGAAGTTGTAGGAGACAGTGGTAAACATGGTGATATAGACAGCAAGCCATGGGTGACGCCCTAACAAAAGCACAAACTCTCCCCATGAGAAGAGAATCAACCATGCAGATAAGTTTTGCTTAGAAGAAGGGTCCATGGGGATTAACAAAAGAACAAAGGTCATCACCACGATTGAGACTTCGAGCCAGTTTTCCACGCTTGATACATAGTATTTCCATGACATGAAACACTGGATGAACTCTCGGATAGCTATGTACAATGTGAATATAATTATGATCAGCTGCAAAGCCAAACTTGTTGCCACACTATGAGAGTCTTCACTGGGGACAGATGAAGCATTGGTACTATTAGAGATCATGCTTGGAATATTATTCTTATCAGTTTCACCAGCCATTCCAGAATGTGAACTGTGGAAAATAAGTATGTATGCTGTAAGAAATATTAGATATATTGAATAAGCCAGGATGTTCATGAAATAGTACGTTTTTATCTTCTGCCACTTCAGGAAGAGGAAAGTATCAATTATGGGATGACGAAGGAGATGTTTGTGAGCTGGAGAATTACTCAGGAATCTAAGACACTCAGTCTCAGGCTGTCGACCATCAGTAGCTGGTGCCAACAGACTATAATGAAGAATAATCTCGAAGTCTTTATCAGTGATGTTGTTCTTGTATTCAATGCAGTCATTCAGTACCTCTTTCAGTACTAGAGGTTGAATGCGAGTGATGGCGAGGGTACCAAAGCAGTTCTTTATTCCCAGATTTGCTCCATTGAGAAGGAGTTTTTTAACAAAGGATTGGTCATCGCAAAGAACAGCATAATGGAGAGGCGTATTATCAAAATCATCTTTGGCATCTAGATCAAGGTACTGCTTTTCTCTGAGCAACAAATCAAGGCACTTTGAATAATTGACATCATCAATCTTGATAGTATTGTTTCTCTTGACAATTTTGTGTAATGCACTCTCCTTTTTCCTATCCACTGCTTTCAAGGCACTCTTGTTGCTCATAGCCTCGATGAGAAGTCCAATTATCACGTGGTATCCCTGACGCGCAGCATAGAGCATAGGTGTTAGACATGTTGTCTCGTCTCTCCCTGCAGGATCTGCACCTGCTTCAAGTAATTTCTTAACAAACTCTGGGAGACAGTTGTCGCAGGCATACTGAAGCAAAGTGTAGTCTCCGTGATGTTCCTCCAGAACTTTTTTTGACACTGTATCAGTCTTTTCAAGTTCACAAAGAATTTCATCAAAGAGATCAAGGTCTCTTATCTTCATAGCATCATAGAGCTCATCTCCAAAGCTTCTTTCAGGGATTGCAATGACAGAAAAATCAATGGTTTCGAGAAGCCCAGGCAGTTTCTGTTGGATCACATTCCTGGCTGTCTTATTCCCTACAACAGCGTCGACATTTGCACCCTTGAGAATCAGTTGTCTTGTCATGTACTCCCAGCCTTTTTGAGCAGCGAGGAACAGCGGGGTGCACTTCCTGCTGTCAGAACTGTCGACCTTGATCTTCTTACTGGAAAGAAGAGTATCGAGACATTCCTTGTATTTGTCCTCGTTACTCTTGTAGTTCTGTGTTAAGAGATGCAGTGAAGTCCGGCCGAATGCTCCTTCCTTGGCATTTGGGTCAGCATCATATGACAGAAGAACCTTGAGAGAGTGAACATCGCCCTCACTAGCAGCATAATGCAATGGAGTGTATCGATTGCCCCGTAAGTCCTGCAAATGAAGTAAGAAATATATAAATCTCCAGAGCAAGTGAATGAAATGTCAAGACGAAATTGGTGGAACAGGAACAACTATTACTACCATAAGTGTAAATGAATTAGGTAAAAGTTCATGATGATGGAAAAATTGGTGTTTAAGCATATGAAACATACAGAAATATGAGGCTGGTATTTACATTTTACTAATGCAAAATTAACACCAATAATAAATTTATGATAGTCTGTACTGTTTTTCGTTTACTCTGGATATAAACTATACAAATGGTTTTATCACATTCACTGAAAAGCTGTATAAAACGCTGTGAGTTTTGGTATAAGCAGTTAAACACTTAATCTCCCAGTTTATGGTAAATAATAGAAATCTGAATTAAACCTACCCTGACATTAGGGTTAGCATTCTTTTCCAGCAACGCCTTCACCAGATCTGTGCATCTGTTCTGTGCGGCCACGTGAAGTGCTGTAGCATTGACAGGGTGGCCGTAGACATGATTCACATCATCCACTATCAGGAGAGCTCCTTGGAGACGCACTTCATCACCCGTTTGTACTGCCGTTAGAAGTTCTTCTTGGGGACTCAAGTTAGGCCCCGTGCCATCATCGTTGGGGTACATGTCACCTGCAGGAAAACATTATTGTTAAATTACATTCAGAGTCCTGTAACTTCATTTGGGATTTAGTTATAGATAGCAAACAGATAAAGCCTCATGCCAGAATTTGAAAAATCAATCATTAATAATAGGATAGACGCAAGTGTTTGTCCATATTGCAGCACTGCATCCAAAACACACCGTGTTGATTTTTAACAAACATGTGTGACAAATATGAATCTTGTACTCTTCCGAAGCCAAAAAAGAACTGGCAAAAAGATGAATAAGTTTACTGGTCAGGAACGTGATTTAGTTGTGAGGTAAAAATTATTCTGATCTTTGACCATGAGCATTGAACGGAATGCCCATAGATTAACATTTTGATTCCATGTCTACGTGGGATACCTAGACTAGGAAAACAATAATGCCATTGTAACCTAAGTCACATGACAGTGAATTGAAATGAATCAAGATATATTAGGGAGTGTGAGAAACATGTTCTTTTTAGAGCATGAGGGACCCACTACTAGAATGTGTCAGCTATGATTCACCTTGAACGTCACGAAACTCCACCTCTCAGAAGGGGGACAGTGTCTTCTTCCTAAGGACTTTTTAAAGAATGAGAATTTAATGTAACTTGCCCTTACAATGAACTTGCCTGCTGCTATGCAGCCTCGAACCATCTCCATTCTTGATATATCATCCTGGCAGCAACTCTCTAAGCTCCCCAGCCATCTACCATTGTCCTATAGTCTATACTATCAATACTAGTACACACTTTTTGCAAGTAAATCCCAAGCCATGCTACCACCACGTAGGATTTGGATTGGCTCTACTGTGGGTGAAAATACGATCAAAAGTTAGATTATTTCACCTATAGCAAACCTCAGATCAACTGCATTTCCTCTGATACTGAGGCGCAAAGAGTAGGTCCACGAATCAGTGAGTAGGCTACCACGTTCTCAGCCATAACCTTGAATAACACCAATTACGCATGTCCCAGAGCACAGCTTCGTGTCTGCCTGCATAACTTCATGTGACTACTGCCATCTTGTACACGTCTTTGTCATTGCACCACCCTTGTCTCCTTTGCAAATCTCCATATTGTTGCCAAAAAGGAGTGGGGGAGGGCGTGCCATGTCACCAAGTCTCCAGGACGGAATTAGTCAAAGCCATCAACAGTCAAAAAATCCTAGTTATGATGTACCGATAAGAAACTTGGAAACTGACGAGAAAATACAGCTAAGGTGTGCACAGTGCGGGATGGAGAGATCATTGTGACGCTGAGGCAGGAAGAGGATAAATTAAATATATTGT
>NC_134777.1:42103502-42121002 GCF_046742065.1 Oratosquilla oratoria | reverse complement strand
AAAGAGAAGAAAATATAACTAGCTTATACCAATATAGACGGACTAATCTCGGGACTAAACTAAATAAATAATTACCTGTTTGAAGAAAAACCAGAAATAGAGAGGAGAAACGGAGTGAAGGAGTCGTGTTCCTGGTTAAGAAAAACCTAAATGTTACGAAAAGTTAGAGAGAACAGGTTCGAGATGATCACAATAAAAGTCGTAGATAGTGACACGAAAAGCAGAAACTTTGCAGTTATTTATGTGCCTCCAAAAACGGGGCCTTAGAAGGAGAGATATTCCAAAATGTTAGATGATACGAGACTTTCATTAAACGAGATGCTGAAGGAAGTAACGCGGTACTTATGGGAGATTTTAACTGCAAAATAATCTATCGGGAAGAGATGACAGTGAAAGGTGAAGATCAATGGGGGAAATGTTTTACTCAACTTGACTATAGAACATACAATGCCACAATGGATAAAAGAAAACACTAGATTTAGAAATAATGAAGAACCATCGAGGCTATATTTATTATTCACGTCAGAACCTGAAATTGTGGACAAAATTGAATACAAGACACCAATTGCAGAGTGACCATATACAACTTGAGATAGAACTAAATGAGGAAATATGTATAGAGGGAAATGAGAAATACAGAAAAGGAAGACTGATGTATAGTAAAACGGACTTTGAGAAACTTAGGATTTTTTTTTTTTTCGCAAAGCGAGCTGGGAAAAATTTTACAATGAAGAAACACAAGTGGGAAAAAAGGGATGTTTTTGATGAAAATCTATAAAGGAGTGGATAAATATGTCCCAAAGTAAAAACAGGAAAAATATATGTTAAATGCTGGTTTAACAGAAAGTGCAGCAAAGCGAAAAATAGAAGAGACAAAGCTTGGAAAATATGGAGAAAGGAAAAAAAATAGAAAGTGGCAAATATATTCAAAGGAATGAATATGTAAAAATACGCAGGGAAGAAAAAAGAAACTTTGAAAAAGACATAATAGAAAACTGTAAGGATCAACCAAAACTATTCTATAGATATGTAAATGGTACCGGTAAACTAAAAAGCAAACAGGAAATAGTGAAAATACGTCAAGGAAATATGGAATACACAGAGGATACAGAAATGGCCGAAGTCATGAGTAAGCACTTCAAGTCAGTTTTCACTAAAGAAAATGTAAAACCTCGGATGAAAAAAAAGAGAAGTCCAGTACCACCCCCACCCCCATGAGAGAAATAATAATATTCCGGAAGGAATAATGGACCAAATAATTAACCTTGACGTCAGAAAATCCCGTGGACAGGATTAAATAGCAAACTGGATACTAAAAGAATGTAAAGAAGAACTCATAGACAAAATATATAACATAACAAGTTGCTCACTCAAGGAAGGTAAATGCCAGAAGACTGGAAAATGGTGATATCGTACCAATTTACAGTATAAAGGAGGAAATAAGGAAGACCCAACAAATTACAGACCAGTTTCCACTACAATCACGATAGCCCAAATTTGTGAAAAGGTTATAAAAAGTAGAAGGAAAAAATATCTGGAGGAGAATATTATACTAAATCCGAGACAATTTGGTATTAAACAGGGGAAATAATGTACCACAAATTTTATCTGTTTTTACTCATGACTACTGGATACAACACAGGAAAGAGACGGAAGGATTAATTATGCCTTCCTAGATCTACATAAAGCTTTTGACAAAGTCCCTCACAAAAATAAATAAATAAATAGATAAATAAATAAATAAATAGATAAAAAAAATGAAAACTGGAAATCTTAGGAGGAATACAAAGTAATCTATGAAATGGATGGAGGACGTTTTGCATGGAAGAAAATGAGAGTCGTGCTCACAGAGAAAAGTTCTACTTGGGAAGAGGTGATTAGTGGAGTTCCACAAGGATCAGCATTGGCTCCAATAATGTTTGCTATTTATGTGAATGACATGGATGAGGGTGTGGAATATTACATGAGCTTCTTTGCAGATGACACAAAACTGTTAAAGAAAGTGAGTACTGAAACGGACTGTGACTCACTGCAGAGAGATCTGAACAGGGTTTGGGAATGGAGTCAGAAGTGGGAAGTGGACTTCAATATTAAGAAATGTAGAGTAATGGAATTTGGAAAAAGTAAAAAAAAAAATATATATCAGGACAATATAAAATTGGTGCAAAGGAAGTAAAGAAAGTGGAATCTGAAAAAGATCTGGAAGTAATCATCACAAAAGGGCAGATAAACAAAATTGTCGGCGAAACCTATAACTTGCTAAGATCAATAAAAGTGGCTTTTACTTACTTGGACGAAGAAATAGTAAAGAAAATACTAGTCACACTAAGGTCAACATTGGAGTGCGCAGCGATACTATGGTCACCAATACTAAAAAGAATATAAAGAAATTTGAGAGAACCCAGATAGCAACTACGAAGTTGGCCCCAAAACTATCAAAACTGTCAAATGAAGACAGATTGTCAAAATTAGAATTGCCGACTCTGGAACAAAGAAGAGAAAGAGGTGACTTGTTGACCATCTACAGAATTACAAAAAGGTATAAAAGTCCTGGATAGAGAAGACTTACTAAATTGGGATAAGAGAAACACAAGAGGACATGGAAGGAAGCTCAAAAAGGACAGTTATAGATGAGATATGAAAAAGAGCAACTTTCCCCACTTAGTGATGGATGTATGGAACATAATTGACGAAACAATAGTGTGTGCAAAAACAATACACGAATTTAAGGATAAACTAGACATGGCAAGATACAGAGACGGGACACCACGAGCATAGCTCCCCTTCCTGTAAGATACAACTAAGTAAACACACACATACACACACACACACACACACACACACACACACACACACACACACACACACTTCAACGAATGGACGGCTTAGAAGACGTTCTGAAGAGAATTGAAGTTTGTGGATCCCAACGCAAAGAGAAGTGCCTATTGTATTTACAGGGTGGGGGGGAAATTGCTCGTGGAATAGTAGGAAAGTAGGGAAAGAGGAAAGGGGGAGGGATTACTGAGGGAAATGGAAGGAAATGAGGAAGGAGTAGACTTGGCCCAGGCAGACAGGCGAAAGGTAAACAAAAGGCCTCCCGATGACGACGAAATGTCTAATAAAAATGTAAAGATTAGAAGTATAGACAAGAGCAATACAGTAGAAAGTGATGAGAATATTTTCCAGGGATTTAAAGAGGGTGGGGGGGGACACAAACCCCCCCCCCCCCCCCCCCCCCGACTGACAAGACTAGAAGAGAAGGTCGATAAGATGATCGAGGACTTGGAGCGTAGGTTCGGTCATGTTGACAGTATTATACGAAGAGTTGAAAAATTGGAAGAACTAGAGAGGGCGAACAAAAACTTAACTAAGGAAATTGAAGAATTAAAAAAACAGTTAAGAGAAGTAAAAGATGAGAATAAAGTCTTAAAGGAGAATAATAAGGAGAACAAGGAGGGTTGGAAAAAATTCATGAAAATAGCAAGGTTGCATTCACTGACATAATCAGACAGCAAATGAATGAACAAACTGAAAACTCAGTTATTAAAGTGATGAGACAGAAGGAGAATATAGTAAGAGACTTAGCAGACAAAAAGAAATGTATAATTATATTAGGAATGGAAGAGAAACATAACCCAGATAGAACCACAAGAATCAAAGAGGAAAATGAAAAAGTAAGAAATTTACTAGAATTAGTTCAGGAAGATGAACCAGAAATAATGAAACAAATCGAAGAGAAATTCAGGCTAGGGAAATATAGTACAGACAAGACCAGACCAATCAAGATCAAATTCAGGTCACAAACTACGGCTGAGAATATCTTATCCAAAACAGGGAAACTAGCAACAAGTGAACAATATAAAAAGGTATGGATAAAAAGGGAAATGAATAAAGAGGAAAGAGAGGAAGAAAAACAGAAAAGACTTGAAGCAAAGGAAAAAAACGAGATAAGAACGGAGTCAGAAAAAGAGAGATTCTATTGGAGAGTAGTGAATATGAAACTAAAGAAAGTCGACATACAAGAGAAAAACAAAAGGGAAACAGAGAACACAATGGAAGTGGCAGAAAACTAAGAGTGTCTTACACAAATATAGATGGATTAATAACAGGATTGAATGAACTGAATGATTATTTGAAAGAAAAAGAACCAGACATAATGGGAATTGTAGAAACAAAATTAAAAGGTCCACTACCACCCAACAGTGTAGGATATGATGCATATAATTATTGGATTAGAAACAGAGTGAAAAAGGAAGGGGGTGGAGTTATGTTCCTGACTAAGAAGGATATAAACGTGAAGGGTGTCACATATGGAAAGAATACAGTAGAGATGATAATGATGGAAGTAGAAGACAGAGATAAGAAGAACAGAAAGTTTGTGATAAATTATGTGCCCCCAAAAACAGCCTCATGGGAAGAGAGTGAACATAAAAGTATGTTAGAGGACACAAAGATAACATTAAACAAGATAATGGAAGAGGGAGGAAAAATAGTTATGATGGGCGACTTTAATTGCAAAGAAATCTGCTGGGAAGAAATGACAGTAAAGGGTGGAGACGGCTCATGGGGAAACGCTCTACTCGAGATGGTTACTGACCATACAATGACACAATGGATACAGGAGAACACTAGGTATAGAAATGAAGAAGAGCCATCGAAACTAGACCTAGTAATTACATCTGAACCTAGAATAGTGGATAAAATTGAATATAAAACACCAATAAGTAAAAGTGACCACATATTGATTGAACTGGAACTTAATGAAGAAAAATATATGAAAAGAAATGAACAATACAGAAAAGGAAGAATGATGTATGAAAAAACAAACTTTGATAAAATAAGAGAATTCTTTCAAAAGGAAAACTGGGAAGAAATATACAAAGAAGAAACAACAGTGGAAGAGAAATGGAATATTTTGACAAAAATTTACAAAAAAGGAGTGGAAAAGTATGTCCCAAGACAAAAACAAGAAAAAGAATATGTAAAATGCTGGTACAACAAAACCTGTAGGGAGTTAAAAGACAAAAGAGACAAAGCCTGGACCAGATGGAAAAAAGACAGAAGACCTGAAAGGAAAATATATACCTGCTATAGAAATGAATATGTACAAATGTGCAGAGAGGAAAAGAGAAAATATGAAAAAGATATCATAGAAAAGTGTAAAGATCAACCGAAACTATTCTACAGATTTGTAAACAATAAACTGAAAAACAAACAAGACTTGGAGAAATTAAGACAGGAGGGAGTTGAATACACTGAGGAAATGGAAATGGCGGAAATTATGAACAAACATTTTAAATCAGTGTTTACAAGGGAGAACATACAACCTGAAGAGAACGAATGGAAAGAGAAAGTCCCCCCTATGGAAGAAATAGAAGTAACAAAGAATGAAATATTAACACACTTGAGTAATCTTGATGTCAGAAAATCGCATGGACCAGATGAAATAGCAAACTGGATACTAAAAGAATGCATGAATGAACTGGCAGACAAAATACATAGCATACTAAATAGTTCCTTGAAAGAAGGAAAAGTTCCAGAAGATTGGAAAAAAGCAAATATAGTACCTATATACAAAGGAGGAAATAAAGAAGAACCTACCAACTATAGACCAGTCTCTCTAACAAGTACAATAGCAAAAATTTGTGAAAGAATTATCAAAAGTAGATGGGTAAAATATTTAGAAAAAAACAAAGTGTTAAATCCAAGGCAATTTGGATTCAGACAAGGACGATCATGCGTCACCAATTTAATATGTTTCTATTCAAGGCTAATAGATATAATACAAGAAAGAGATGGATGGGCGGACTGTGCATTTTTAGATTTAAAGAAAGCTTTTGACAAAGTACCACATAAGAAGTTGCTTAAGAAATTAGAAACTGAAGGAGGAATACAGGGCAAACTACTAAATTGAATGGAGGACTTTTTGCAAGAAAGAAAAATGAGAGTAGTGATAAGAAACCAACACTCAAAATGGAATGAAGTAATAAGCAGTGTTCCGCAGGGAACAGTTCTGGCCCCAATAATGTTTGCTATATATATTAATGATATGGATGAAGGAATAGAAAGCTATATGAGCTTCTTTGCAGATGATGCAAAACTACTGAAAAGAGTGAAAACTGAAGAAGATTGTGAATCACTACAGAGAGATCTAAATAAGGTATAAGAATGGAGTAGGAAGTGGGAGATGGAGTTCAATACAAAAAAGTGTAGTATAATGGAATTTGGAAAAAGCAAAAACAGAATAACAGGAGCATATAAATTGGGAGAAGAAGGAATAAAAAAAGTAGAAAATGAGAAGGACCTGGGAGTCATTGTTATGAATAATATGTTACCTGAGAAACATATAAATAAGATTTTTGGAGAAACTTATAATCTAATAAGAACAATCAAAGTTGCATTTACATACCTGGATGAAGAAATGGTGAAGAAAATCCTAATCACCCTGATAAGACCAAGATTGGAATATGCAGCAACGATATGGTCACCAAGTACAAAAAAATGTATAAAAATACTTGAAAGAATACAAAGAGCAATTACAAAATTGGCACCAACACTCTCAAAACTATCATATGAAGAGAGACTAGAAAAACTTGAACTACAGACACTAGAGCAAAGAAGAGAGAGAGGAGATTTGATAGCTATTTACAGAATCATGAAAGGCATAGAAATTACTGATAGAGAGAATCTGATAAAATGGGATGATAGAAATACTAGAGGACACGGAAAGAAAATAAAAAAAGACAGCTATAGAAGAGATTTGAAAAAGAACAGCTTTCCTCACAGAGTAATAGACAGTTGGAACAAGTTAGATGAGAAAGTGGTGTGTGCAAAAACAATACATGAATTTAAAAATAGTTTAGATAAAATGAGATATGAAGACGGGACCCCACGAGCATAGCTCCCCTTCCCGTAAAATACAACTAGGTAAATACAACAACTAGGTAAATACACACACACACACACGGCGCAGTGGTAGCATTCGCATCAGCTGCTACAGTGGTCCATATTCAAATCCCGCCCAGGGGAGAAATAATTTCAGTATCGCTGCACTGCAAGTCGTTACTCCAACTCTCGTGGGCGGGAAGTTAGGTGTGTGTGTGTACGTGTAAAGTCACAGCATTCCCCATAGATCGGTCATATATGAGATCTGAGCTCTCTTCCCGGAGGGAAATAGCTGTCGATCACGAGTCCAACACGTGATCCAAGACCATGGTGAATCACACACACTGTTTTGGGCTTGAATCAGATTCTTATCAACAAATTCAATAATCATAGCGAAAGACTTTGCTTCCTCGGTAAGTTAAAAAAAATCCATACTTCATAATGCTATATTACCAACGTTTCACTCTACTCACCATTTCCAAATACAAAAGTACAAAACGCCTATCTCTTGTCTTCTCCCTACCCTGCTTAACAGACATTCCCCTTTTACTCAAGGCTTCCTTCATCCAGTCCACTCATTTCATTCGCGGTCTTCCCTTAAGTTCACTCAATCTACCTCTACCTACCACATGAATTTTGCTAGTCTTTTTTTTTTTTTTTTTTTACCTATTCTTTCCATATACCCAAAACATGCCAGTATTCTTTGATCAATCCTGTCTGCCAGCTCCATTTCCACCCCCGCTCTCTATCTCACCTCATCTTTTACTCTATCTACCCTCGTCACCTTAACATTTGCTTTAACTTCGTTAATTCCCTTGCGTATTTTTTTACTATCCTCAAAAAAAAATTCCCTACCCCACACAATCACCACCTCCCCACTCATAAACTTTCTCCAGATCCATTAAGGCTCAAATGACATCAATATATTTGGCTAAAAATATTACCTGCATTAAAAAACAAACAAATAAATAAATATATAAATAAATAAATAAAAATCCAGGTTTCCTCTACTTTTCCTAAACCCACGCCATTCTTCCCCGATTATTCCTTCCGTTCTCTCATGGTCCTCTGCATTAGCACCCTCCAATATAACTTTTCAATTGAACTCAACAGACCCCTCTAAAACTACTATAATTATAATTTTCCCCTTTTCTTTTGTAAAACGAAACTATATTGTATAAGCAGTCCTTCAGTCCCCTATCACATTTCCCTACCCTAGGTACACATTAAGCAACTCCACTAGACAACCTACTATAACCCTTCCAAACTGTTTTCAGACAATTCATGTGACACCCATCTACCTGTGGTGTATTACCAGTTTTTGCTCATTTTTTCCTATAACTCTACTGTCTAATTCTATCACAATATTTTCCAGCACATCCCACTGCCACAATTAATCCGTCTCTTACCTCCTCTACATTTAGCAATTCTCTGAAATACTCTACCAATCTTCCCACTTCCCCCTTTACTCTCATTAATAAGTCCGTCTTCATCTTTTACTTTTTCCTCTCTGCCTGGCTCATCCCATCTCAATCTTTTCACTTCCTTCCAGAACATTATTTCATTCTTCTAAATATTCTCTGTCAAACTCTTATTCCACTTTACATGTGCTCTCCACTGTGCCTCCCTCACCTGTTTTGCTTCCGCTCTCTTCTATTTGAACCTC
Organism: Oratosquilla oratoria; assembly: GCF_046742065.1. Taxonomy (NCBI): domain Eukaryota; kingdom Metazoa; phylum Arthropoda; class Malacostraca; order Stomatopoda; family Squillidae; genus Oratosquilla; species Oratosquilla oratoria. The sequence continues at coordinate 42,112,451 of NC_134777.1, read as the reverse complement.
TCACATGCCTCCCTTGTTCTAACTGGCAGACGATCCTCATATGCTCACTTCTTTTCTTCGATCACCACCCTCATCTCTTTATCCCACTATTCTCTGACTCTCCTTCTGCTCACTCCTATTCTCCTCGTCTCATATCTTTGCGTATTTGATCGATTCCTCCTTGGAATACCCATTCTTCTCCTATTTCCCCTTTATCCCTCGCCACTTCCTACACTTCTCTTAGTTTCTCCTGTTTCTCTCTCTTACACACACACAATGATACGGTTTAACGTCACAAACTCCCCCCTATCGGAAACCTAGGCCGGTGCCCTTTACAAAGGGCTTTGTAGCATGGTTCAACTTCGCCGGTAACAAGGTTCGAACTGCCATTCCCTCGACCTTTGCCGCGAGTAACGACGCCCTAACCTGCTCGGCCAGCGTGTTTCATATATATATATATATATATACATATATATATATATACATATATATATATATAAATATATATATATATATATATATGTATATATATATATGTATATATATATATATATATATATATATATATATATATGTGTGTGTGTGTGTGTGTGTGTGTGTGTGTGTGTGTGTGTGTGTGTGTGTGTGTGTGTGTGTGTGTGTGTGTGTGTGTGTGTGTGTGTGTGTGTGTGTGTGTGTGTGTGTGTGTGTAGGAGAGAGAGAGAGAGAGAGAGAGAGAGAGAGAGAGAGAGAGAGAGAGAGAGAGAGAGAGAGAGAGATAATTATCATTTTATACAATTGTATTCCACAGAAGATTGCAACAAAACACTGATTTACCAAAAACCTATGCTTTATAAAGTTACTGTGCCACACTGCCATGCCATACCACGTTTAGTTACACAGTAAGGAGCTTATACATGAACACAACACTGTTGAACTTAATAACATGCCGAACTTTATCTACATAGACAAAAAACATATAGAAAATTAAAACACACGGGAAAGAAAAAGGACAAAGAAACAAAACCAAAGTCCTCCAAGGCAATATTTTGAATTTGGAAGTGTCTTGGAAATCCTGATTTGAAAGAGTGCAAGTCGTACACGAGTGGGAAATATCATGAATAAACAAATCTACATCCCAGTAGGCAGAAACAGGTCGGCTACCTCTTGCAAAAGTTATTTCACTTACCACAATTAACAGCACACACCTGTGAACGTAAATAGGGTGAAATTTATTTACACGGCAGATCACACATTAACTAAACACGCTCAGTGAAACTGGTAAAACACCACTGAAATATCGCTTGTTTATTTAATTCCATATTTCCATATATACACACATCAATCACGCGAATCTGATTGGCCACAGCTCAGTGAAATGTAGAATTTTCACTTTGTATCACATAATTGTAAAGCGCACAGGTCTTAATTTTGTTATATATTTACATTAAAACTACATAATATGTCCGTTTTCGTACATCACAGTAAACTAATAAGCATCGTCTAAGTACATACAAATAATTGCAGATCACTGCATCACATGATTGTATTCACTGCAAAAAAATCTAATAGTAAAACATTCAGTTTCTGCTTCATATCACAAAAAATCACAAATTTCATTAAAATTATAATAGACTGTTCAACACTGGTAAGCTCTGACAGACTACACGTGTGAATAGGTGTCTAATAACTGCACAACACTCTATATATTATATTGTATATTCTCGTCACTACACAGGAAACGTATTACAAAATCTCGGGACACACCCGACCATTACAGTACGACACCGAGACCAATGGTGGAGTCGGGTAGATAGCAGTCCGTGCCTTAGCGGTCAAGCATCCGCTTACGTCAACCGACGCTACTTCCACACGCCCACTACACTATTCATTTACTGTGAATCCCTCAAATATGAATATGATGCGCCAGTCAGTTACAAATGGATGCATCTCTGTTGTTTGACTATAGTATATCCAATGGGTAATGTGCATTCCCTAAAAGTTTCCTAGTCTCACCTGTTGAGCTTAAACTCAGTGTTGTCCCATGAATGAAATCCACACACCTGTTGTATCGACATTGTGCTAAACAACCTGAGCTGAGTTAACTACTACTGTAGCTTAAATGCCGCAGGTATACTGATACAACAAAATCACTATACTGTGAAAAATCTTTAATTTTCAATTAACTCTTCATTACGTCGTACGATCTTGCTAGTTCTAGGTATCACGAGACGATTATATTCAGCTGAGAGATGGAGCTTGGGCTAACCCGGGGTCTCGATCGATCAGACCCATTGTAGTCCTCAGGTGAACAAAGTCGACTCTTATTGCCCAGAACAAGATATAATAAAGAGACACTGAGGCTACATTGCTGCACAAACTGGATGGCATTTGAACGCTTGTTTTGGTAACTAGCAGGGCTATTCAAATTTAGCACAATACAACGGGGGGGGACTTTATGAAATAGAGAAAAGAAGCTAAGTACTATAAAATTAATTAGTCAACATAACTCTTCTCTGCAGATGGTGAAGTACTTCTGACATCATAGAAGTAGCAGTAGAGTATAAGAAAAATGACTGGTGGCAAAAGATATGGACAGGATATAAAGGCAAACAAGTATGATATGAAAACCAAGCAGATAAGACTGAAGGAAAAAAAGTAACAAGCAAGCCTGAAATACGAGTTCATACAGAACAGGTTGCACTATAGTGTGGCTTTGCGTTTTGCATTTTTCTTCTTAAAAATGTCAGCATATTCGACTGTTGAGATAATTACTAAATTGTTTTCTCTCTACTTGTGTTTAATGCCTCTGCCAGACTGACGTTCCTTAAGCCGAATAAAACAATTAGTTGTTCGCCAAAATTAAATCTGTGAATGTGTCACAGCAGCGAAGGGGTTCGTGGCCGCCTCCACTCCTACGCTATAAGGGATGACGCTCCTCAAAGTGAATAAAACAATTTGGTGTCAAACAGGATGAAATCTAGAGATGCGTCACTGCATTGGAAATTTGCAGCGACGTCTTCCATGCTATGGAAAGTCGCATGGCACTAACCAGAACAAAGTCTAGAACACACTATCGCTGTTGATGTGAAGCAAAAGAACAAATGTGGGCGGCAGTGACAAGTGATTTTACTTAGCGTATGATAAGGGTTAAGAAATAATTTCGACTGGTGTATCATACTTAACATTCAAAATATGGAGGGGGATGGTCGCTCGTGATGTGGTTATGCGATAACTGATGTGAGAAACAATGCACTCTAACGTTCTATGGGATAACTGCGAAAGGCTACTTTGTATACTGTAAGATTTTTGTTTATACCTTCATATTAGCGATGTTGAAAATATATGAAGGGAACCTATTCACAGTATTTTTGTCAAAGTATATATATCACTGGTCAATATATAACACCGGCCAACAAAATTTATCAAAATGCTTGAACTTAATGGTCCCTTTAAAATTATTGTTTAAAATTAAAAAACTACGCAGCCGAAGAAATAAATAAGAAATCTGCTACAAAATAATGTCATATGATTCGAACACAATTAAAAAAAATGGCATGCCCTTCATCTGGAAATATTTTCCATTGTATTCGAAATGATGATAAGAGGTAAGCCAGTGCTATTATGTATAATGCTTTTAATGTCATCATACTAGAGGAGCTGGGCGCGTTCCTCGGTGCGTTCCGCTTTAGTTTGGCCGCGGTTAGCGCTCCAAAACTATTTAAGCAATATACTGTAGGTGCCGGTATAGTATGTGGCCTATCTTTTAGATGTGTCCTACGAAATTTTTCTTTGGAATAGTATGTCGCCTAACGGATTTTTATTTCGGTATGAACCTGTCTCTTAAGCTTTAATAGTTTGGGAGAGCTAGCCGCGGCCAAACTAAAGCGGAACGCACCGAGGAATGCGCCCAGCTCTGCATAGTAGTTTATACTCTTCTAAGCAACAACTTTTGTGGTGTTTGATTGATGCTAAGTGGGTGATTTTCTGCAAAATGAGGTGAGAATAGGTAGTTGTGCAGAACTTGTTTTCCATAACACTCACGAGATTTGCTGGACTTGGTACCACATTTGACCATCTTGTCTCCAGTCCCAAAACTGCTGTTGCGTTTAGCCACCGTTTTTCGTCTGTCAAGCGGTACCCACCTGCCAATATTTCTGTCAGGGTTTGCACTACATTCACAAAAGTTCATGAAATTTACATCTTATTGCATATTATTAGAGAATCCGCAGAGAAAGTATAGTAAGAAGTACAAAAAGCATTAGTGAAGACAAATACTCGAAAGTTATACTGACCTATCTAATGAAAAGACTGACTATGCAGATCAAAACCGGAAGAGACGAAATAAAAAGAGCTAAACGGTAAAAGGTATTTTGTCAATAAAAGGCAGGGAAAAAAAACACGAATTAAACAAAGGAAACTTAAAAGAAATTATGTAAAAGTATTAAATAGGACGAATGCAGACTAGCTTTAGAGAGGTAGCGAATTATATCTTTGAAAGACAGAAGTGGAGAGATTATCAAATGCAGAGATAGTGGTAAAACGAGTACAAGGGTAATACAGGGGATAGCCGACTCAGAGCATATGCCCACCTTTCACCCATCCCACACCACCCATTCAACACCCGTCCCTTCAATCTTAACTCCTTATGGATGAAGGGCCATCCAAGATCCCCCTAACTGTCCGGTGCAGAGTCAATGTACCAAAACACAACACCTCCGACTGCCAAGGCTGGTTTATCCCCACCTCTTCATTGCATGGCGACCCTCACCCTCTCATCCACTCGAGAAATATACAGGGCCTTCAAGAAAAAATCCTTTCGGGCAACATTATTTCCTCACCCATTCACCATTCTCCACTCACACCTACCTCTTGCCCACTCCCCTCTCTGCTTGACAGACATCCTTGTATCCAATACTCCGTTCATCACGTCCATCCACATCATTCTCGGTATTCCCCTCAAGTTCATCAATTTCCGCCTTCCCCACATTTTTGCTAGTCTTTCTGCACTAACCCTTTCTGCATGCCCTAATATTCTTTGATCAACCATGTCTCCCAGTTCACTTTCCACCGTTCTGTGCCTAACACCTCTTTTTCCTTGATATCCATCTTTGCAATCCTCACAATCTTAATAATGATAATAATAATGATAGAAGTAATAATGATAATAATGATAATGATGATAATAATGATGATAACAATGATAATAATAACAATAATGATAATGATGATGATGATGATAATAATAATAATAATAATAATAATGATAATAATAATAATAATAATAATAATAATAATAATAATAATAATAATAATAATAATAATAGTAATAATAATAATAACAATAATAATATATATAATCATAATAATAATAAACATAACAATAATAATAATAATAATAATAATAATAATAATAATAATAATAATAATAATAATAATAATAATAATAATAATAATAATAATAATAATAATGATGATGATGATGATGACAATAATAATGTAATAATAATGTAATAACAACAACAACAATAACAATAATAATAATGATAATAATAATAATAATGATGATGATGATGATGATGATGATGATGATGATGATGATGATGATGATGATGATGATGATGATGATGATGATGATGATGATGATGATGATGATGATGATGATGGTGGTAGTGATGATAATGATGATGATGATGATGATGATGATGATGGTGATGGTGATGGTGATGGTGATGGTGATGGTGATGATGATGATGTTGATGATGATGATGAAAATAACTATAATAAAACAAGGAGCTTTCGAAGAACAAGGGCCCCAGTTTCCCCTTTTGAACAACAGGGGTCCCAGTTTTGCACTTTTGAAGAATAGGGACCCCAAATCAAATGGGACCCTTATTCTTCAAAGGGTCCACCTAACCTAACCTAACCGAACCTAACCAATCCTTACCTTACCTAACCTAACCCCTTTTGAACAACAGAGGTCACAGTTTTGCCCTTTTGAAGAATAGGGGCTCCAAATCAAATGGGATCCCTATTTTTCAAAAGTTCCTAAAACAATAATGATAATGATAGTAACAATAACACTGGGTAAAAATTTTTAATAAAAGTTTTGCTTCTCTTGTTTTTTAATTGTTTCTACAGCAAAATTTTGCGCTGGTTCCAAAAGTATATTCTTTTTTCCACTATCGACCGTTTTAGTGATATAGAAAATTATGTTAATATAAAGAAATGTATGGGTTACGGGAAAACAATTGTCGCTTACATTTTTCATTTTTCCAGGTTTATACCATAAATATTGACGTCCTTGACTATGTCTACTAAGAGGATGCAGGAATTCACCAGATTCATTCTGTTATGTGTGTTGAACCTAAACATGTATCATATAAAATTGTGAAAGGAGCGAAGTATTAGATTGGTTATAGACTGTATGTTGGAATAAGCACGGGTGACCAAGAAAAACCATAGGCCTCTCATGCAATATGTGGAAGTTGTTGATCAAATGCATGGCTGAGAGGCTGGTTCAAGAAAAGTAATGCCATTCGCTGAGCCAAGAGTTTGGCGAGAGCTAAAAAATCATCACGATGATTACTACTTTTGCATGATTGACATATCAAAGTACATTAAAGCTAAGGGAAGAAAATCCTTTCCATATCCCAGCATTTTATCCTCTACTGCACCTGTCTCACATGATACCTTACTGATTCCACAGCCACCAGAAAATGTAAGTAAATCTTATCAAATTGTGAATTCCGTTGTTTGTAACAAAATCAACATTGAAATCTTCTAAATATGTTTTCTTGTAATGCAATTGAACATGCAATCAATACTTATATTCCAATAAATGCATCCTTTTTCAGGTAGAGGATATGATGGAGGTCTCATCAGGAGAGTGAGAAGGTTGTGACAATGAAGAAATGGATGAAAATTTTGAGCCAAGACTGAGTACCCGCCCACACTTTCCAAATCAACGTGAACTGGATGAGCTCATCAGGGACTTGGGCCTCACTAAGTCAGGAGCTGAGCTTTTAGCATCCAGACTGAGTGAATGGAATCTGTTGGGGGAGGACTGTAGATCAACAGTATACAGGAAGCGCCATGAGGAATTCGAAGTATACTTTGATATAAGTGAGGATCTCTGCTTCTGCGAAGATATTAATGGCTTATTTACAGCTATTGGAATTGATCACAACCCTGAACAATGGCGACTGTTCATAGATAGTTCTACAAAAAGCCTCAAAGCTGTTTTACTACATAATGGGAATCAGTATCCATCCCTGCTTCTCGAGAAGGTAAACTATGATGAGTTTAAATGGGATGTTTGTGGTGATTTTAAAATGTTGGCCTTATTGGATTCCAGGGTGGGTAGACCAAGTGTTCATGTTCTCTTTGCCTATGAGACAGTCGGGCTGATAATGAACACTAACAAAAAGTGAAGCAGCCCCCTCGAGATGACTTGCAGCCAAAAAAATCTCCGTTTTATTAGACAGCCTTTTGTAGAGCCTGCCAAAATGTTGTTACTACCACTTCATATAAAGCTTGGTTTGGTCAAACAGTTTTTGAAAGCATTAGATCATGGTGGAAAAGCATTTCAAGAGGGTGGTATATTTACTGGTCCGCAGGTAAGGAAAATGTTGAAGTCAGTGCAACTTGAGAATGCAATGAGTGATGTCGGAAGAGAGGCGTGGTATGCATTTCGAAATATAGTTAATGGATTCCTTGGTGATAATAAAAATCCAAACTACAAGCAGCTCGCAGCAAAACCGTTGGAAAATTAATAGAACTTAGGATGTAGAATGTCATTAAAGGTGCACTTTCTGCATTCCTATTTGGATTTTTTCGTGAAAACTTGAGAGGAGAGGAGAATGGTGAGAGGTTCCATCAGGACGTTGCAGCAATGGAGAAAAGATACCGAGGAAGATGGGACATTGCCACGATAGGAGATACTGCATGGTCAATGGAGCTCACAGTAGGAAATCGCGTCCATCTGAGCATTTCTAGTGGGCTCTTATAACAGTATCATATGCTTTTATTCTTACATTTTTTTATTAGTATAAAAAGGGAATACAAGGACAAAATATCAACTACTATTTATAGACAATTTGAATATGCTAAATATAGTGTACAATCGCAGCTATGTATAGTATGTTTTGTATATATATCCTCAATTACATTTTAAAATAACGATGCTATGCAATTTTCAATGGTATTTTCGAAATCAGGAGAGAAAACAGCCTGAGAAACATTAAGACATTTAAAGAAACAAAACTAGTGTTACCCAATGTAATAGAGATACCGGTATTAATAATAATAGAAAAACAATTATGATAATTATATTAATAATGCTCAATAGTAATAATAACAATAATAGTAATAAACAATAACACTAATAATAACAATAATAACAATAATAATAATAATAATAATAATAATAATAATAATAATAATAATAATAATAATAATAATAATAATAATAATAATAATAATAATAATAATAATAATAATAACAATAATAATGATAATAATAATAATAATAATGATAATAATAATAATAATAATAATAGTAATAATAATAATAATAATAATAATAATAATAACAATAATAATAATAATAATAATAATAATTATAATAATAGTAATGATTACAATAATAATAATCACAATAATAATAAGTCGAGAGACGAAACATCACGGAAATCACAAGTACACACACTTATGCACACGTACATGCCACCACCAAAGATCATTCTACAAAGTTCGTGGAGAGCACTAAAGCTTACAGGATAAACACAGTCATGTCTGCGGTCGATCCTGATGACGTCATGTGAATGTGCGGGTAAGAGTGGGAGGTAACAACGTTGTGACATGTTATTTCACTTTAACTTGGCGTGTTCTATATATAGTGAGAGAACGTGCATTTTCTCTAATGTTAGTTTGAAATACAGACTTGACAAAGTGCACACTTTCAGAGAAATTAGGAGCAATCAGGGAATG
>NC_134777.1:42068502-42093502 GCF_046742065.1 Oratosquilla oratoria | reverse complement strand
GTTGCAAGACACAGCACATCCACAGCAAGGCCGCTTTATTAAATCGGCGATCCCCCCTCTCCGTCCCCTCATGCAGAAAAGGAGATGGGAAGAAATCATTTCGGGCAGCGTCAATTTTTTCTCACACATACTACCTCACCCCCCATCCCCCACCCATTCCACCTCATGCATCACAACATCATCCATATACAACCATTCTCCATTCACCCCTGTCTTCTATCCTCTCCCGTCCTTCCTCAACAGACATTCCCCTCTTCCCCAAAGCCCCTTTCACCCCATCCATCCATCTCATCCTAGGTCGCCCCCTCATGTTCACTCCCTCCACATCTGCCTTCCATATCTCTTTTACTAGTCTTTCTTCACTCATTCTTTCCATGTGTCCAAACCATCCCAATACTCTTTCATCCACCCTATCTCCCAACTCCCTTACCACCCCTGTTCTCCTCCTCACCTCCTCATTTCTCACTCTATCCAGCCTAGTAACCCCCATCATATTTCTCAGACACCTCATCTCAAACACATTCAAACTCCTTCTCTCTTCCTCTCTTATGTTCCATGTTTCTGCCCCATACAGTGCTGTTGGCACAATCACTCCTTCATACAATCTCCTCTTAGCATCCATTCCCAAATGTCTATTCCTCATTACATTTTTTAATCCACCAAAGCATTTACTCGCTTCTCTCAATCTACATTCTACCTCCACCTCCACTCCCCCCTTTCCAGCCACATTCGCACCCAGGTATCTAAAGCTATCCACTTCCTCCAGTCGTTCTCCCTTAATGCTCACTTCCAGTCTGCTGCACCCTTCACTGTCATCTCTTCCCAGCAGATTTCTTTACAATTAAAGTCACCCATTGTGACTATTCTTCCTCCATCTTCCCATATTTTTGTGTTCTCTCTCTCTTCTCATGAAGCCGTTTTAGGAGGCACATAATTTACTACAAACTTCCTGCTCTTTCCATCCCTGTCTTCCACTTCCATCATAATCATCTCTACTCTATTTTTTTCCATATGTGATATTCCTCACATTTATATCCTTCTTAGTCAGAAACATAACTCCACCCCCTTGTTTTACCTCTCTTTTTCTAATCCAACAATTATATGCACCATGTCCTACACTGTTGGGTGGTAGTGGACCTTTCAATTTTATCTCTACAGTTCCCATTATGTCCGATTATTTTTCCTTCAAGTTCATTCAAGCCTGTTATCAAGCAATCTATATTTGTGTAAGACACTTTTAATTTTCTAATACTTCCATCGTGTTTTATGTTTCCCTTCCGGTTTTTTTTTTTTCTGCTATGAACTATTTCCTCACTTTCATATCCACTACTCTCCAATAGACTTTCTTTGTCTGGCTCTGTTCTTTTCTCGTTTTTTCCTTAGCTTCTAGTCTTTTTCTTTTCTCCTCTCTTTCCTCTTTATTCATTTCTTTTTTTATCCATACCTATCTATACTGATCACTTTTTGCTAGTTTCCCTGTTTTTTGTAAGATATTCTCTGCTGTCGTTTGTGACCTGAATTTAACATTAATTGGTCTGGTCTTATATATATTGTATTTCCCTATTCTATATATTTCTTCAATTTCTTTCCCTGTTTCTTGTTCATCCTCTTGAACTACTTCTAATATCTTGTTTACCTTTTCTTTCTCCTCTCTCACTCTTGTAGTCCTATTTGGATTATGTTTCTCTTTCATCCCTAATATAATTGCACATTTCTTTTTGTCCGCTAAGTCTCTTACTATATTCTACTTCTCTCTCATCACTTTAATAACTGTGTCCTTAGAGTGTTCTTTCATCTGTTGTGTCATTATATCTCTAAATTCAATTTTGTTGTTCTCTTGGACTTTTCTCCAACCCTGTGCCTCTTTTGCTATGGACTCTTTATTATCTTATTTTTTTTAATTCCTCATTTTCATCTTTTACTTCTTTTAACTGTCCTTTTCAATTCTTCTATTTCTTTATTCAGGTTTTGGTTCTTCTATAGTTCTTCCAATTTATCAACTCTTTACGTAATCCGTATAAGTTGGCTGAACCTAACCTCCCCAGTGTTCGTTCATTTTCTCTAGTTTTTCCTCTAGACTTGCTAATCGGGGGAGGTTGGCATCCCCTCCCTCATTAAATCCATGGAAATTATTATCTCCACTTTCTATTGTGTTGTTCTTATCTATATCTATAATTTTGGTCCCTTTACTGATATTTTCGACTTCACCTGCGTCGTCTGCAACCCTTTTGTTGACATTCTTTCTGACGTCCGGAGGAGCCCGTTCGTCTCCTTCCTCATTTCCTTTCCATTTTCCTCAGAAGTCCCTCACTTTCTCCTTTTCTTCACCTTCCCATTACACCACGAGCTTTCCCCTTCCCAATTAATACAATAAAGGTACTCCCTCGTCGTTGAGATCGACGAAACTTGAAGTTTTCCTGAATTTCCAAACTTCGCTGTCACTTCGACCGTCGTGTGTGTGTGTGTGTGTGTGTGTGTGTGTGTGTGTGTGTGTGTGTGTGTGTGTGAGTGTGTGAGTGCGTGAGTGGGTGTGTGTGTGTGTGTGTGTGTGTGTGTGTGTGTGTGTGTGTGTGTGTGTGTGTGTGTGTGTCTGTGTGTAATGATGGTAATAACACTCATAACATTTATTCAGAGTACGCATACAAACGCTGCCTGCTTTGTCACAGTCAAGTCAGTGCCGAGAGGAGGTTGGACCCTGCCTCATGTACCCGCAGAAACTGTGAGCCTGTTGGTCATGCAATGCGCGTCGCTCACACGAATCATGGAAACTACCCCCATCGACATATTCATAGTGGGCACATCGTCTATTAAAGTGAATTCCACCGTTTTCCTTCTGAACCCACAACCATCACCGGATGGATTGGGACAAATTTCAACTTATTTACAATTCTGATTGTGGGTTCAGAAGGAAAATGGTAGAATCCATTTTAATAGACTATCTGCCCACTATGAATATTTCGAAGGGTCAATGGGCCCCAGGCATTATATCAAGTTCATTCATTACAAAACGAATTGTTACCAGGTATCATCCCCATCTCCCTGACCCGACCTCTTGTCATCCTCAGGTCAATTGAGTGAGAGTAGTGATATTTACTCCTTCCCTAGTTCCCTTTCCTTTGTAAGAGGTTGCTATTTAAGATAGCATCCTCCTCCCACTTTGTACTACTGAAGAGGATTGCAGTTAGCAATCGAAATATATAGATTCGCTTATTCAACTCTTTCTTTCTTCCGACTGTGGTGTCAGTTGTGATACACATATATATATACCGGTACACTGTGTGTGTGTGTGATTGTGCATGCGTGCATGCGTTTGTGTTTAAGTAGCAGTGTACGTTTATGTTGTCTTTTTAAGTATTTACATTTTATATTAAGGTATGTCCACACATGTGCTCTTGTAGCTTTCGCCATGGGGAGGTGTGTGCGGCAGGAAGCTGCTCTCCGCTTTCCTTCTTCGAGACACAAAGACGCCCTTGTGAATCCTCCCTCCCCGTTCCCATCCCCTTCTTCACCATCCACTTCAATCTCTTTTAGTTTATTCTACTTTCACGAAGTTTATTCCTTTCCCACACTTCACATTCTTTTCACTGCGCCAAATGCATAACCATCTTTACCATCACTATCATCACAGAATATACTGTATAAAGATCATCTATTACTTAGTGGAGGCAGAGAACTCCCAACACATACACATACACACACACACACACACACACACACACACACACACACACACACACACACACACACACACACACACACACATACACATACATATATATATATATATATATATATATATATATATATATATATACACACACACATCCAATTTTGAAAGATAGACATAACTCTACGAGCACAGATTTTCTTTGTATATTTCAATTAGGTAAATACATACATTCATATGTACATACATACATACATACATACATAAGTATATATACATGTGTGTGTGTGTGTGTGTGTGTGTGTGTGTGTGTGTGTGTGTGTGTGTGTGTGTGTGTGTGTGTGTGTGTGTGTGTGTGTGTGTGTGTGTGTGTGTGTGTGTGTGTGTGTGTGTGTGTGTGTGTGTGTGTGTGTGTGTGTGTGTGTGTGTGTGTGTGTGTGTGTGTGTGTGTGTGTGTGTGTGTGTGTGTGTGTGTGTGTGTGTGTATTTATGTGTGTGTGTGTGCGCGCGCGTTTGTTGCTTCTACGCATGTACATGTAACGATATTGTTATACTATCCACAAGAGAGGCACATACCTACAGGAACAGAAATTTCAGGGCAGGCACAAGGAGGACAGAACAACAGTAGGACGAGGAGATCTGAGGGGAGGAAGGGAAAGGGAGAGAAAGAGAACCACAGATCCTTGTATCAAAGAGAGGAGGGGTGCGTGACTGATTGATTTGATTGACCACAGAATGCTGGCACAGCACAATGCGGAGGCATACGCCATACGTACAGATCATGACAATGATGTGAAATGCGAGGAAATGTAGGAGTAAAATAACGACGAGCAACGTCAAAGAAACAGTCTGTCCAGAGGAATGGAAGCAAAGCTGAACTAAGTTAACATGTCGGTTATATGTTATTTTCGACCATTTAAAGCATGACATACTCTGGTAATGATCGTATAAGTTAATACTTACGTGATTTCAATGTCCCTTGCCACCTATGGCATTCTGATTCTTGAAAGAATATTGATCACCACTACTACGATCACAGTTTAGGTTATACTGGCAGACACGAAAGTGGGAAATCGCTGTCTTCGACTACATGCTGCTGTTCAGAAGAATGTTCTTTTCATTGGAAGATAAAGATTTATTTTACGATAACCTATATAAGTATTTCTAGTTGAGTCATCCTCCATGTTTGTTTTAATTTTATATTTGAGGGGGAAATTTAGGGTTTATCAAGAAAGAGACAAATTATATTTGATATTACACTTTAAACCATTTCAGAACTTAGTTACCCATGTAGCAAAACATACTTATTGCCAGAAACCTCAAAGCATTGAAGGATAGCATAGATAGAACATTTTGCTGTTATGTTCATGTCTTAATTTACTATTGATTTGTTCATAAACATTTTATAGTAATCAATGAGTTTATGTATATGAAAAGTACTTATGAAAATGTCTTTTTGGAACAATGCCACAACCTTCTCGGGTCGATGCGCACCAGAGAAAACGAGTTCGTAGCCTAGACAACCTCCGTTCTCTTTCATCAATTTCCATTTTCATTGAGCAAATCTCTCGGCGGGACTATACAAAGCATGTCAATTCTAAACAAATTCTTATGTTTTCATTACTGGTATCATCATCATGATCAATATTACCATCCTTATCATTATAATTAAAAAATAAACAATTTTATATAAATAAGTTTGCGTTGTGACATGACGCAGGAGGGTTGTATTCACCGTGTCCGAGATTTTTTATTTTTCACATAAGCCCAGTCTCAAATTCAAATTTTGTTAGATATCAAAACCCCAGTACGTGGAAAATACATAAATTCATATATTTCTTCTGGTCAGGGTTGTTTAGGGACAGCAAGTTATGACAGTTCGGTATCTTGCATGTGGATGTTGTTGCATTTGAAGATTATATTCATATTGATATCGTTTAGTGTTGATCTGTTGAGGATAGGGTTACAAGTGTTCACTGTTTTTTCGATGGTGGCATTTTTTAGTTAACAGGGAAGTCATTAGGAGGGTACCACGGAAACTATGCTGATATAGTATATGTTGAGTAGCGGTACTTGCACTCACCAATGGGACAGTCAGACTAATATATTACTGGTATTGGAGGATAGTGGTAGAAGGGATTTTTTTTTTTTTCTTTTTTTTTCTTTTCTTTTTTTTTTAGTAGTTGTAGGTTTTGCATAAGGCAATGAGTGAAGTTTGAGCTCCTGAATTGGTAGGGAGAACGTGTGTGATAATGATGAACTGTAGGACTTTCTTGTGTGTGATTCACCATGTTCTTTGGATCACGTGTTGAATTCGTGATCGACAACCATTTCCTTCCCGCAAGAGAGCTCAGAGCTCGTATATCCGATCTATGGGTAACGTTGTAGTCTTACACACACACACACACACACCCAACTCCCCGCCCACGAGACTTGGATCAACGGCTCGAAGCGCAGAGAGATTAATATTTTATCAGCCTTGAGCAGGATTTGAACCCGTATCGCCATAGTGTCAGTCGGGGACTCCACCAACCACGACATCGAGTCGTAATCGTGTAAGGGTGTGTGTGTGTGTGTGTGTGTGTGTGTGAGATTCACCATGGTCTTGGATCACGTGTTGAACTCGTGACCGACAGCCATTTCCCTCCCGGATGAGAGCTCAGAGCTCGTATGACCGATCTATGGGTAATACTGTGACCTTACACGCACTCACACACCCAACTCCCCGTCCACGAGAGTTGGAGTAACATCCCACAGTGCAGCGATACTGACATTATTTCAGCCCTGGGCGGGAGTCGAACCCGGACCGCCGTAGTGGCAGTTGAGAACTCTGACCACAGCGCCACGAGGTAGGTAGATGTGTGTGTGTGTGTGTGTGTGTGTGTGTGTGTGTGTGTGTGTGTGTGTGTGTGTGTGTGTGTGTGTGTGTGTGATAGTGTGTGTGTGTGTGTGTGTGTGTGTGTGTGTATTTACCTAGTTGTATTTATCTAGTTGTATTTTACGGGAAGGGGAGCTATGCTCGTGGGGTCCCGTCTTCATATCTCATTTTATTTAAACTGTTTTTAAATTCATGTATTGTTTTTGCACACACCACTTTCTCATCTAACTTGTTCCAAATGTCTATTACTCGTGGGGAAAGCCGTTCTTTTTTCAGATCTCTTCTATAACTGTCTTGATTTTCTTTCCGTGTCCTCTTGTATTTCTATCATCCCATTTTATTAGATCCTCTCTATCAATAGTTTCTATGCCTTTCATGATTCTATTAATAGTTATCAAATCTCCTCTCTCTCTTCTTTGCTCTAATGTCTGTAGTTCAAGTTTTGCTATTCTCTCATCATATGATAATTTTGAGTGTGTTGGTGCA
Organism: Oratosquilla oratoria; assembly: GCF_046742065.1. Classification (NCBI taxonomy): domain Eukaryota; kingdom Metazoa; phylum Arthropoda; class Malacostraca; order Stomatopoda; family Squillidae; genus Oratosquilla; species Oratosquilla oratoria. Next base: position 42,086,471 of record NC_134777.1, on the reverse strand, counting down.
AATTTTGTAATTGCTCTTTGTATTCTTTCAAGTTTTGTTATACATTTTTTTGTACTTGGTGACCACATCGTTGCTGCATATTCCAATCTTGGTCTTATCAAAGTGATTAGTATTTTCTTCACCATTTCTTCATCCAGGTATGTAAATGCCACTTTGATTGTTCTTATTAAATTATAAGTTTCTCCAAAAATCTTATTTATATGTTTCTCAGGTGACATATTATTCATAATAATGACTCCCAGGTCCTTCTCATTTTCTACTTTTTTTATTCCTTCTTCTCCCAATTTATATGATCCTATTATTCTTTTTTTGCTTTTTCCAAATTCCATTATACTACACTTCTTAGTATTGAACTCCATCTCCCACTTCCTACTCCATTCCCATACTTTATTGAGATCACTCTGTAGTGACTCACAATCTTCTTCCGTGTTCACTTTTTTCAATAGTTTTGCATCATCTGCAAAGAAGCTCATATAACTTTCAATTCCTTCATCCATATCATTAATATATATAGCAAACATTATTGGGCCAGAACTGTTCCTTGTGGAACACCACTTATCACTTCATCCCAATTAGAGTGTTTGTCTCTTATCACCACTCTCATTTTTCTTTCTTGCAAAAAGTCTTCCATCCATTTCAGCAGTTTGCCCTGTATTCCACCTGTAGTTTCTAATTTCTTAAGCAACTTCTTATGTGGCACCTTGTCAAAAGCTTTTTTTAGGTCTAGAAATGCACAATCAGCCCATCCATCTCTTTCTTGTATTATATCTATTAGCCTTGAATAGAAACATATTAAGTTTGTGACGCATGATCGTCCTTGTCTGAATCCAAATTGTCTTGGGTTTAGTACGTTGTTTTTTTCTAAATGCCTTACCCATCTACTTTTGATAATTCTTTCACAAATTTTTGCTATCGTGCTTGTTAGAGAGACTGGTCTATAGTTTGTAGGGTCTTCTTTGTTTCCCCCTTTACTCGTATATATAGGTACTATATTTGCTCTTCTCCAATCTTTTGGAACTTTTCCTTCTTTCAATGAACTGTTTATTATGCTATGTATTTTGTCTGCCAGTTCATTTCTACATTCTCTCAAAATCCAGTTTGCTATTTCATCTGGTCCATGCGATTTTCTGATATCAAGATTACTTAAGTGTTTCATTATTTCATTCTTTGTTACTTCTATTTCTTTCATAGGGGGGACTCTGTCCTCCCATTCGATATCACTAGGTTGTATGTTCTCCCTTGTAAACACCGATTTAAAATGTTTGTTCATAATTTCCGCCATTTCTATTTCCTCTGTGTATTCAACTCCTCCTTGTCGTAGTTTCTCTAAATCTTGTTTGTTTTTCAGTTTGTTATTTACAACTCTGTAAAATAGTTTTGGTTGGTCTTTACATTTTTCTATGACATCTTTTTCGTATTTTCTTTTTTCTTCTCTGCACACTTGTACATATTCATTTCTATAACTAGTATATATTTTCCATTTTTCAGGTCTTTTGTATTTTTTCCATTTTGTCCAAGCTTTGTCTCTTTTGTCTTTTAACTCCCTACAACTTTTGTTGTACCAACACTTTACATATTCTTTTTCTAGCTTTTGTCTTGGGACATACTTTTCCACTCATTCTTTATCAATTCTTGTCAAAACATTCCATTTCTCTTCCACTGTTGTTTCCTCTTTACATAGTCTTTCCCAGCCTTCATTAATTTTCCTTTTCTATATTGTTCCTTTCTTTTTATGTATTTTTCCTCATTTAGTTCCATTTCAACCAATATGTGGTCACTTTTACTTATTGGTGTCTTATATTCAATCTTTTCCACTATTTCAGGTTCTGATGTGATTATTAGGTCCAGTCTCGATGGTTCTTCTTCATTTCTATACCTAGTGTTCTTTTGAATCCATTGCGTCATTGTGTGGTCAATAATCATATCAAGTAGTACATTTCCCCATGAGTCTTCTCCACCCTTTACTGTCATCTCTTCCCAGCAGACTTCTTTGCAATTAAAGTCACCCATTATAACTATTCTTCCTCCATCTTCCATTATCTTATTTAGTGTTATCCTTGTGTCTTCTAACAAACTTTTATGTTCTCTCTCATCCCACGAGGCTGTTTTTGGAGGCACATAATTTATTACAAACTTTCTGCTCTTCCTATCTTCGTCTTCCACTTCCATCATAATCATCTCTACTCTATTTTTTCCATATGTGACATTCTTCACATTTATATCCTTCTTAGTCAGGAACATAACTCCACCCCCTTGTTTTGTCTCTCTGTTTCTAATCCAACAATTATATGCACCATGTCCAACACTGTTGGACCTTTCAATTTTGTCTCTACAATTCCAATTATGTCAGGTTCTGCTACTTCCATTGTATTTTCTGTTCCCCTTCCGTTTTTCTCTGTTATGTAACATTTTCTCACTTTCATATTCACAACTTTCCAATAGAATTTCTCTTTTTCTGTCTCTGTTCTTCTCTCGTTTTTTTTTTTCTTAGCTTCTTGTCTTTTTGCTTTCTCATCCTCTCTTTCCTCTTCGTTCATTTCTCTTTTTATCCATATCTGTTTAAATTGTTCACTGTTTGCTAGTTTCCCTGTTTTTGCTAAGATATTCTCTGCTGTTGTTTGTGACCTGAATTTGATCTTAATTGGTCTGGTCTTATCTGTATTGTATTTCTCTAGTCTATATATTTCTTCTATTTCTTTCCCTGTTTCTGCTCCATCTTCTTGAACTACTTCCAATATCTTATTTACTTTCTCTTCTCCTTCTTTATTCTTGTTGTCCAATTTGTATTATATTTCTCTTCCATTCCCAATATAATTATACATTTCTTTTTATCCGCTAAGTCTCTCACTATATTCTCTTCCTCCCTCATCACTTTAATAATTGTGTCTTTAGTTTGATCTTTTATCTGTTGTGCTACTATATTCTTAAATACAATTTTGTTATTCTCTTGGACTTTTTCCAGCCCTGTACTTCTTTTGCTATGGATTCTTTATTCTCTTTATTATTCATCTTTAATTCTTCATTCTCATCTTTTACTTCTTTTAATTGTCTTTTTAATTCTTCTATTTCCTTAGTTAGGGTTTGGTTCTCCTTCTTTAACTCTTCCAATTTATCAACTCTCTGTGCTATCCTTGTAAGTTGACCAAACCTACTCTCCCAATGTTCGGTCATTTTCTCTAGTTTTTCTTCTAGAGAAATCCATGGAAATTATTTTCACTTTCCATTGCGTTGTTCTTATCTATATTTCTAACCTTAATGCTTTTACTGATATTTTCAATTTCCCCTGTGTCGTCAGCAGACCTCCTGTTTACATTTTTTCTGCTGTCAGGGGGAGCCCGTTCGTCTCCCTCCTCATTTCCTTCCATTTCCCTCAGTAATCCCTCCCCTTTCATTACCTTTCTACTACACCACGAGCTTTCCCCTTCCCTACTAATACAAAAAGGTACTTCCTCGTAGTTGAAATCCACGAAAATTGCGTTTTTTTCCGGAGTTCCAATCTTCGCCGTCAATCCGACGATTGTGTGTGTGTGTGTGTGTGTGTGTGTGTGTGTGTGTGTGTGTGTGTGTGTGTGTGTGTGTGTGTGTGTGTGTGTGTGTGTGTGTGTGTGTGTGTGTGTGTGTGTGTGTGTGTGCGCGCGCGCGCGTGTGTGTGTGTGTTTTGACAGCTAGGAAGTTTGTCAATCACTTCTTGATATGCATTTCTGTTTTATCAACAATTTCTTGTCATTGTTGTGACGATGTTTCTGTCATCTTACTTTATGGCACAACTCATGTTATGATCCCCCACGTGTGATACTACCTAACCTACACTTGATACCTTAGTCCAGGGTTTCTTAACCTGGTGCTCATATGGTTTTAGACGGTGCTCCTTATAGATCCCTAAAATAGTGCTCGCGAGCGTTGCCTAGATTAGGGACTTTCGTGCGCAGAAAATGTTTTACTGTATAACGTAGTGCTGAATTTTTTTTTTTTTTTTCAAATCATGAATTCTGCTTTTATACGGTAGTTATTAGAACCGTGCTCTTCGCCAAATCGCCAAGTTTGTGAAATTCCAAGAACAAACTCGCGCGAACAAGATTTGAGTTCTGACCGTCGTTTACTAATCAGTCAGTAGGCTACCAATTGTGCCACTTTGGATATTTTATATCCAAATCTGGAGGTTTTTCATAGCGTCTAGAATTCTAGATATAAATTTTGATCATTTGATATTAGATGCAAATCTGGTGGGTTTTAAAATATATTTAGATATTTCTAGATTTTTTCAAATGTTTTGCCAATATTTATTATTATCGTATTTGATAAGTATCCACTGGGTTTTGAATGTACATATATCAGTTACAAATACTTCATATTAAAAACACTAAATTAGTAACACATTTTGTAACGAGTTTAGAAAAAAAATTGATCACTTGTATAAATATCGAGGTGTTTTGCCGTTAGTAGTATAAAAGTACTGGAAACGACTAAAAACTTTTTCATACGTTTGATGACGCAATAGCCCGCAGCATTGGGATTGGTACCCAGTTATAAAAAACTATTTCCATTATCTCGTGACCCACAAGGTGTCTGCCGTGTTGTCACGTACTGAATCAAAACATCCAGCATATACCGGAAGCTGTCCACTACCCCGAGTATGTTAACACGGAATATTCTAAATGCATATTATTTTTTTCATTAAATGGTAGGTGATATGAGTAATTGTTATACATGTAAAGAAAAGAAGAGACTTGTTAATCGATGTGGCATCTCAGGTCAGGCGACGTTGCCCCGGCTCCCGACCTAGGAATTTCTGTGGGGTTGGGGTTGGGGGGTCGCTAAGTCACAGGTGCGCGGGTCACTCATTCATCCTTTGTCAGTCATACCGGTCATACAAGCAAATGTAAAGAAAACGGTGTCTCTCCCGTTTTCTTTGGAGATGGTTTAGACGTAATAACTCTGCTGGTTTTGCCGGCCACACCCTATGGGTCAGCAGATAATGGAAGAAGTATAGTGAAATGAAGTGACTGCGTGTGCATCCGCCAAATCTGAATTATTAAGAAAGTGCCGGCTGTGTTTATATACTTAACTACTAAAGCCCTCCCCCAGAATGGACAAGTTTTTAAAACGCAAGCAGTCGCCGAAAAATGATGCGAAATATCAAGAAACAATACAAAAAAAAAATTCAGAAGCATCGCAGAAAAGAAAGCAGAAAACCTATTCTTTTCAAACATCTTGGGAAGTTAGCTACTTTGTTGTGGAGAATGAAGTGAAATCAGGAGTGCATTGCTTATTGTGCTATGCGAGTCTTTCTGGCTACCGAAAAGCTAATTGTGAAAGGCATTATAATTCCCATCATGGATCTTTCAGCGAAACTTAAAAGAGATGAAAGACAATTTGAAGAAGTCAAATAATCTGTTGTGCCGTCCTGCAAATTACCATGAACTTTCGAAGGGTGATTCGAAGTAGCAAATATATTGGCCAAAAAATGCATGCCATACAGCAGGTTGTAATAGACTGATTTGGCTGCCATAAAATTTTTAACTACAAGTGTTCCGGATCAGCATAAAATACTGCTAGTTACTGCTGCGGAAAGTATCCCTTTGAATAACCTTTGAGTAACGAAAGCGTTACAAATAGAGCAAGACTAATTGCGCCTGCAGATAATAAAGATCTACGGATAAGGATAGGCCACTGCAAATGTTTTTCTTTGACACTAGATGAAACAACGGACATTAAATATTGCAAGGGAGACACAGCAGTGTCTGGGGTATGAACAGTTAGCAGGGTTTCAAACCAAACTTGAATTTTTCCGTTCCCAAATCCAGAAAAAACAATTTGCTTCATTTTCCAGAATTACAAAAGTGAGTGAAACGGAAAATGGACGTTGTCCATCATATGTTGAAAGCGCCCTAACAAATCATATGACAGAATTTCAAGAGAAGTTTGTCTTTTTAAAGGAACAGGAAACCAGATTCCAGTTATATTCTCAGCCTTTCCACTTTCCAGTAAAAGACGTCTCCAAAATTTCCCAACTTCAAGAAGGAGCAGCAGTAAAAATTTTGTTTGCGGGTATGCAGTCGTCCACATCTATGAATTACTTCTTCCAGAAAAATTATATTTGTACGGTTTAGGGATCAAGCGACTGCCAGAGACTTGCAAAAGGAGGCTTTCAAAATGCTGTCAATGTTTGAAACGACTTACATTTGCGAGAGTGCATTCTCTGTTCTCAATAATATTAAAAAGGGCTAAACTAACAAGGGGAGATTTAGAAGAAAGCCTTCGATTAGCTCTTCATGAAGGACAATTGAAAACATGGGATTTGGCTAATGATATGCAGTCAAGGATCACATTAAAAGTTCATAGGTAAGAATTTTACTTTTATAATTATTATTTAGTCCTATGTTTTACATATTTTATTTATGTTTTTATTACTCATAAACTATTTTTTTTTATTTTACAAGTGTAGTACACTTCTTTATAAAAGAATTTGTTATTGTATATTATGTGTCCATTAAAAAACATAACTCATTAGGAACCCTTCAGAAGGTGCTCACTTGACCAGTTTCTTTGCTTCAGTGCTCAAAAAGATAGAAAGGTTAAGAACCCCTGCCTTAGTTTATGGTCTCATTATTAGCATTTAATCTCGGGCAAATTTTATTACCAAGGACAGATGCGCAGCACATCATATATTCTATGTAGTGCATAGAGTTGTTGAAGCTGAACGCAATCTCAGTACACTGTCCAATAGTCGAACAAAAAAACAACTATGGGTCATGACCACTTACTATGTTTTGCTCTATTGTTATTACAAAATATTCTCGTCAGATCTTTAGATTACATTTCATCTATGAATTATTTTGCAGCTACAAAGGTGAATCTGTCTTCTTTGTCTTTACTTAGGGTTGCCAACCGTCCTTTATTTCAAAGGACAGTCCTTTATTCAGCTCTATTTGTCCTTGTCCTTTATTGAAATATGAAATGACACTATTTGTCCTTTATTTTGAAATCGTTTTGACTTGAAGTTCAATTTCCTACTCTCAAAATGTGATGATTGCAAAAGCGTTTACTTCTTGTAAGACTGCATACTACCAACTCTGCATTCTGCACAATACCAGACGTACAGAGCGGCAGACCGCAGACCAGGGTATAAAATTAGCCTCATTTTATGTATAACTCAATTTCCCATTAAAAAGAAAAGGCACTAATTTTGGGAAAACTAGAAAATCGTAAACTGTTACTAAATATGAGAACCACCACCAAGAAAAAATAAAAGAAATATAATAGAGAAAGAAAGGAGGTGCCGTTGGACGTTTGGAAATGCAATACTTCCGCCTATCAACTGAACTTATGAAGAACCAAAACAAATATGGCGTATTATACAACAATGTACTGATGAGACCCTTCACAAAATCGAGCCGTAATTTGTTATAAATACTAGAACAGTGAAATCTATGTGAGAAAACTTGTAATAATAGTGCCAATATTTCATGTTATTAACAGATATTTGGAAAAACTGAATAGATTTCGATGAAATTCAACATTCGGCAAATTATCAAACCTAAGCTTCGTAGGCCACTCATTTCCCAAAGTTTCAGAAATTTGTAGTAGTAGAACATTTGAAGCTAGAAGGAAAGCTTAAATTAAAGATGGATGAACTTTTTGATAAAGAAGTATTAATTCAAAGAATCTTCGACACGTTCTGAACTCCTCATAAGCTCAAAAACAACAATCAGAAAGTGGTATTTTATTTTCAAATCTATGTACTTTAATTGTATCAATGTTTTCAAAATAGTTTCTTTTGTACAATCAATACCAGGAATATCATCTTATTGTGAGAGAGTTTTTAGTTTAATGTCATCTAAATGGCGAGATGAAAGAAACTGATGCTCTGTTGAATTAATTAAGAATGAACTTCTCATACATTTTAACATAAAAGTTAGTTATTTGGAATTCGCTAAAAACAGCAAAAATGATACAAATTTTCTGAAGGCAGCAAAAAGCCAGGGCAAATATAGTTTTAAAGATTAGAATCCTTTGATCAAAGTAAAATAAATGTCTTCTCATTCTTGTTTTTGTATTTTCATTTAGGTAAGAGAAATGTAATTTTGAACTGCATTTAATATTGGCATCTATTATGATCTATAGCCACTAAAATAAATATCAATAGAGTTTTTATGTCCTTTATTGTAGCCTAACAGAGTTGGCAACCCTATCTTTACTGTATAGTATTTTGATGTCTCTAATAACAGATTTTGAACAATTTCGTGTCTATGTAGTCATCCATCAATTTTTAGTTATACTTTTATATACAGAAAAGTGCAAGCAGTTACTGGGGAGGATGATAAAACTTCCGGGAAAAGGAGTTTAAGAGGGGTCCGAGTTTTACGCAAGAACTTACGTCAGAAATGGTGCTGCTCGAGCCCTGCGTGTGGGGAACAAAGAAGAGGAGGTTTGGGAACGAATTCCTTCTGCGGAGTGGGGTGACGGGGGGGGGGGGGGAGCGGGCAGTCACGGTTTCGCACTCAGGCAGGAAGGAAGCAAGCTTCCTCCACTTCCTCCCACCCGTTCCCTACCTTTCCCGGCAGGCGGCGGCAGCTGTATACTCGCAGAATAAAACCCACGTTGGATCACTGCGTACATATAGACACCGCTCAGTTTGCCGTCATACATTTGCGTTCGATAACCTGCGACGGAATATGTAGTTCCCACAGACGCCAAACATTAATCCCCAGATATATCCTAAGTACATTCTTGGTCACTATTTTGGTATATTCTCCTTGGTGTCACCATCGTCGTCAGCACGAGGGCTTGCATATCACCAAGGCTGTGGACCACAAAAATTCCCCGACACGTTGGCATCTCTACTTCCCCCGCCGGAATAATAGAGGCCAGGTGTTGCCAGATGGGTGAGACAGGACAGAAGTAAGTGCGTATGTGAGGACTGACGAAGCAAAAAGAGGGGCTGGAAGAAAAATAGGGGAATGAGTAATGTAAAATATCGGGAAGGGAAGGGAGCAGAGGGGAATTTTAAGGAATAAAGGAGAGAAGGCGGTAGGAGAAGGAAAAGGTCGGCCAAAGGAGGAAAAGGAGAACAGGAAACTGGGAACACGCGGAAAAGTAGCAAGTGGAAGTGAAGAAGCAAGAGAGTAGGAAAAAAGAGAATAACAAGATACGAGAGTAAAGCAAACAGAAGAGATCTAACAGTGGGGAAGACATGGCAAAAAGGAATGTCGAGCCGAAACTTGGCACCTTTATTCAAAGTACCACGGGTAGTGTGATTTTTCCTCCCAAGGGTTAAACTGTGACAGCAATGACGTCCGCTCTTCTTCCGTATGTGAAGGTAAAGGATATCAGACAAAATTAGAGGGTTGGAATGATATCTATCCTGAGTAACATGGGGTGAGGAATTTTTATCTACTACGTCGCGTTATGATGTAATTTCACACGGATTCTGCAGATGCTTAGCTGAAATTAAGGGTCTTATATAGAGTCTTATCAGCCTTGGAAAACAATTTCTGCCATTAGGAAGTCGAATTTTACCATCTTCATCTGATTTACTTATGAAAATTACTGGTAGATTTTATGGATAAGCCAGTAAGCCAGAACTGGTAAAAGGTGTAAAAGTACGGCCGTTTGTACTCAAGCCTGGATTCCACTAGTATCTTTCCCGATTACCTTAGGGCAAAATGATTCCTAAATATGAGGTCCTGTTGTGACGACACTAATACCGTTATTTACGAACTCTGGTATGTAGTGATTTAAGATACCAAGCTGAGAAAAAACATTTCTTTCTTTCTGGTAACAAAAGCAGATTCTGTATGAATGATGTCAAGACACCGCTGATGTCACTTCTTACTAACAACATCGAGATGACACTTTTTTTTTTTTTTTTTTTTGTAGGAAAGCTAGAAATTGGTTCCTAGAGTAAAATTCCCCGTGGAAAAAAAAAACAACAGAATAATCTTAATGATTTTCTAGGGCAACTTAGTAACCATAAACTTACGAAGTTAGTTATATCAATTCTAAAAATTAAAGTTATTTCATAGGCATTGAGCTGAAAGGCTGTGAATTATTTCTATCTTGGAATGAACCCAGTGAAGCCCAGCGCATTCGTACATGGATGAATAAAAATCGTCTCCCATTCGTCCACATCAAAATGAGACACACATATATAAATATATATGTATATATATATATATATATATATATATATATATATATATATATATACATATACATATATTTGGGAATGTAGGAAACACAGGAGTCTTAGTCTGAGTTTATTCCTGTTGAATAAACTCAGACTAACTCTCCAGTATTTCTTACTCCCCCTTGCGTCAACCTGTCAGAATGTCTCAACACACACACACACACACACACACACACACACACACACACACACACACACACACACACGAGTTCAGCACGTGATCCAAAGTCCAAGGTGTGTGTGTGTGTGTGTGTGTGTGTGTGTGTGTGTGTGTGTGTGTGTGTGTGTGTGTGTGTGTGTGTGTGTGTGTGTGTGTGTGTGTGTGTGTGTGTGTGTGTGTGTGTGTGTGTGTGCGGGCGCGCGCGCAAGACCACAGCATTACCCATAAATTGGCTATGGAGCTATCCGCCAGAAGAGAAATAGCTGTCGATCATGACTTCAGCAAGTGATCCAAAACCATGATGAATCACCACACAGAATTGTTACCACTATCAACCAGTAACTGTCCAACATCATGATACAATACTGTCAAGACGAAATATTCACGTTTAGTGACAATATGTCATAAATTATCATTTTCGTTCATACTAATATGCGTGTTTTCATCTCATTTGAAGGACTGTTCGAAATTACTGTAATTCATTCTCATACTCTAGGTAGGAAGCTAGCCCCCCATTCTTCAGTTTTCGCATGTGTGATGATGTAGCGAGTTTTTGGCAGTGGCCTATAGGCTCGGTCTGCCAACACAAGTATAAAAGCCACTTTAATATGAAGTTTTTATTTTGTTAAAGCCAGTAGATTTTATTCAGTTCTAATATCATGATTTATTTCTAAACTTTGTTTTAAATGGTAAAGTATGCTATTACACATTCGTTTTGCGAAAAATTAAAACATGAGTTTGATTATTTTAAAGATGAAGTGACACCACGCTGGTATACACATGTGTCACAACACGCTGTGTGTGTATCTACTATTTCCTTAGGTTGCCATATGCATAGCTCTTGCGCAAATCTTGTTATTCACTAATGAAATCGATGTTCTGTAGGAGGGTCTTGTCCATTGTCACTTCATGTGTAGTGGCGGATTCAGGATTAAAAAAAAATTGGGGGGACGAACCTGAATTTTGTAAATGTAGATAATGTTTTTGGGGGCTAACCTGAATATTTGTAAATATAGATGACGCTGTTAAGTAGATATACTCTGTAACACGAATACGATGATTATGAATGTGAACTGTAGTATGTTCTCACTTGATTTAGTTTCTTTCAAAATACTGGGCAAAAGTAATACTTGATCTTATATTTTCAAAGCTTTTCCCCTCAATAATGTGTTGGATATCCTTCCAATTATTCTTGCTGAAGTATTTTATTAAACGCTGTGAAAAGAAAAATTGCCACTGTAATACTGATTTCTGCCATATACCGGTGTATTTGAGGCAGGTTTCTCGACCTCTGCTATAAGGTAATGAAAGAACAATTTGGAGGGGGCTTCAGCCCCCTCAGCCCCGCCCCTGGATCCGCCACTGTTCACGTGTGCAGCTGGACCAGGTGAGGCCTTGTCTCCACCCACCTGGCCAACTGCCCGACTGCACAGGCCTGCCAACCGCGCCCTGACAAGTCCCTGGGAAAGTCAGTGATAGTTTCTTCTAAGATGACGTTTTAGTGTTGTGTTATATTTCTGTGCAAACTAAGGACATGTTGTGAATCAGCGTAGCTGTCTCACAGTGTGCATTGCCCTGTCGATTGAGTAATCCATATGCTGATTCGCTTTATGAAGGTAAGGTCTTGCAGGTTCACATAGACGTCACGTTAGAACACCAATTCCACATGAAATAATAGACCTGTGGTATGTCGGAACGACGCGCATTTCACGTTAAAATGCAGCGAGATGATACAATTAATATCTCCTTTGCCAAAAACACTTCGGCGCATAAAGTATGTCCCCTGGAATCCCGGAATAAAAGGGTTCCAAGCGAGGCTTCATTCATATCTTGGTATATCCACTACATGCCGAATTTGATATGCAGGTCTCATAGCCATTAATAATTAGGAAGACGAGTGAGGGAACTTGCACTCTCAAACGTGCGATTCATTACGCATGTCACATAGGTATACCGCATGATTATCGTACTCCTCCTCGCGTACAATCTTGTGCCCGCCACATGGCTGGGCGCTGTGTAGATACACTGAAGTGCTCAGCTGACAGGAGGCAGGGACATATGGTAAAACCCCAAAACAGACTCTCCTACTGTATCCCTCACATTGCAAGTTGTAACACAGGTTTGACATGTGATTTCAGTACTCTGTGCACGCATCACCGCGATTATCTGGTGGAAATACGCTCCATATGGGTCAAGTAAGATAGTCCCTTGGGACATCGCTAAACATAGTCGTTTAGCGCCTTGCACATAATTATCATAATTCCGTAAATGGATTTAAGACAAAGGTTGATGAGTAGAGGTAAACAGGCGGAATCCCATGAGAACAGTTCTAATCCCATAAACTAAAACGAGGTAAATACATCCACGTGGCTACCTTCAAGCACATGCCACACACGCCCGCCCACGTGGTCTGAAGGTCGTGTAGCTCTTGGATCACGTGCTGGACTTGCAATTGTGCTCGATTCACTGGTCATAATGACAATGCAATTTGAGCTGTTTAAGGGTACAACCCATATCAAAATGAGACATCGGTACAAGATCATGTATACCTTATCTCTTTCACACATTATAAAAAAAAAAATCCCTAAATATAACTGTGCTTAGACTTTATAGTACTGCAGTCATAAGGTGATCTAGCTTATACTATCTCGATCATGCGATTACTAAGTGGGCTGAGGCAACATTCCCATGTGTGGAAAAGGTCAGTTCGCCCTATCAACTCATCTGAAGCAGTTCCATAGTAACAACTTCTCTGCGCTTGGTTCGGCTCCAGGCTGAATAAATTCGCCCATTGACATTCAGAGCAAATATTTGTTATCAATAGCAGTGAAGGGGTTAGCAAGAAGTGTAATGGATGTTTTACATGACCCCCATCTCTTCTCTCACCATTATCATTTGCACTACAACGTGACTTCATAGCCACTATTAATAAAATTGTAGTCGCCACTACCCACCCTTTATCCATTAGCACCCACACCAACACTACAATTCCCCATCACACTTATCCCCATTCACGACAGCACCACCACCGATACTGTCTCATGCACCATCATTCCACACACCTCGACACTCCCAAATGCCAGCACCATCAAATAATCACCACACTATGCCTTCCCATTGTCACCTGCAGGACCAAGCCTACACCACTAACACATCTACGAATACCATATGTACATTTTCTTTTCAAGTTACACGTCTGGTTTGCGTTGTTCCCCTTGAACGATGCACAACACCGTGACTTGGCCCGCCAGCCCATGTTGTACTGCTCGCTACAATAAACACACCGACCGGTTCCTTTAAACACAGTGACGTACTTCAAGGAAGTTAATGTCAAACATTTTTTTCCCCTGAATAGTAGACTGGATGAATTGGGGCCTCGGTCGATCGAGGCCCCGTGTCGTCACAAGCATATAAACATCATTTGAATGGAATAGATCAGCGTCATTCAGATGTTCAGAACAATACTGTCAAAATGCATTACTTAGTTGAAGGGGTTGCGCCGTCTCCCCTCACGGCTGCTGCACCACGCCGAGCCGTTGACGCGCCCGGTGTTTTCTTGTCTCACCACCTCTACCTGATGTCTTTCGCATTTGACGACCCTATCCTTGGCTTACGTTAATATTCTACAATTCCTTCACCCCATCTATCTATCTATCTATCTATATATGTGTGTGTGTGTGTGTGTGTGTGTGTGTGTGTGTGTGTGTGTGTGTGTGTGTGTGTGTGTGTGTGTGTGTGTGTGTGTGTGTGTGTGTGTGTGTGTATTGATATAAATGGGCAGTAAATTCTTTTGTCGATATATTTGATTAAAGACCAGCGATAATTCCGTATTCACTATCTTGTGATTTTCTCTATCTTCCGAATAGATTGTTTTAACTCGAAGGGTGGTTAGACACAAGGCTTTCGAGATCCTTGGTGTTATTTGAAAGACGAACATTACACGAAAATATTAAAAACAATAGTGCACTGATCTTTATTTTGGTTTATATTTAAAACCTGTTGTGTGTTCATGATATCTGTATTTCATGCCTGAAGATGAGTCAAACGAAAGCTGGTTTATTTTATGTTCTCGTTCAATGTTTCGTCTTTCAAATAACCATGGATCTCGGAAGCCTTGTGTTTAACCTCCCTTCGAGTTGTAAACAATCTGTTCGGATAGTGGATATGGAATTATCTCTGGTCTTCAATCAAGTATATATATATATATATATATATATATATATATATATATATATATATATATATATATATATATATATATATATATTTATATATATATATATATATATATATATACATATATATATATATATGTATATATAATACATATATATATGTGTATATATATATATATATATATATGTATATGTGTGTGTGTGTGTGTGTGTGTGTGTGTGTGTGTGTGTGTGTGTGTGTGTGTGTGTGTGTGTGTGTGTGTGTGTGTGTGTGTGTGTGTGTAGAGACAGAGAGAGAGAGAGAGAAAGAAAGGAGAGAGAATATGGTCGGAACCCCTTTACGACTGCCAAATGAAAAGATCCAGGTTCGACATTCGCCCTGACCACCACAATGCCAGAGCGCAGATGCATCTGATTTGAGATTGTCCTTCTGAAGAAAGAACATTTTGAGTGATTTCGATCCAGGGTAAATATCTTTATTTGTGTTTGTGCGCATACACACATACGCACACGAAAAAACGTTCACATACAGCTTTGCATTCGCGTAATCTAACACAAGCGCTCAGCTGTCGTGCGTACAATGGCGTGAAGAATGAATCGATGCACCAGTGACAGCACATGCACTAAATCTAACTCCTTCCTCCGTGCTTTGTGACGCTTAATCTTTTCATTCTAGCTACAACCAGGCTATGCTATTTCATTCATCTCAATGACTCTGGAAGACCAGGAGCTAATAAGGCCTAAATTCTCTTTTTCGTCTTTTGTTAGTTATGAAATTAGGTTTTGTAGAGGCAGAAAAGAAAAAATACAATGGGTAGACGTTCCTCCATTTTTTTTCCCATCCAATTCTTGGTCTGTCATCATTTCATAAGGAAACATTTTTTTCTATATTTCTGATACTCTATGCTCATCATATACAGTACACCTTCATTTGTTTTTCACGTTACGGATAAATATACCCCACCGTAGATGTGTGTGCGTACACATACATACATATACAAAATATATAAATGTGATACATATAATATGTATTTATAATTTACATGTGTGTGTGTGTGTGTGTGTGTGTGTGTGTGTGTGTGTGTGTGTGTGTGTGTGTGTGTGTGTGTGTGTGTGTGTGTGTGTGTGTGTGTGTGTGTGTGTGTGTTTGTGTGTGCACTTTGTCTATTCTCTTCTATCGTCCATTCCCAATACGTAAATATTCCTCGATAAATATTTCTCATCTTATCATTAATCACTTATCTACAAAGATGCAGTGTACAACAATTATTCCTGGTCTACCTGGTGTACGAATATATTGACTTACACGCCTATTGGACCAAAAGTCGTAACATTCTCACTCCATGTGCCAGTCTAGCAGCTTCTTCCAACTAACTCTTTTTCCAGCTGATAACATCCCATCTTTCAGTCCATCCTACCTGTCTATACTCCTGATTAGTATAGTGCAATAGGTTTGATATGTTTTCTCCTAGAAAGAAAATAAGTTCTTCTATGTTTAAATATGAATCACAGTGTACACACACGCACACACAATATATACATGTGTGTGTGTGTGTGTGTGTGTGTGTGTGTGTGTGTGTGTGTGTGTGTGTGTGTGTGTGTGTGTGTGTGTGTGTGTGTGTGTGTGTGTGTGTGTGTGTGTGTGTGTGTGTGTGTGTGTGTGTGTGTGTGTGTGTGTGTGTGTGTGTGTGTGTGATTCACCATGGTCTTGGATCATGTGTTGGACTCGTAATCGACGGCTATTTCCTCAGAGCTCATATATGACCGATCTATGGGTAATGCTGTGACCTTACACGCACACACACACCCAAACTCCCCGCCCACGAGAGTTGGAGAAACGACTCGCAGCGCAACGATACTAAAGTTATTTCAGGCCTGGTCGGGATTCAAACCCGGAACGCCGTAGTGGCAGCCGAGAACTCTGACAACTGCGCCACGAGTCGTGTGTGTATGTGTGTGTGTGTGTCTGTGTGTGTGTGTGTGTGTGTGTGTGTGTGTGTGTGTGTGTGCGTGCGTGTGCGCGTGTGCATGATCATGTGAGTGTATACATGCAAGTATGAACCTCATTTCGGGATCACTAAGACACAAGTCCGCCTCACTATCTTATAAAGATGATTCCATCTCTTAACCCCCTTCCACCCACACCCAAACAACACGCTTTTTCAAACAGTTCACAATTTCTGTGACATTTCATAATTTACTAAAATTATATATATATAAACAACACTGTTTACGTGTCTAATAGTTGTTTGGCAATCCTTATTTTATTTCAGTGAGGCTATAATAATAAAAGTAGGTTTACGAAAAACATTACATCCTATATCAATATCATGTCTTCGTTACAGATCATGCATTATCTTCTTACATCTATTTTTTAGTAAACAAGGCACTTGTGAGGTGAATACTTATATATAGTATATAATATATAGAAATAAGGTGACAACTTCACTATAACTCCGTGTCCCCGAACCGGCTGAGTGAAAGGGGTAACCTTTGTTGAGCGTGGTGCCGTTTTCCTAGCTGTGTCCATCTTGTCCATATGCCAAGTTAACACAGAACCAAAATATGATCAGATATGTATAATATATGAAAAATATATCAATCTAATATATAACCCTTACATATATCAGGTCAAAAAATAAAAATAAAGTACATATTGTGCGTTGATGTCATGATTCCGTCATTTATAATGTTGTAGAAATAAATTCATTCATTATAAATGCGTTCTAGTTTGTTTTAGGGTGTTTGACTGCATGAGTCATACAAAGGCTTTGTTCTACGACACAGCTTGCCCTGACGTGTGCATACTTGGCTGCCTGGCCAGGAGTGGAGCCATGTTGCTTGTCCATAACCTAACTTAGTGAAAAAGGCGTTATTTCAGGACTTACCGATTGGAAGGACGGTATGAGTAGATCCGGGCGAGATTGGTAGATACGTTCCCATCTTACAATGAATCAGGAGCCTCTGCTTAGTGTGAAGTGGAGGTAAACAACCCTGGACGTCTTCTGGTGCCTAGAGCACGACGGAGATTTCGATGACACACCTCAAAACTTTGCAGATTTCTGAGTCGCTGTATGGGAAATAAGAGTCCTTGAAAAGGATGATAATCACGCTGAACACTTTGTAAACAATTACTCTTATTCTTCTTATATATATGAGCAGTTTTTCTGATAATACAGTGGTAATATTTCCAGAAATATGGTCGTGGCTGGAGCCTACCAACTGACCCCTGACGGTGTCGACCGAACACTGGAAGGGAAGTGAGGATCTTGGTGATATCCTCCTACCTCTCTGCCGCCTCCACCTTGTACTCCACTACTACCACAACCACCTTCATGATATACTCCTATGCCCCACCCTCCACCATCCCCCTCCTCCAGTCCACAAGCCACCAGATCTGAGTGTATGACCCCTTCCTACGTCCCGTCCCTGGTCCCTCCGGGTC
>NC_134777.1:42049655-42052155 GCF_046742065.1 Oratosquilla oratoria | reverse complement strand
AGACATTCCCCTCTTCCCCCAAAGCCCCTTTTACCCCATCCACCCATCTCATCCTAGGTCGCCCGCTCATGTTCACTCCCTCCACATCTGCCTTCCATATCTCTTTTACTAGTCTTTCTTCACTCATTCTTTCCATGTGTCCAAACCATCCCAATACCTTTTCATCCACCCTATCTCCCAACTCCCTTACCACCCCTGTTCTCCTCCTCACCTCCTCATTTCTCACTCTATCCAGCCTAGTAACCCCCATCATATTTCTCAGACACTTAATCTCAAACACATTCAAACTCCTTCTCTCTTCCTCTCTTATGTTCCATGTTTCTGCCCCATACAGGGCTGTTGGCACAATCACTCCTTCATACAATCTCCTCTTAGCATCCATTCCCAAATGTCTATTCCTCATTACATTTTTTAATCCACCAAAGCATTTACTCGCTTTTCTCAATCTACATTCTACCTCCACCTCCACCCCCCCCCCTTTCCAGCCACATTCGCACCCAGGTATCTAAAGCTATCCACTTCCTCCAGTCGTTCTCCCTTAATGCTCACTTCCAGTCTGCTGCACCCTTCAATGTCATCTCTTCCCAGCAGATTTCTTTACAATTAAAGTCACCCATTGTGACTATTTTTCCTCCACCTTCCATTATTCTAACATATTTCTGTGTTCTCTCTCTTCTCATGAAGCCGTTTTAGGAGGCACATAATTTACTACAAACTTCCTTCTCTTCCCATCCCTGTCTTCCACTTCCATCATAATCATCTCTACTCTATTTTTTCCATATGTGACATTCCTCACATTTATATCCTTCTTAGTCAGGAACATAACTCCACCCCCTTGTTTTACCTCTCTGTTTCTAATCCAATAATTATATGCACTATGTCCTACACTATTGGGTGGTAGTGGACCTTTCAATTTTATCTCTACAATTCCCATTATGTCCGATTATTTTTCCTTCAAGTTCATTCAAGCCTGTTATCAAGCAATCTATATTTGTGTAAGACACTTTTAATTTTCTAATACTTCCATCGTGTTTTCTGTTTCCCTTCCGTTTTTTTCTGCTATGAACTATTTCCTCACTTTCATATCCACTACTCTCCAATAGACTTTCTTTGTCTGGCTCTGTTCTTTTCTCGTATTTTCCTTACCTTCTGGTCTTTTTGTTTTCTCCTCTCTTTCCTCTTTATTCATTTCTTTTTTTATCCAAACCTATTTATACTGGTAACTTTTTGCTAGTTTCCCTGTTTTTATAAGATATTCTCTGCTGTCGTTTGTGACCTGAATTTAACATTAATTGGTCTGGTCTTATATGTATTGTATTTCCCTATTCTATGTATTTCTTCAATTTCTTTCCCTGTTTCTAGTTCATCCTCTTGAACTACTTCTAATATCTTGTTTACCTTTTCTTTCTCCTCTTTTACTCTTGTAGTCCTATTTGGATTATGTTTCTCTTCCATCCCTAATATAATTACATATTTATTTTTGTCCGCTAAGTCTCTTACTATATTCTCCTTCTCTCTCATCACTTTAATAACTGTGTCCTTAGTTTGTTCTTTCATCTGTTGTGTCATTATATCTCTAAATTCAATTTTGTTGTTCTCTTGGACTTTTCTCCAACCCTGTACCTCTTTTGCTATGGACTCTTTATTCTCTTTATTATTATTCTTTAATTCCTCATTCTCATCATTTACTTCTTTTAACTGTCCTATTTAATTCTTCTATTTCTTTATTCAGGTTTTGGTTCTTCTTTAGTTCTTCCAATTTATCAACTCTTTACGTAATCCGTATAAGTTGGCTGAACCTAACCTCCTAGTGTTCGTTCATTTTCTCTAGTTCTTCCTCTAGACTTGCTAATCGGGGGAGGTTGGCATCCCCTCCCTCATTAAGTCCATGGAAATTATTATCTCCACTTTCTATTGTGTTGTTCTTATCTATATCTATAATTTAAGTCCCTTTACTGATATTTTCGACTTCACCTGCGTCGTCTGCAGCCCTTTTGTTGACATTCCTTCTGACGTCCGGAGGAGCCCGTTCGTTTCCTTCCTCATTTTCTTTCCATTTTCCTCAGTAGTCCCTCCCTTTTTCCTTTTCTTCACCTTCCCATTACACCACGAGCTTTCCCCTTCCCTATTAATACAATAAAGGTACTCCCTTGTCGTTGAGATCGACGAAACTTGAAGTTTTCCTGAATTTCCAAACTTCGCTGTCACTTCGACCGTCGTGTGTGTGTGTGTGTGTGTGTGTGTGTGTGTGTGTGTGTGTGTGTGTGTGTGTGTGTGTGTGTGTGTGTGTGTGTGTGTGTGTGTGTGTGTGTGTGTGTGTGTGTGTGTAATGATGGTAATAACACTCATAACATTTATTCAGAGTACGCACACAAACGCTGCCTGCTTTGTCACAGTCAAGTCAGTGCCGAGAGGAGGTTGGACCCTGCCTCATGTACCCGCAGAAACTGCGAGCCTGTTGGTCATGCAATGTGCGTCGCTCACACGAATCATGGAAACT
>NC_134777.1:42027155-42047155 GCF_046742065.1 Oratosquilla oratoria | reverse complement strand
TATGAAAATGTCTATTTGGAACAATGCCACAACCTTCTCGGGTCGATGCGCACCAGAGAAAACGAGTTCGTAGCCTAGACAACCTCCGTTCTCTTTCATCAATTTCCATTTTCGTTGAGCAAATCTCTCGGCGGGACTATACAAAGCATGTCAATTCTAAACAAATTCTTATGTTTTCATTACTGGTATCATCATCATGATCAATATTACCATCCTTATCATTATCATTAAAAAAATAAACAATTTTATATAAATAAGTTTGCGTTGTGACATGACGCAGGAGGGTTGTATTCACCGTGTCCGAGAATTTTTATTTTTCACATAAGCGTAGTCTCAAATTCAAATTTTGTTAGATATCAAAACCCCAGTACGTGGAAAATACATAAATTCATATATTTCTTCTGGTCAGGGTTGTTTATGGACAGAAGTTATGACAGTTCGGTATCTTGCATGTGGATGTTGTTGCATTTGAAGATTATATTCATATTGATATCGTTTAGTGTTGATCTGTTGAGGATAGGGTTACAAGTGTTCACTGTTTTTTCGATGGTGGCATTTTTTAGTTAATAGGGAAGTCATTAGGAGGGTACCACGGAAACTATGCTGATACAGTATATGTTGAGTTAGCGGTACTTGCACTCACCAATGGGACAGTCAGACTAATATATGACTGGTATTGGAGGATAGTGGTTGAAGGGAGTTTTTTTTTTTTTTTTTTTGTAGTAGTTGTAGGTTTTGCATAAGGCAATGAGTGAAGTTTGAGCTCCTGAATTGGTAGGGAGAACGTGTGTGATAATGATGAACTATAGGACTTTCTTGTGTGTGATTCACCATGTTCTTTGGATCACGTGTTGAATTCGTGATCGACAACCATTTCCCTCCCGCAAGAGAGCTCAGAGCTCGTATAACCGATCTATGGGTAACGTTGCTGTCTTACATACACACACACACCCAACTCCCCGCCCACGAGAGTTGGATCAACGGCTCGAAGCGCAGCGAGACTAATATTTTATCAGCCTTGAGCAGGATTTGAACCCGTATCGCCATAGTGTCAGTCGGGGACTCTACCAACCACGACACCGAGTCGTGATTGTGTGAGGGTGTGTGTGTGTGTGTGTGTGTTTTTGTGTGTGATTCACCATGGTCTTGGATCACGTGTTGAACTCGTGACCTACAGCCATTTCCCTCCCGGATGAGAGCTCAGAGTTCGTATGACCGATCTATGGGTAATACTGTGACCTTACACGCACTCACACACCCAACTCCCCGTCCACGAGAGTTGGAGTAACACCCCACAGTGCAGCGATACTGACATTATTTCAGCCCTGGGCGGGAGTCGAACCCGGACCGCCGTAGTGGCAGTCGAGAACTCTAACCTTATCGCCACGAGGTAGGTAGATGTGTGTGTGTGTGTGTGTGTGTGTGTGTGTGTGTGTGTGTGTGTGTGTGTGTGTGTGTGTGTGTGTGTGTGTGTGTGTGTGTGTGTGTGTGTGTGTGTGTGTGTGTGTGTATTTACCTAGTTGTATTCACCAAGTTGTATTTTACGGGAAGGGGAGCTATGCTCGTGGGGTCCCGTCTTCATATCTCATTTTCTCTAAACTGTTTTTAAATTCATGTATTGTTTTTGCACACACCACATTCTCATCTAACTTGTTCCAAATGTCTATTACTCTGTGGGGAAAGCTGTTCTTTTTCAGATCTCTTCTATAACTGTCTTGATTTTCTTTCCGTGTCCTCTTGTATTTCTATCATCCCATTTTATTAGATCCTCTCTATCAATAGTTTCTATGCCTTTCATGATTCTATAAATAGTTATCAAATCTCCTCTCTCTCTTCTTTGCTCTAGTGTCTGTAGTTCAAGTTTTGCTAGTCTCTCTTCATATGATAGTTTTGAGAGTGTTGGTGCCAATTTTGTAATTGCTCTTTGTATTCTTTCAAGTTTTGTTATACATTTTTTTGTACTTGGTGACCACATCGTTGCTGCATATTCCAATCTTGGTCTTATCAAAGTGATTAGTATTTTCTTCACCATTTCTTCATCCATGTATGTAAATGCCACTTTGATTGTTCTTATTAAATTATAAGTTTCTCCAAAAATCTTATTTATATGTTTCTCAGGTGACATATTATTCATAATAATGACTCCCAGGTCCTTCTCATTTTCTACTTTTTTTATTCCTTCTTCTCCCAATTTATATGATCCTATTATTCTTTTTTTGCTTTTTCCAAATTCCATTATACTACACTTCTTAGTATTGAACTCCATCTCCCACTTCCTACTCCATTCCCATACTTTATTGAGATCACTCTGTAGTGACTCACAATCTTCTTCCGTGTTCACTTTTTTCAATAGTTTTGCATCATCTGCAAAGAAGCTCATATAACTTTCAATTCCTTCATCCATATCATTAATATATATAGCAAACATTATTGGGGCCAGAACTGTTCCTTGTGGAACACCACTTATCACTTCATCCCAATTAGAGTGTTTGTCTCTTATCACTACTCTCATTTTTCTTTCTTGCAAAAAGTCTTCCATCCATTTCAGCAGTTTGCCCTGTATTCCACCTGTAGTTTCTAATTTCTTAAGCAACTTCTTATGTGGCACCTTGTCAAAAGCTTTTTTTAGGTCTAGAAATGCACAATCAGCCCATCCATCTCTTTCTTGTATTATATCTATTAGCCTTGAATAGAAACATATTAAGTTTGTGACGCATGATCGTCCTTGTCTGAATCCAAATTGTCTTGGGTTTAGTACGTTGTTTTTTT
Source organism: Oratosquilla oratoria (assembly GCF_046742065.1). Lineage (NCBI taxonomy): Eukaryota > Metazoa > Arthropoda > Malacostraca > Stomatopoda > Squillidae > Oratosquilla > Oratosquilla oratoria. The sequence goes on along the minus strand of NC_134777.1, from coordinate 42,044,386 downwards.
CTAAATGCCTTACCCATCTACTTTTGATAATTCTTTCACAAATTTTTGCTATCGTGCTTGTTAGAGAGACTGGTCTATAGTTTGTAGGGTCTTCTTTGTTTCCCCCTTTATATATAGGTACTATATTTGCTCTTCTCCAATCTTTTGGAACTTTTCCTTCTTTCAATGAACTGTTTATTATGCTATGTATTTTGTCTGCCAGTTCATTTCTGCATTCTCTCAAAATCCAGTTTGCTATTTCATCTGGTCCATGCGATTTTCTGACATCAAGATTACTCAAGTGTTTCATTATTTCATTCTTTGTTACTTCTATTTCTTTCATAGGGGGGGCTTTGTCCTCCCATTCGATATCACTACGTTGTATGTTCTCCCTTGTAAACACCGATTTAAGATGCTTGTTCATAATTTCTGCCATTTCCATTTCCTCTGTGTATTCAACTCCTCCTTGTCGTAGTTTCTCCAAATCTTGTTTGTTTTTCAGTTTGTTATTTACAAATCTGTAAAATAGTTTTGGTTGGTCTTTACATTTTTCTATGACATCTTTTTCGTATTTTCTTTTTTCTTCTCTGCACACTTGTACATATTCATTTCTATAACTAGTATATATTTTCCATTTTTCAGGTCTTTTGTCTTTTTTCAATTTTGTCCAAGCTTTGTCTCTTTTGTCTTTTAACTCCCTACAACTTTTGTTGTACCAGCACTTTACATATTCTTTTTCTTGTTTTTGTCTTGGGACATACTTTTCCACTCATTCTTTATAAATTCTTGTCAAAACATTCCATTTCTCTTCCACTATTGTTTCCTCTTTACATATTCTTCCCCAGCCTTCATCAATTTTCCTTTTCTATATTGTTCATTTCTTTTTATGTATTTTTCCTCATTTAGTTCCATTTCAACCAATATGTGGTCACTTTTACTTATTGGTGTCTTATATTCAATCTTTTCCACTATTTCAGGTTCTGATGTGATTATTAGGTCCAGTCTCGATGGTTCTTCTTCATTTCTATACCTAGTGTTCTTTCGAATCCATTGCGTCATTGTGTGGTCAATAATCATATCAAGTAGTACATTTCCCCATGAGTCTTCTCCGCCCTTTACTGTCATCTCTTCCCAGCAGACTTCTTTGCAATTAAAGTCACCCATTATAACTATTCTTCCTCCATCTTCCATTATCTTATTTAGTGTTATCCTTGTGTCTTCTAACAAATTTTTATGTTCTCTCTCATCCCACGAGGCTGTTTTTGGAGGCACATAACTTATTACAAAATTTCTGCTCTTCCTATCTTCGTCTTCCACTTCCATCATAATCATCTCTACTTTATTTTTTCCATATGTGACATTCTTCACATTTATATCCTTCTTAGTCAGGAACATAACTCCAGCCCCTTGTTTTGTCCCTCTGTTTCTAATCCAACAATTATATGCACCATGTCCTACACTGTTGGACCTTTCAATTTTGTCTCTACAATTCCAATTATGTCAGGTTCTGCTACTTCCATTGTATTTTCTGTTCCCCTTCCGTTTTTCTCTGCTATGTACCATTTTCTCACTTTCATATCCACTACTCTCCAATAGAATTTCTCTTTTTCTGTCTCTGTTCTTTTCTCGTTTTTCTTTTTTCCTTGTCTTTTTGCTTTCTTATCCTCTCTTTCCTTTTTGTTCATTTCTCTTTTTATCCATATCTGTTTAAATTTTTCACTGTTTGCTAGTTTCCCTGTTTTTTGTTAAGATATTATCTGCTGTTGTTTGTGACCTGAATTTGATCTTAATTGGTCTCGTCTTATCTGTATTGTATTTCCGTAGTCTATATATTTCTTCTATTTCTTTCCCTGTTTCTGTTCCATCTTTTTGAACTACTTCCAATATCTTATTTACTTTCTCTTCTCCTTCTTTATTCTTGTTGTCCAATTTGTATTATATTTCTCTTCCATTCCCAATATAATTATACATTTCTTTTTATCCGCTAAGTCTTTCACTACATTCTCTTCCTCCCTCATCACTTTAATAATTGTGTCTTTAGTTTGATCTTTCATCTGTTGTGCTACTATATCCTTAAATACAATTTTGTTATTCTCTTTTACTTTTTTCCAGCCCTGTACTTCTTTTGCTATGGATTCTTTATTCTCTTTATTATTCCTCTTTAATTCTTCATTCTCATCATTTACTTCTTTTAATTGTCTTTTTAATTCTTCTATTTCCTTAGTTAGGGTTTGGTTCTCCTTCTTTAACTCTTCCAATTTATTAACTCTCTGTGCTATCCTTGTAAGTTGACCGAGCCTACTCTCCCAATGTTCGGTCATTTTCTCTAGTTTTTCTTCTAGACTTGCTAATCGGGGGAGGTTGGAATCCCCCCTCTCATTAAATCCATGGAAATTATTTTCACTTTCCATTGCGTTGTTCTTATCTATATTTCTAACCTTAATGCTTTTACTGATATTTTCGATTTCCCCTGTGTCGTCAGCAGACCTCCTGTTTACATTTTTTCTGCTGTCAGGGGGAGCCCGTTCGTCTCCCTCCTCATTTCTTTCCATTTCCCTCAGTAATCCCTCCCCTTTCATTACCTTTCTACAACACCACGAGCTTTCCCCTTCCCTACTAATACAAAAAGGTACTTCCTCGTAGTTGAAATCCACGAAAATTGCGTTTTTTTTCCGGAGTTCCAATCTTCGCCGTCAATCCGACGATTGTGTGTGTGTGTGTGTGTGTGTGTGTGTGTGTGTGTGTGTGTGTGTGTGTGTGTGTGTGTGTGTGTGTGTGTGTGTGTGTGTGTGTGTGTGTGTGTGTGCGCGCGCGCGTGTGTGTGTGTGTGCGCGCGCGCGCGTGTGTGTGTGTGTTTTGACAGCTAGGAAGTTTGTCAATCACTTCTTGATATGCATTTCTGTTTTATCAACAATTTCTTGTCATTGTTGTGACGATGTTTCTGTCATCTTACTTTATGGCACAAGTCATGTTATAATCCCCCTATGTGATACTACCTAACCTACACTTAATACCTTAGTCCAGGGGTTCTTAACCTGGTGCTCATATGGTTTTAGACGGTGCTCCTTATAGATCCCTAAAATAGTGCTCGCGAGCGTTGTCTAGATTAGGGACTTTCGTGCGCAGAAAATGTTTTACTGTATAACGTAGTGCTGATTTTTTTTTTTTTCAAATCATGAATTCTGCTTTTATACGGTAGTTATTAGAACCGTGCTCTTCGCCAAATCGCCAAGTTTGTGAAATTCCAAGAACAAACTCGCGCGAACAAGATTTGAGTTCTGATCAGTCAGTAGGCTACCAATTGTGCCACTTTGGATATTTTATATCCAAATCTAGAGGTTTTTCATAGTGTCTAGAATTCTAGATATAAATTTTGATCATTTGATATTAGATGCAAATCTGGTGGGTTTTAAAATATATTTAGATATTTCTAGATTTTTTCAAATGTTTTGCCAATATTTATTATTATCGTATTTGATAAGTATCCACTGGGTTTTGAATGTACATATATCAGTTACAAATACTTCATATTAAAAACACTAAATTAGTAACACATTTTGTAACGAGTTTAGAAAAAAAATTGATCACTTGTATAAATATCGAGGTGTTTTGCCGTTAGTAGTATAAAAGTACTGGAAACGACTAAAAACTTTTTCATACGTTTGATGACGCAATAGCCCGCAGCATTGGGATTGGTACCCAGTTATAAAAAACTATTTCCATTATCTCGTGACCCACAAGGTGTCTGCCGTGTTGTCACGTACTGAATCAAAACATCCAGCATATACCGGAAGCTGTCCACTACCCCGAGTATGTTAACACGGAATATTCTAAATGCATATTATTTTTTTCATTAAATGGTAGGTGATATGAGTAATTGTTATACATGTAAAGAAAAGAAGAGATTTATTAAACAATGTGGCATCTCAGGTCAGGCGACGTTGCCCCGGCTCCTGACCTGGGAATTTCCGTCGGGTTGGGGGGGGGGTCGTTAAGTCACAGGTGTGCCGGTCACTCATTCATCCTTTGTCGGTCATGCCGGTCATACATGCAAATAGAAAGAAAACGGTATCTCCCCCCGTTCTCTTTGGAGATGGTTTAGACCTGGCAACTCTGCTGGTTTTGCCGGCCACACCCTATGGGTCAGCAGATAATGGAAGAAGTATAGTGAAATGAAGTGACTGCGTGTGCATCCGACAAATCTGAATTATTAAGAAAGTGCCGGCTGTGTTTATATACTTAACTACTAAAGCCCTCCCCCAGAATGGACAAGTTTTTAAAACGCAAGCAGTCGCCGAAAAATGATGCGAAATATCAAGAAACAATACAAAAAAAAAAATTCAGAAGCACCCCAGAAAAAAAGCAGAAAACCTATTCTTTTCAAACATCTTGGGAAGTTAGCTACTTTGTTGTGGAGAATGAAGTGAAATCAGGAGTGCAGTGCCTGTTGTGCTATGCGAGTCTTTCTGGCTACCGAAAAGCTAATTGTGAAAGGCATTATAATTCCCATCATGGATCTTTCAGCGAAACTTAAAAGAGATGAAAGACAATTTGAAGAAGTCAAATAATCTGTTGTGCCGTCCTGCAAATTACCATGAACTTTCGAAGGGTGATTCGAAGTAGCAAATATATTGGCCAAAAAATGCATGCCATACAGCAGGTTGTAATAGACTGATTTGGCTGCCATAAAATTTTTAACTACAAGTGTTCCGGATCAGCATAAAATACTGCTAGTTACTGCTGCGGAAAGTATCCCTTTGAATAACCTTTGAGTAACGACAGTGTTACAAATAGAGTAAAACGAATTGCGGCTGCAGTTAAGAAAGATTTGTGGATAAGGATAGGCCACTGCAAACGTTTTTCTTTGGCACTAGATGAGACAACGGACATTAAAAATTCCAAGGGAGGCTCAGCAGTGTCTGAGTGTTGTATGAACAATTAGCAGGGTTTCAAACCAAACCTCAAATTTTCCGTTCCCAACTACAGAAATGCAATTTGCCTCATTTTCCAGAACTACAAAAGTGTTTGAGTGAAACGGAAAATGGACGTTACCCATCATATGTTGTAAGCGCTCTAACAAATCTTATGACAGAATTTCAAGAGAGGTTTGTCTTCTTGAAGGAACAGGAAACCAGATTCTGGTTATATTCTTAGCTTTTCCACTTTCCAGTAAAAGACGTCTCCAAAATTTCCCAACTTCAAGAAGGAGCAGCAGTAAAAATTTTGTTTGCGGGTATGCAGTCGTCCACATCTATGAATTACTTCTTCCAGAAAAATTATATTTGTACGGTTTAGGGATCAAGCGACTGCCAGAGACTTGCAAAAGGAGGCTTTCAAAATGCTGTCAATGTTTGAAACGACTTACATTTGCGAGAGTGCATTCTCTGTTCTCAATAATATTAAAAAGGGCTAAACTAACAAGGGGAGATTTAGAAGAAAGCCTTCGATTAGCTCTTCATGAAGGACAATTGAAAACATGGGATTTGGCTAATGATATGAAGTCAAGGATCACATTAAAAGTTCATAGGTAAGAATTTTACTTTTATAATTATTATTTAGTCCTATGTTTTACATATTTTATGTTTTTATTACTCATAAAATATTTTTTTTATTTCACAAGTGTAGTACACTTCTTTATAAAATAATTTTTTATCGTATATTACGCGTCCGTTGAAAAACGTAACTCATTAGGTGCCCTTCAGAGGGTGCTCGCTTGACCAGTTTCTTTGCTTCAGTGCTCAAAAAGATAGAAAGGTTAAGAACCCCTGCTTTAGTTTATGGTCTCATTATTAGCATTTAATCTCGGGCAAATTTTATCACCAAGGACAGATGCGCAGCACATCATATATTCTATGTAGTGCATAGAGTTGTTGAAGCTGAACGCAATCTCAGTACACTGTCCAATAGTCGAACAAAAAACAACTATGGGTCATGACCACTTACTATGTTTTGCACTATTGTTATTACAAAATATTCTTGTCAGATCTTTAGATTACATTTCATCTATGAATTATTTTGCAGCTACAAAGGTGAATCTGTCTTCTTTGTCTTTACTTAGGGTTGCCAACCGTCCTTTATTTCAAAGGACAGTCCTTTATTCAGCTCTATTTGTCCTTGTCCTTTATTGAAATATGAAATGACACTATTTGTCCTTTATTTTGAAATCGTTTTGACTTGAAGTTCAATTTCCTACTCTCAAAATGTGATGATTGCAAAAGCGTTTACTTCTTGTAAGACTGCATACTACCAACTCTGCATTCTGCACAATACCAGACGTACAGAGCGGCAGACCGCAGACCAGGGTATAAAATTAGCCTCATTTTATGTATAACTCAATTTCCCATTAAAAAGAAAAGGCACTAATTTTGGGAAAACTAGAAAATCGTAAACTGTTACTAAATATGAGAACCACCCCCAAGAAAAAATAAAAGAAATAAAATAGAGAAAGAAAGGAGGTGCCGTTGGACGTTTGGAAATGCAATATTTCCGCCTATCAACTGAACTTATGAAGAACCAAAACAAATATGGCGTATTATACAACAATGTACTGATGAGACCCTTCACAAAATCGAGCCGTAATTTGTTATAAATACTAGAACAGTGAAATCTATGTGAGAAAAATTGTAATAATAGTGCCAATATTTCATGTTATTAACAGATATTTGGAAAAACTGAATAGATTTCGATGAAATTCAACATTCGGCAAATTATCGAACCTAAGCTTCGTAGGCCACTCATTTCCCAAAGTTTCAGAAATTTGTAGTAGTAGAACATTTGAAGCTAGAAGGAAAGCTTAAATTAAAGATGGATGAACTTTTTGATAAAGAAGTATTAATTCAAAGAATCTTCGACACGTTCTGAACTCCTCATAAGCTCAAAAACAACAATCAGAAAGTGGTATTTTATTTTCAAATCTATGTACTTTAATTGTATCAATGTTTTCAAAATAGTTTCTTTTGTACAATCAATACAAGGAATATCATCTTATTGTGAGAGAGTTTTTAGTTTAATGTCATCTAAATGGCGAGATGAAAGAAACTGGCTCTGTTGAATTAATTAAGAATGAACTTCTCATAGATTTTAACATAAAAGTTAGTTATTTGGAATTCGCTAAAAACAGCAAAAATGATACAAATTTTCTAAAGGCAGCAAAAAGCCAGGGCAAATATAGTTTTAAAGATTAGAATCCTTTGATCAAAGTAAAATAAATGTCTTCTCATTCTTGTTTTTGTATTTTCATTTAGGTAAGAGAAATGTAATTTTGAACTGCATTTAATATTGGCATCTATTATGATCTATAGCCACTAAAATAAATATCAATAGAGTTTTTATGTCCTTTATTGTAGCCTAAGAGAGTTGGCAACCCTATCTTTACTGTATAGTATTTTGATGTCTCTAATAACAGATTTTGAACAATTTCGTGTCTATGTAGTCATCCATCAACTTTTAGTTATACTTTTATATACAGAAAAGTGCAAGCAGTTACTGGGGAGGATGATAAAACTTCCGGGAAAAGGAGTTTAAGAGGGGTCCGAGTTTTACGCAAGAACTTACGTCAGAAATGGTGCTGCTCGAGCCCTGCGTGTGGGGAACAAAGAAGAGGAGGTTTGGGAACGAATTCCTTCTGCGGAGTGGGGTGACGGGGGGGGGGGGGAGCGGGCAGTCACGGTTTCGCACTCAGGCAGGAAGGAAGCAAGCTTCCTCCACTTCCTCCCACCCGTTCCCTACCTTTCCCGGCAGGCGGCAGCAGCTGTACAGGTATACTCGCAGAATAAAACCCACGTTGGATCACTGCGTACATATAGACACCGCTCAGTTTGCCGTCATACATTTGCGTTCGATAACCTGCGACGGAATATGTAGTTCCCACAGACACCAAACATTAATCCCCAGATATATCCTAAGTACATTCTTGGTCACTATTTTGGTATATTCTCCTTGGTGTCACCATCGTCGTCAGCACGAGGGCTTGCATATCACCAAGGCTGTGGACCACAAAAATTCCCCGACACGTTGGCATCTCTACTTCCCCCGCCGGAATAATAGAGGCCAGGTGTTGCCAGATGGGTGAGACGGGACAGAAGTAAGTGCGTATGTGAGGGCTGACGAAGCAAAAAGAGGGGCTGGAAGAAAAATAGGGGAATGAGTAATGTAAAATATCGGGAAGGGAAGGGAACAGAGGGGAATTTTAAGGAATAAAGGATAGAAGGCGGTAGGAGAAGGAAAAGGTCGGCCAAAGGAGGAAAAGGAGAACAGGAAACTGGGAACACGCGGAAAAGTAGCAAGTGGAAGTGAAGAAGCAAGAGAGTAGGAAAAAAGAGAATAACAAGATACGAGCGTAAAGCAAACAGAAGAGATCTAACAGTGGGGAAGACATGGCAAAAAGGAATGTCGAGCCGAAACTTGGCACCTTTATTCAAAGTACCACGGGTAGTGTGATTTTTCCTCCCAAGGGTTAAACTGTGACAGCAATGACGTCCGCTCTTCTTCCGTATGTGAAGGTAAAGGATATCAGACAAAATTAGAGGGTTGGAATGATATCTATCCTGAGTAACATGGGGTGAGGAATTTTTATCTACTACGTCGCGTTATGATGTAATTTCACACGGATTCTGCAGATGCTTAGCTGAAATTAAGGGTCTTATATAGAGTCTTATCAGCCTTGGAAAACAATTTCTGCCATTAGGAAGTCGAATTTTACCATCTTCATCTGATTTACTTATGAAAATTACTGGTAGATTTTATGGATAAGCCAGTAAGCCAGAACTGGTAAAAGGTGTAAAAGTACGGCCGTTTGTACTCAAGCCTGGATTCCACTAGTATCTTTCCCGATTACCTTAGGGCAAAATGATTCCTAAATATGAGGTCCTGTTGTGACGACACTAATACCGTTATTTACGAACTCTGGTATGTAGTGATTTAAGATACCAAGCTGAGAAAAAACATTTCTTTCTTTCTGGTAACAAAAGCAGATTCTGTATGAATGATGTCAAGACACCGCTGGTGTCACTTCTTACTAACAACATCGAGATGACACTTTTTTTTTTTTTTTTTGTAGGAAAGCTAGAAATTGGTTCATAGAGTAAAATTCCCCGTGGAAAAAAAAAAACAGAATAATCTTAATGATTTTCTAGGGCAACTTAGTAACCATAAACTTACGAAGTTAGTTATATCAATTCTAAAAATTAAAGTTATTTCATAGGCATTGAGCTGAAAGGCTGTGAATTATTTCTATCTTGGAATGAACCCAGTGAAGCCCAGCGCATTCGTACATGGATGAATAAAATCGTCTCCCATTCGTCACATCAAAATGATACACACATATATACATATATATGTATATATATATATATATATATATATATATATATATATATATATATATATATATATATATATACATATACATATATTTGGGAATGTAGGAAACACAGGAGTCTTAGTCTGAGTTTATTCCTGTTGAATAAACTCGGACTAAAACTCCTGTATTTCTTACTCCCCCTTGCGTCAACCTGTCAGAATGTCTCAACACACACACACACACACACACACACACACACACACACACACACGAGATCAGCACGAGATCCAAAGTCAAAGGTGTGTGGTGTGTGTGTGTGTGTGTGTGTGTGTGTGTGTGTGTGTGTGTGTGTGTGTGTGTGTGTGTGTGTGTGTGTGTGTGTGTGTGTGTGTGTGTGTGTGTGTGTGTGTGTGTGTGCGGGCGCGCGCAAGACCACAGCATTACCCATAAATTGGCTATGGAGCTATCCGCCAGAAGAGAAATAGCTGTCGATCATGACTTCAGCAAGTGATCCAAAACCATGATGAATCACCACACAGAATTGTTACCACTATCAACCAGTAACTGTCCAACATCATGATACAATACTGTCAAGACGAAATATTCACGTTTAGTGACAATATGTCATAAATTATCATTTTCGTTCATACTAATATGCGTGTTTTCATCTCATTTGAAGGACTGTTCGAAATTACTGTAATTCATTCTCATACTCTTGGTAGGAAGCTAGCCCCCCATTCTTCAGTTTTCGCATGTGTGATGATGTAGCGAGTTTTTGGCAGTGGCCTATAGGCTCGGTCTGCCAACACAAGTATAAAAGCCACTTTAATAGGAAGTTTTTATTTTGTTAAAGCCAGTAGATTTTATTCAGTTCTAATATCATGATTTATTTCTAAACTTTGTTTTAAATGGTAAAGTATGCTATTACACATTCGTTTTGCGAAAAATTAAAACATGAGTTTGATTATTTTAAAGATGAAGTGACACCACGCTGGTATACACATGTGTCACAACACGCTGTGTGTGTATCTACTATTTCCTTAGGTTGCCATATGCATAGCTCTTGCGCAAATCTTGTTATTCACTAATGAAATCGATGTTCTGTAGGAGGGTCTTGTCCATTGTCACTTCATGTGTAGTGGCGGATTCAGGATTAAAAAAAAATTGGGGGGACGAACCTGAATTTTGTAAATGTAGATAATGTTTTTGGGGGCTAACCTGAATATTTGTAAATATAGACGACGCTGTTAAGTAGATATACTCTGTAACACGAATACGATGATTATGAATGTGAACTGTAGTATGTTCTCACTTGATTTAGTTTCTTTCAAAATACTGGGCAAAAGTAATACTTGATCTTATATTTTCAAAGCTTTTCCCCTCAATAATGTGTTGGATATCCTTCCAATTATTCTTGCTGAAGTATTTTATTAAACGCTGAGAAAAGAAAAATTGCCACTGTAATACTGATTTCTGCCACATACCGGTGTATTTGAGGCAGGTTTCTCGACCTCTGCTATAAGTTAATGAAAGAACAATTTGGAGGGGGCTTCAGCCCCCTCAGCCCCGCCCCTGGATCCGCCACTGTTCACGTGTGCAGCTGGACCAGGTGAGGCCTTGTCTCCACCCACCTGGCCAACTGCCCGACTGCACAGGCCTGCCAACCGCGCCCTGACAAGTCCCTGGGAAAGTCAGTGATAGTTTCTTCTAAGATGACGTTTTAGTGTTGTGTTATATTTCTGTGCAAACTAAGGACATGTTGTGAATCAGCGTAGCTGTCTCACAGTGTGCATTGCCCTGTCGATTGAGTAATCCATATGCTGATTCGCTTTATGAAGGTAAGGTCTTGCAGGTTCACATAGACGTCACGTTAGAACACCAATTCCACATGAAATAATAGACCTGTGGTATGTCGGAACGACGCGCATTTCACGTTAAAATGCAGCGAGATGATACAATTAATGTCTCCTTCGCCAAAAACACTTCGGCGCATACAGTATGTCCCTTGGAATCCCGGAATAAAAGGGTTCCAAGCGAGGCTTCATTCATATCTTGGTATATTCACTACATGCCGAATTTGATATGCAGGTCTCATAGCCATTAATAATTAGGAAGACGAGTGAGGGAACTTGCACTCTCAAACGTGCGATTCATTACGCAGGTCACATAGGTATACCGCATGATTATCTTACTCCTCTTCGCGTACAATCTTGTGCACGCCACATGGCTGGGCGCTGTGTAGATACACTGAAGTGCTCAGCTGACAGGAGGCAGGGACATATGGTAAAACCCCAAAACAGACTCTCCTACTGTATCCCTCACATTGCAAGTTGTAACACAGGTTTGACATGTGATTTTAGTACTCTGTGCACGCATCACCGCGATTATCTGGTGGAAATACGCTCCATATGGGTCAAGTAAGATAGTCCCTTGGGACATCGCTAAACATAGTCGTTTAGCGCCTTGCACATAATTATCATAATTCCATAAATGGATTTAAGACAAAGGTTGATGAGTAGAGGTAAACAGGCGGAATCCCATGAGAACAGTTCTAATCCCATAAACTAAAACGAGGTAAATACATCCACGTGGCTACCTTCAAGCACATGCCACACACGCCCGCCCACGTGGTCTGAAGGTCGTGTAGCTCTTGGATCACGTGCTGGACTTGCAATTGTGCTCGATTCACTGGTCATAATGACAATGCAATTTGAGCTGTTTAAGGGTACAACCCATATCAAAATGAGACATCGGTACAAGATCATGTATACCTTACCCCTTTCACACATTATAAAAAAAAAATCCCTAAATATAACTGTGCTTAGACTTTATAGTACTGCAGTCATAAGGTGATCTAGCTTATACTATCTCGATCATGCGATTACTAAGTGGGCTGAGGCAACATTCCCATGTGTGGAAAAGGTCAGTTCGCCCTATCAACTCATCTGAAGCAGTTCCATAGGAACAACTTCTCTGCGCTTGGTTCGGCTCCAGGCTGAATCGCCCATTGACATTCAGAGCAAATATTTGTTATCAATAGCAGTGAAGGGGTTAGCAAGAAGTGTAATGGATGTTTTACATGACCCCCATCTCTTCTCTCACCATTATCATTTGCACTACAACGTGACTTCATAGCCACTATTAATAAAATTGTAGTCGCCACTACCCACCCTTTATCCATTAGCACCCACACCAACACTACAATTCCCCATCACACTTATCCCCATTCACGACAGCACCACCACCGATACTGTCTCATGCACCATCATTCCACACACCTCGACACTCCCAAATGCCAGCACCATCAAATAATCACCACACTATGCCTTCCCATTGTCACCTGCAGGACCAAGCCTACACCACTAACACATCTACGAATACCATATGTACATTTTCTTTTCAAGTTACACGTCTGGTTGCGTTGTTCCCCTTGAACGATGCACAACACCGTGACTTGGCCCGCCAGCCCATGTTGTACTGCTCGCTACAATAAACACACCGACCGGTTCCTTTAAACACAGTGACGTACTTCAAGGAAGTTAATGTCAAACATTTTTTTCCCCTGAATAGTAGACTGGATGAATTGGGGCCTCGGTCGATCGAGGCCCCGTGTCGTCACAAGTATATAAACATCATTTGAATGGAATAGATCAGCGTCATTCAGATGTTCAGAACAATACTGTCAAAATGCATTACTTAGTTGAAGGGGTTGCGCCGTCTCCCCTCACGGCTGCTGCACCACGCCGAGCCGTTGACGCGCCCGGTGTTTTCTTGTCTCACCACCTCTACCTGATGTCTTTCGCATTTGACGACCCTATCCTTGGCTTACGTTAATATTCTACAATTCCTTCACCCCATCTATCTATCTATCTATCTATATATATATATGTGTGTGTGTGTGTGTGTGTGTGTGTGTGTGTGTGTGTGTGTGTGTGTGTGTGTGTGTGTGTGTGTGTGTGTGTGTGTGTGTGTGTGTGTATTGATATAAATGGGCAGTAAATTCTTTTGTCGATATATTTGATTAAAGACCAGCGATAATTCCGTATTCACTATCTTGTGATTTTCTCTATCTTCCGAATAGATTGTTTTAACTCGAAGGGTGGTTAGACACAAGGCTTTCGAGATCCTTGGTGTTATTTGAAAGACGAACATTACACGAAAATATTAAAAACAATAGTGCACTGATCTTTATTTTGGTTTATATTTAAAACCTGTTGTGTGTTCATGATATCTGTATTTCATGCCTGAAGATGAGTCAAACGAAAGCTGGTTATTTTATGTTCTCGTTCAATGTTCGTCTTTCAAATAACCATGGATCTCGGAAGCCTTGTGTTTAACCTCCCTTCGAGTTGTAAACAATCTGTTCGGATAGTGGATACGGAATTATCTCTGGTCTTCAATCAAGTATATATATATATATATATATATATATATATATATATATATATATATATACATATTTATATGTATTTATATATATATATATATATATATATATATCTATATATATACATATATATAAATATGTATATATATACATATATATATGTGTATATATATATATATATATATATGTATGTATGTGTGTGTGTGTGTGTGTGTGTGTGTGTGTGTGTGTGTGTGTGTGTGTGTGTGTGTGTGTGTGTGTGTGTGTGTGTGTGTGTGTGTGTGTAGAGACAGAGAGAGAGAGAGAAAGAAAGGAGAGAGAATATGGTCGGAACCCCTTTACGACTGCCAAATGAAAAGATCCAGGTTCGACATTCGCCCTGACCACCACAATGCCAGAGCGCAGATGCATCTGATTTGAGATTGTCCTTCTGAAGAAAGAACATTTTGAGTGATTTCGATCCAGGGAAAATAACTTTATTTGTGTTTGTGCGCATACACACATACGCACACGAAAAAACGTTCACATACAGCTTTGCATTCGCGTAATCTAACACAAGCGCTCAGCTGTCGTGCGTACAATGGCGTGAAGAATGAATCGATGCACCAGTGACAGCACGTGCACCAAATCTAACTCCTTCCTCCGTGCTTTGCGACGCTTAATCTTTTCATTCTAGCTACAACCAGGCTATGCTATTTCATTCATCTCAATGACTCTGGAAGACCAGGAGCTAATAAGGCCTAAATTCTCTTTTTCGTCTTTTGTTAGTTATGAAATTAGGTTTTGTAGAGGCAGAAAATAAAAAATACAATGGGTAGACGTTCCTCCATTTTTTTCCCATCCAATTCTTGGTCTGTCATCACTTCATAAGGAAACATTTTTTTCTATATTTCTGATACTCTATGCTCATCATATACAGTACACCTTCATTTGTTTTTCACGTTACGGATAAATATACCCCACCGTAGATGTGTGTGTGTGCGTACACATACATACATATATAAAATATATAAATGTAATACATATAATATGTATTTATAATTTACATGTGTGTGTGTGTGTGTGTGTGTGTGTGTGTGTGTGTGTGTGTGTGTGTGTGTGTGTGTGTGTGTGTGTGTGTGTGTGTGTGTGTGTGTGTGTGTGTGTTTGTGTGTGCACTTTGTCTATTCTCTTCTATCGTCCATTCCCAATACGTAAATATTCCTCGATAAGTATTTCTCATCTTATCATTAATCACTTATCTACAAAGATGCAGTGTACAACAATTATTCCTGGTCTACCTGGTGTACGAATATATTGACTTAAACGCCTATTGGACCAAAAGTCGTAACATTCTCACTCCATGTGCCAGTCTAGCAGCTTCTTCCAACTAACTCTTTTTCCAGCTGATAACATCCCATCTTTCAGTCCATCCTACCTGTCTATACTCCTGATTAGCATAGTGCAATAGGTTTGATATGTTTTCTCCTAGAAAGAAAATAAGTTCTTCTATGTTTAAATATGAATCACAGTGTACACACACGCACACACAATATATACATATGTGTGTGTGTGTGTGTGTGTGTGTGTGTGTGTGTGTGTGTGTGTGTGTGTGTGTGTGTGTGTGTGTGTGTGTGTGTGTGTGTGTGAGTGTGTGTGTGTGTGTGTGTGTGTGTGTGTGTGTGTGTGTGTGTGTGTGTGTGTGTGTGTGTGATTCACCATGGTCTTGGATCATGTGTTGGACTCGTAATCGACAGCTATTTACTAGCAGGAAGACAGCTCAGAGCTCGTATATGACCGATCTATGGGTAATGTTGTGACCTTACACGCACACACACACCCAACTCCCCGCCCACGAGAGTTGGAGTAACGACTCGCAGCGCAACGATACTAAAATTATTTATGTCCTGGGCGGGATTCGAACCCGGACCGCCGTAGTGGCGGCCAAGAACTCTAACCACTGTGCCACGAGTCGTGTGTGTGTGTGTGTGTGTGTGTGTGTGTGTGTGTGTGTGTGTGTGTGTGTGTGTGTGTGTGTGTGCGTGCGTGTGCGCGTGTGCATGATCATGTGAGTGTATACATGCAAGTATGAACCTCATTTCGGGATCACTAAGACACAAGTCCGCCTCACTATCTTATAAAGATGATTCCATCTCTTAACCCCCTTCCACCCACACCCAAACAACACGCTTTTTCAAACAGTTCACAATTTCTGTGACATTTCATGATTTACTAAAATTATATATATATATAAACAACACTGTTTACGTGTCTAATAGTTGTTTGGCAATCCTTATTTTATTTCAGTGAGGCTATGATAATAAAAGTAGGTTTACGAAAAAAAATTACATCCTATATCAATATTATGTCTTCGTTACAGATCATGCATTATCTTCTTACATCTATTTTTTAGTAAACAAGGCACTTGTGAGGTGAATACTTATTTATAGTATATAATATATAGAAATAAGGTGACAACTTCACTATAACTCCGTGTCCCCGAACCGGCTGAGTGAAAGGGGTAACCTTTGTTGAGCGTGGTGCCGTTTTCCTAGCTGTGTCCATCTTGTACATATGCCAAGTTAACACAGAACCAAAATATGATCAGATATGTATAATATATGAAAAATATATCAATCTAATATATAACCCTTACATATATCAGGTCAAAAAATAAAAATAAAGCACATATTGTGCGTTGATGTCATGATTCCGTCATTTATAATGTTGTAGAAATAAATTCATTCATTATAAATGCGTTCTAGTTTGTTTTAGGGTGTTTGACTGCATGAGTCATACAAAGGCTTTGTTCTACGACACAGCTTGCCCTGACGTGTGCATACTTGGCTGCCTGGCCAGGAGTGGAGCCATGTTGCTTGTCCATAACCTAACTTAGTGAAAAAGGCGTTATTTCAGGACTTACCGATTGGAAGGACGGTATGAGTAGATCCGGGCGAGATTGGTAGATACGTTCCCATCTTACAATGAATCAGGAGCCTCTGCTTAGTGTGAAGTGGAGGTAAACAACCCTGGACGTCTTCTGGTGCCTAGAGCACGACGGAGATTTCGATGACACACCTCAAAACTTTGCAGATTTCTGAGTCGCTGTATGGGAAATAAGAGTCCTTGAAAAGGATGATAATCACGCTGAACACTTTGTAAACAATTACTCTTATTCTTCTTATATATATGAGCAGTTTTTCTGATAATACAGTGGTAATATTTCCAGAAATATGGTCGTGGCTGGAGCCTACCAACTGACCCCTGACGGTGTCGACCGAACACTGGAAGGGAAGTGAGGATCTTGGTGATATCCTCCTACCTCTCTGCCGCCTCCACCTTGTACTCCACTACTACCACAACCACCTTCATGATATACTCCTATGCCCCACCCTCCACCATCCCCCTCCTCCAGTCCACAAGCCACCAGATCTGAGTGTATGACCCCTTCCTACGTCCCGTCCCTGGTCCCTCCGGGTCCTCCGTCACAGATTTGACTCGGATTTTCTCGTAAACCATGACTCTTGTCGCCATCTTTGCGATTTCTTTTCCTGGCTATTTTGCCGCGTTATCCAATGCCACACT
>NC_134777.1:41979655-42022155 GCF_046742065.1 Oratosquilla oratoria | reverse complement strand
TGTAGAAATAGATTAAGTAGTAAATAGTAGAGAATAAATTGTACATAACATATTTTATTTAGCATCAGCCACCACTTGAATTTATATGTAAAATAGCACCATTGGCAACCGCCAGCGTTTTCCTCGTGGAATGATTTGGGATGTAGATCAATTTAGACGGAGAGATTAAAGAACACAAACCACAACTTCGTTTGTCTTAACGCCTTCAAACCCAATGTGGACTGCAAACAAATCTACAGCGCGCGTGTGGATGGGTGGGTGTGCGTGTGGATGTGAGTGTGCAACACTCATTATTGGGGAGCATACGCCTGTAGACGCGTCACTCCACTCAAACTCCGTCGCAATTCCCCACGGTATCTCCGAGGATTCCCCCATACAGCCACCTTCACCATTCAAAACAGTTTTCGGTGGGATCGGCCAGCCTTCTCTAACCCGTTCTGTGGCTGTCCTCTTCATCTCTTCCACTAAAGGTTGTTTCTTGTAAAGTGGAATCAACTGTAGGGAGACGTGCTTCGTGCTCACGGAGCAATCACTGGTTCGACACAAACTCATTCCAGTTGTATCCCATGGTTCTTCAAAGGCACTTAACACCAAAGACATCGAGACGTCTCTTCGTGTCAGCATTCATTGTACGTGTTTTACAACCGTACATCAAGAACCATGGCCCATGCCAATTCTGCGATGGACTTCCTAACATGACTCATCACAGTTTTGCACTACACTACTAAATTATGTAAAGCTTTCCAATACCTCACTGTCTTCATTGCATATATAGCTGGACTGAGCTGCATCATCCAGTGGCCTAGACCTTGGTCTTGGTCCAGGATACTTGGAGACCCAGCGGTCTCACCTCCCTGTACAGGGAGTCAAGGGCTGTAAACAGGACTTCCAACAACTCCATAAGAATTACAGCATCATCAACAAAGATAACGTTGGTGACTGTAATAATGTCAACTAGTGTTCTGCAATGACACTGATCGACACTTCTGTCCAATACAGTCCATGCAGGTGTTGAACGAGTTGGAATGAGGACACACCCCTGCCGGTCACGCATCCCCTCTTCTCGATTTCACAGCACTCTCTGCCCTAAACACCAGGCTAATATTGCCTGTAGGAATCCCATGGATCCGCAGAAGATCCTAGAATACCCCACGAATTATCGAGTTAAATGACTTCTTGTAGCCAACATAAGCTACCTAGGAAGCCCTGCTGAAACTGAAGTAGGCGCACAACAAGAACACGATCAGTTGCCGTACCACACTGCCAAACGCCAGACAGTAGTGCATGTAACCCACAGATCATGGCCTCACCTTCGGCTTTCAGCAACTCTGTGCTGGTGTTGTAGCTGTCAGTCAGCTTTCCGTCCTTCATCTTGCTCACAGCCTCTGTAACCTTACTCAGATAGAGTGGAGTCTCATCTATTAGTGGATGGATAACCGCCGATAGAACACTATCCAGGGGAAGGCGGTTGCTCGGAGGGTGAGCCATGTACAACTGTTCGAAGTACTCAGCCCAACGAACTCTACACCCCTCCACGTTTGACACTAATAGCCCATCAGCTGTTCGGACGTGAAATAACCAGGGATACCAAATCAAGCTCACAAAATACAGAAGCCATTAGAATATCAGGTTTAAAAACTGCACAATTTAAGATTAGACTGTCTTAAATGGGACTTAACTTCCCTTAATGTCATAGACTTCACATATGTTGATGTGACACACACACACACACACACACACACACACACACACACACACACACACACACACACACACACACACACACACACACACACACAGCATTACCCATAGATCGGGCCATATATGAAGCTCTGAGCTTTCACCCGGGAGGGTAATAGCTGTTCATCAGACGTCGAACTCGTAATTCAAGATCTTAGTGAATCACACACGTTTTGCTAGTAGTGGATAGTGTCATGTCCTTTTATGCTTGAGATCCTATGTCCGCGCCGCGCTACTAACGTGTGAAGTTTTCATTGGTTCTCCAAGCTATTACTGTCCCTCTTTAGGAGGAGAAGGGTGTGTGTATATGTGCATTACCATTAACTCGATCTATATACGAGCTATAAGTTCTCCTGCGGGAAGGTAATAGCTTTGATCACGAGTTCATCATGTGATCCATGATTGTGGTGAATCACATACAAACAAGCAAACAAATAAGGCGAGGCATGCGGACACTTGTAAAATGTGCACAGATGCGTCTGCAAAGAGGCGAGGTAATATTGAGACCCCTCGCACCTAATCATACGTACGTACACACACATACACACACACACACACACACACACACACACACACACACACACACACACACACACACACACACACACACACGCACACAATTATTAAACCCCCATTAGGGCTTGAAAGCTTCACTAAAACTGAAAGCCGTTACTGCCCCGGTTGAGCAAGAGAAGGGGAGTGGGTGGGATAAGTTGAAAATTTTGGTCAATACTTGAGGTCTGAGCTCTCATTCGATCACTGGTCCAGCACGTAATCCAAGACATTGGTGAAGCACACACACACACACACACACACACACACACACACACACACACACACACACACACACACACACACACACACACACACACACACACACACACACACACATTCGTGGCACGGTAGTAGAGTTCCCGGCTGCCGCTACGGCGGTCCGGGTTCGAATCCCGACCAGGGCTGAAATAATTTCAGTATCGATGCGCTGCGGGTCGTTACTCCAACTCTCGTGGGCGGGGAGTTGGGGATGTGTGTACGTGAAGGTCACAGCATTACCCATAGATCGGTCATACATGAGTTCTGAGCTCTCTTTCTGGAGGGAAATAGCTGTCGATCACGGGTCCAACATGTGATCAAAGACCATGGTGAATCACACGCACTCATACACACGCACGCACACACGTACGTAAGCGGGCATGCTTACGCACGCAAGCGCTCATGCATACACGCACATACACGCTCGTGCATGTTCTTGTGTACACCATGTGTCACACTTCGCAGACCGAGCTGGCGTTGCGTTGTACTCCACCCCTGTCCCGATCCTTCCCATGTAAGGAAGCGCATCATGCGAAATGTTGTGTGACAATTCAAAATGGACATATTTCTACGTGAATTTAATTGGGGTGAACTACTATATATGAGACAATTCCGTGTGCTCCATTCTAGCCTATTTGCTCCCACTTTAAACGTCGGTAACAGGGAGTAAGCTGCGTCACAGCAGCAGAGGCCCAGAGACGTGGTCACGTGGGCGTTGTTCGCGTGGGAGGAAGAGGCTTCAGTAGGGTAAAGGTGGGGAGAGGAAGAAAGGGTCATTACCTGCATCACAAGTCTACGGGCGTCCTAGGCCAGCTTTGGGCTCGGTCTATGACATCATCACGTGGGGGCTTACGCAGGAGGAGGAAGTGAGGTTGGGGAGTGGCGGGCTGGAAGTGGGTGGCGTCGTGTACTCACACGCTGACGCTATTCCCAACTGTTTCTTCTACCGTGCAGCCACACTTTCATTCCATATTGCTATTGGCAGGAGCGATCGGCTTCCTCAGGCCACGAATTTGGTGGGGGTCTCCATGTGGAGATCACCCTGTAAGTGGGATCAACGTTGATCCTGAAAACGTGCGACGTACCCATGTAGTCAGAGTTGACCTTCACAAATTATGATGGTAAAAGGCATTGAGTCACACGGAAACAGTCGCTGGTTTGACACAAAAACACATCCTCCGAAGACACTTAGCACCAAAAGATGTCGAGTCAAGACATGCTAATATTGGAACCAGAGTGGGAAAATGAATCAGCTCTCCACTATTAAGAAATCTGATGTCTTCATTTTCTGTTAACAAGCAAGCCACAATTCCCGTTAGAGTGGTAACAACATTAACAATGATAGATGCGTAGCAATACCAATGGCTGACGAAATTGGCTTAATAAACCAGCCTCGTCTTCACATGAAACATATTCGTTGGTAGGCAAGTATGAATAACAGAATCTAGTTTCAATTGCAACTAATTGCAAAAATAAAAATCAAAGTGAGTGGAATATTCCAACTAGTATCCATGACACTTCCATGTTTGCAATCAATCACAAGTTTACTTGATTAGTTAGAATATTCAGGTATTTTCTCCGGCAAGAAGTGGAAATACCAAAAAGCTTTGTGCAAATAGGCTGTACGAGGAAATTGATATATAAATAAAATCAGCTCATATTTGGTCTCCAGCCTTTGACAATTCTATTGGAAAATGATGACTTTTTTTATCAATTTCATTTATATAGTTGTTTGTTTGCTCAATTATTTGTTTGTTTATCTTAATTTGTTTATCTATCCATTAATTAATCATTTTTAAGCTCTTGTACTTGATCTTGTCTAGACTCTGGTATATATATATATACATGGATGGGGTGGTGCGAGAGGTGAATGCTAGGGTAGTGAGTCAGGGATTGGAGATGGTTAAAGAAAATGGAGAAAAGTGGGAGGTGAGCCAGCTGTTGTTTGCGGACGACACTGCGCTTGTGGCAGGGTCAGAGGAGGGATTGAGGAAGCTGGTGGCAGAGTTTGGGAGAGTATGTGATAGAAGAAAGCTAAAGATAAATGTGGGTAAAAGTAAGGTGATGAGATGTACAAGGGGTGAAAGTGGCAGTAGACTGGAAGTGAACATTAAGGGAGAGCGACTGGAGGAAGTGGATAGTTTTAGATACTTGGGTGCAAGTGTAGCAGGAAAAGGTGGAGTGAAGGTGGAGGTAGAATGTAGATTGAGAGAAGCGAGTAAATGCCTTGGTGGTTTAAAGAGTGTAATGAGGAATAGACATTTGGGAATGGATGCGAAGAGGAGACTGTATGAAGGAGTGATTGTGCCAACAGCACTGTATGGGGCAGAAACGTGGAACATAAGAGAAGAAGAGAGAAGGAGTTTGAATGTGTTTGAGATGAGGTGTCTGAGAAGTATGGTGGGGGTTACTAGGCTAGATAGAGTGAGAAATGAGGAGGTGAGGAGGAGAACAGGGGTGAAAAAGGATTTGGGAGATAGGGTCGATGAAAGAATATTGAGGGGACGTCCTAGGATGAGGTGGATGGATGGGGTGAAGGGGGCTTTGGGGAAGAGGGGAATGTCTGTTGAGGAAGGAAGGGAGAGGACGGAAGACAGAGGTGAGTGGAGAATGGTTGTATATGGATGATGTTGTGACTGCATGAGGAGGAATGGGCGGGGAAGTGGGGGGTGGGGTAGTATGTGTGAGTAATTTTTGACGCAGCCCGAAGGGATTTCTTCCCGTCCTCGCCTTATATGCAACACGGAGAGGGGGGGTCGCCGATTAAATGAAGCGGCCTCGCTGTGGATGTACTGTGTCTTGCGACACTGCTTCTGACCCAGGGCGGTGGGCAGGGTGCAGGGATGACCCGTCATCCAGGAGGTGCTCAGATGAGAGGAAGGGTGGGAGGGGTGTGGAGTGTATTTAGGGATGAAATGGGTGGGAGTGTTTTTGTGCCTTTCCCTTTTTGGCTACCTCCCTTGGAAGGGGGAAAAAGCCTTGGTATATGTATGTATGTATATATATATATATATATATAGATCTAGACATATATATATATATATATATATATATATATATATATATATATATATATATATATATATATGACGTAAGCGGAGTAGGAAACACAGGAGTCTTAGTCTTGAGTTTATTCCTGACTAGTTTCGCAGGTGTGCTTTGAAAAAGCACACCTGCGAATCTACTCAGGAATAATCTCAAGACTATTACTCCTGTGTTTCCTACTCCGCTTACGTCAACCTGTCAGAATGTCTCAACATATATTATATATATATATATATATATATATATAAATATATATACACATATATATATATATATACATATATATATATATGTATATATATATATATATATAGTGGATACGAGGTGCATCGGGGTCATACTATCAAGTTACAAAAGAAGCCCAGGGACCAATATGTTTCATGAATAGACTCGAGTAAACTAAGATATGTTAGTCTTGAATGGATGGAATTACTTTATATATCATCGGAGGATAGGCCAGGTTGAATCTGGTGAGATTACGTTATTCTGTTTTGATTTTGACTGATTTCAGTGTATGCTATTCAACATCATTCAACTTTTCATTATCCGATTGAATATATGTTTTATTGATGACTGCATTGGTTGTACATAACCTGCGATTCTATTATTGGGGACAATGTGGTGCCAAAGAGAAGGGCATATGGGTGGTGGAGCTTAATGAAGTGCAACAGAAAGGAGGGATAGAAGTTGAAAATAGTGCATTCTTGAGTGGTCTCCATAAAAGAATATTGTCTGACTGGTCTGTTGAATTGACACCAATTTCCTTAACGTACTGTACAAGACTTATGCAGTCAATTTAAAAACTGCATAGTTTGAATTAAATTCTAAGATAGACAGGTACAGCTTCATCACCAAGTAAAGCGGTTAGTCATTCTTAGGTAATATCCATCTGCCAGAGAGGTAATACAAGTACAAAATCAACAATTGCAGGCTGTATCTATTAAGCCATCGTCAATAAATACCCAAACGGTAAGTTCACGGCATCTATGTACCAAAAAAATAATTGTTGTCGAAATGGTCGCAACGGCAGTTCCGCTGAAAAGAGGACGTCGCCGGGTATAGTTGGCCCAGTAACATGGTAACGTCTTCTAAGGATAAGCGCAGGGGCTCCCCAGGAATTTCCAGAGTGCACCCCAGGGGCTCCGCAAATGCTCCCCTTCAAGTTCCAGGGGGTTTTTAAGGGGCGTCTCAGGAGTTCCCCCAGGGTTCCACAGCAAATACCCACAGGGATTCTCAGAAGTTCCTCAAAGACTATCCAAGGGCTCCAATGGGGCTCCCCAGGAGCTTCCAGAGGCTTCCCCCAAGAATTCGTGGACCGCTTTTAACCAATCAGTAGTCTCCGTTGCCGTGTCATCAGAGCTCTCGGCCAATCAGTCGTCTCCATTGCCGTGACGTCACCGCTCTCGGCCAATCAGTCGTCTCCGATATCGTTAAAGACACGTTCATGGGAGGAATTCCTTATGTTTGCGCGGGAGATTTCAGACAGATATTACTTGTTGTTAGAGGAGGGAAGAAGGATGAAATATCCAGCACTGTCAAGAATGTTTATTTCTGGAACCATACCAATAAACTGGAACTGATGCAGAACGTCAGGCTTGGGTCTGACGACCATAAGAATATATCGTTTACTCGATTTCTCCTGGACATCGGAAAAGGCACGTCAGGGCTGATGCCCGTCCCTGACGGCTTCGGGGAAAAAAAGTTAACTCGAGAAAAGAATTACGAGATGCTGTATACGGAGATATAGGGAAGCACATTGGCGATCACAAATACTTTGAAGGAAGAGCGATTGTTGCTCCAACGAACGATGACGTGGACGAAATCAACGCAGAGGTGCAAGACACGCTCCCTGGAAAACCGCGCGTTTATTATAGCGTCGATAAGCCAAAATAAGAGGAATTAGAAGTTCAGGTATCGACATTCAACGATATGAATCCTCCATCTGTTTCTCTTCATTGCTGGAACATAACCTATCAAGACGCCGGTAACATGTTGATACACCTCTCAAGACGCCGGTAACATGTTGATGCCGGATTCAGTTGACTGCATCGACAGAGAGATCGAGAAAATATATTTGGACGAAGACGACGAAGATTATGTTCCTATCAGAATAGTGGATGATATGAAGGAAGAATTGAAAAAGGAGGAAGAAATCAAAGAAATAATGGCTGAAGCTAAGAAAAGAGAAGAGGAGGCGAAGCAGAGGGAGACAGAACTCTTCACAATAATTCGTCAACTTAGCCCCAAGAGATCCATATCTGAATTGGATTTACCCGAGTGTGAAAAAATGTAAAAAAGATACGTGTACAGGTAAAATAAAATATGAAATAGGAACCCTATTTGTATTTGTTCTTCCTTACATTCACATACCATTTTCTAAGATGGCAACGGAGACGAGGGATTTGGCCGAGAGCGGTGACGTCACGGCAACGGAGACGTCTGATTAGCTGCTAGCGAAGCGAGCTCGCCCAAAGGGCCGAGCCCCGGTGAAGCCCGATGCTCGTATTTGATAATTAACATATAAATAATTATAATTATTTATATGTTTATTGCTTGTAAAATATGTTGTAGCGTGTGGCTGGTGTCTGTGCGGTGCAGCCTGTCCGGTGCGAGCTAACACTCGTTCCGGACGCTGAGGAGGTCCGGGACAGTTCTTACATGAAATCAGGTGATGTCCATATGATTACACTGTTGGGAGAGTCGGTACCCAAAGGAGATCAGGAAGATAGGGCACACCTTTACCTTACACAGCGCCAGGGAGAGGGTACTGTGCCTTCATTTGAGATTTGCTTCGGAAGGAAAGGTGCATGGTGAAGTGCCGCACCACTCTTTCCGAGGTGAATGGCAAGGTGAGGCCTAGGCGAAGGATGGCGGTGGCTCTGCACTCTGGAGGGGCTGTTGCATTGCAACACTTGCACCTACAGGGATCGCAAGTTCTTTGGCAGTGGGAAGAGGGGGCGTTAGCCAAAAGAAAATACTTAGAAGTGTCAAAAAACGAGTTTAATCAAAGTCGTCCGATCGAGTACAGTAAAACTGTCTGGCTTTAGCCACAGGAAAATCCTTTGATGTACTAAATATCGGTTATAATCTAAGTTATATATCGCCTTACCAAAGTGGTTAACAAATATAAAAGTCATCCTATGAAGCTAACTTGTTCATATTCTATGTATGTGGTGGAGAAAATATTAGAAGAGATTCATCAGTAGGTTAAAATAAAAACAAAATTAGAAGTCAACTCATCTAAGCATTGCTGGTGACGGAAGTGAACTGTAAATATGGCAGTAATATGGTAGAGAAACCAAATCACACGCCACGTTTTAATGTGTTTCTTCGTAAAAATTAACTTTTTTCTGTAGAAGTGCCTTTACTACAGAACAGAAAATACCACTAACAGAAAACATAGTTAATCCTTCAATAAACTCTACGCATTGTTCGAGGATTTTTTTTTTTTTTTGTAAAGGGGTAACTATTTTATCTTTTGTGCTGACCCCATGACATCTTATAACACATTAAAAATATATCAAATTGTTTAATACCAATCAAAAGTTAAAACTTGATTAGAAATAATAGGTTTTCAAGACCAAACGTAATCTGAAATTACCTTTTATTAGACAAGAATAAATTAATCTTCCTCAGTTTGACACCATTGGCTATTTATTCATCATAGTCCTATCCTGTTGCCGCTTCTGAGTTAAATTATATGAATAAAACTTCTATGTCTTGTTATATCTATATAATTTAATTCTTTAAAAACAATTTTATCATAATAAACCTTGTTTTAGGTTCAAGAGCCACGAGGCTTCCACGGGCTTCGGATTACCTGCCCGTCATGAAAAACGACTTCGTTGTCACCATCACCCACGCAGGATACTGACACTATGCCGGCAAACCCAGCTCGTAGGGGCTGTCCGTATCCGGCTGAGTCTGCTCACAAGGCTTTTAGGTAGCGTGTGCTCTGCCTACTTCAGGAATGCCGTCTCATACATGTGACCTTGAAAGGGTACCGTACGCGCGCAAACTGGTAACTAGTGTTCCTTGAATCAAGCAAGCTTGCAATGAATGTTCTGTCAAACAAAAGTGTTAACGATAACAAGATCGGTAATAGTTTCACTTCCCATTGAGTTAGTCAGTGTTTTTTTTTTTTTCTAATAATCTCTATTTCTGCCATTGAAGTTCACTTTCCAAGCTCGGTTCCAGGCCACATATTCTGTTCGGATCTTTTTGTAACAATATGCAGTCTTCCTCCTCTTTTCTTCTCTTCATTATCGGTGTTTCGTCTATAGATATGAAAATGTAGCTCGTCGTTTTTCCATCATGACATTTAGGTAAATCAAGAATGTTACAGTTGCCAGTAATGACCCTTCTTGAACTCCCTAGTCACTGTCCTCCATCTCATCCTCTACTATTGTCGTCATATATAAGTCTCTCAGAAAATTCCTTATTTGTTCCAGTAGATTTCCCCCCTAGTCCTCCACTTTACTTCAATTTCCATAAAAGTGGTTTATGAGTTGCCTTATGGTTTTCTCTAGATGAAAACACAGTCCACTCTAACCTCTTTTCCTTTACCTCAACCGCTCAAGTAAGAACTTGGCAGGTTAGGTACACAGGATCTTTTAGTTCTGAAATTGAATTTATTGTTTCCCAAAATACACGCTGGGCAGAGGGACTGATCTGTATGTCAGTGGTATTTCCTCTCTTTCTGAATTGGTACCATGTTAGCCCACTTCCAATCCCGTGGCATTATCCCTTCTAATTCCCTTCTAATGAACAGACTTGGGGATCTTGTCTGGCAGCTGCTCCCTACTTTCCTAGTTCCTATTTCAGTTCCTCAAAGTGAATTCTTATTAGAGTTGTGTCATACAAGCAGCTGAAATTAATTTTTGTAAATGTGACCAAATAAAACATTGGAAGATTTAGAGAAAAAAAAATAAATAAACCCCCAGGTCCCAAAGGTTGGTATTCAAGTGTTTTGAAGGAAATTTGAAAAAAATATATGAATTACTATCCCATTAGAAAAAATATCGCGACTGGGGATTTACCAAAAGAATGGGAATTCACAAATATTACTTCTATATTCATAGAGGGGGATAAATAGATGTCACGGAACTTTAGACCTTGATCATAGGAAAGTGATGGGACAATTTTTAAGTTCTATAGAATGTCACTCTGAAAGCAACTATCTAAAAATGACAGTCAGCACAGCTTCAAATGTATACGCTCTTGCACAACTAAGTTTCTAGAATTTCACAAAAGTTATTTCAGACTATGGCAAAATAAGTGTAGATTTAATACACCTGGACTTGGAAGCAGTTTTTGATAATGTCCCATACAAACTATTAAACTCGCTTTGAATGGAATAACAGGTAATTTGCTAAACTGGATTAGAAACTAGCTGAACAATCGTAAAAAGTGATTTCCTCCGATTGAAAAAAATTCTAGCTAGAAAGATGTTATGAGTGGAGTTCCTCAGGGTTCCACCCCAGGGCCACCTCTGTTCATTGTATATATCACTGACATTAACTGTGGACATCTATGGTCTCCAAAGTCGCTGATTATGCCAAGATGTACAGAAAAGTAAATGGTTACTCGAATCAACTTGGTATTCAATAGAGCAATTTTCTCAAAAGTAGCTATCAGAAATTAACTTTAAGTGTAAAGTTATGTATACATACATATATATATATATATATATAAATAATATTAAGTATGCCTACAAGTTAATTGGAATGACTTTAACCAAAGTAGAGAATAAAAAGGATTATAGTAACAACTTTAAAATATCTTAGTATTGTTGTTTTTTTGTCTCAAAGACAATTAGGATATTGGGATAGATAGCACGCACTTCTGACTTCAAAATCTTAATTATAATCACTGTCACTGGCCTGCCCACACTTGAAATATGCTTTTTCTGTATGCTCCCAAGATTTCGTTCAAGACACATAGATTGGAAAGAGTGGGGTGGTGAGAACTATATAACACATTTGCCAGCCAGGTCATCAGTGACTGGAATAAACTTCAGCCAATATAATTACCATATTTTACGGCTTGCAAGACGCTGCATCTTGGAAGACGCACCCTAATATTTGAAAGAAATTTCTAAGAAAAAAAAAAAAAAGTCATTCTCATACAAGAACACATTCACCATATACCCGACCACTGAACACAAAAACATAAGAAGCAAGGACGACACGTATTGGACGTACTGTTTACATTACAAAATCACTTGTCCGATTTTGATTGTATGGTGATGATATTGGTTGGTGATTAGTAAATATACTATACATTTTTCATTGTCCAAGGGTGGTGTTATTTTCATAAAAACAAGATAAAAATTTCAAAAATATGGATGTAGATATATAAAACTCCACTGCCAAATAATTTTTTCGGTAGGCAGTGGTCCAAAGTGTCTTTCTGCTGCTCTTTTACAGTGTTCTTTGGCATATTGTACAACTTGTAGCTTGTATGCGATAGTATAACTAAACCGTTTTGATGAACTAGCCATGGGTGATAATTTCCAGGACAAAAAATCTTATGACACGTGTGATAGCCTGGTGGTAACTGATAAAGGCACCTGGCATTTGCGTGCATTCATGTGTATGTGTGTGTGTGTGTTGCTATGTGACGAGGGAACGGCCCGTTTTCTCCACACGCCGAGTAGGCTCCAGGAAAGATTATGGTATTGGAAATACTTGTAACAGCTAAGTACTGAGTTTACATAATATAAAAGGTTGAATTAAATAGTACTTAAGCTAACATCATAGTGTAATGACTCAACATACAAATCCAGGTCACTATCGGTCAAGTGTCCAAGCTTACATGAGCCTGGGTGTTGCCTTACAATACAACATTCGTCTTGGAAGACGCATTAGCATTTTTCAGGGTATTTTTTAGGAAAAACAATGCGTCTTGTAAGCCGTAAAATAAGGTAAATGTAATACAGCTCAAAATTTTAAGATTTACTTGCATAAACACCTAATAATACTAATGACCCTCTTTCAGAGAAGAATAAGCAAAAGTAAAAAGATATGTATATTTCGATCACTATCTGTGATCCTCTTCAGCAGAAGAGGATCACAGATAGTGATCAAAATATACGGATCTTTTTACTTTCACCTATTCTTCTCCGAAAATGGGTCATTAGTATTATTTTACCAATGTGCCGTGACATTACTTTGTTGTGATAAACACCTAACTTACAGCCCCACCCCCAATTCAAATTCATTATAAACTGAAAGGTCTTCCTTAGGCATTTTTCATCATTGTAACTCATTGTGTGTGTGTTTGCAAAACAAATTTCATATATATATATATATATATATATATATATATATATATATATATATATATATATATATATATATATAAACTGTAAATGAAGTAAGAATACTCTAAGGCATATACTAATTATTTATAAATGTTTCACAGGTCAATAAAATTCATTATAGAATTACATAATAGTTCCTCATTTGAAAAATAAATACAGAACATATATGACTTGATACATCACTAATTACTCTTCTGCTTTGTAAACAGAATCATATATCACAAGTTTATTTTTGATATGCATGGCACCAATGACTGATATCTACACTTGGTCAGACATAAGAAGATGCAATGATTTTATCAATATTGATGACAGTTCTGTAAATCATTATGAAACAGCTGAAAAATCAAGCTCTGAATCATTCTTATCATACTCATGAGGACCGTCCTGGATTAATTTGAGTTTATGTCAACAGTTCAGGCAGTGGACAAAGATAACATACATAATTACAAAGACAGAGTTATCATTAGATATGCAACATGACACCTTCTAGTAATAGTTTCTTAATCCATTCTTTCAGCCCTGGAAACAATAAACATAAGAAAAATCATATTTGATTTTAGTGCATGATACCAACTACATCTCTTTGCTCTTTGACTAACTCAAAGTTTGTATATTCTAAAACTATCTCTATTTTTAATTACTTAAGAGATCAGAAACCATATCCATAAAAAATTCAAAGGTAGATTTGAAAGTATATGAAAGTACTTCTAGCCATAAGTTCATTTTACCTCATCTGGAAGATTTGTACTGTTGCCACTTCTACTGTAAATTTGTATAAAAACTGTATGCACGCTAAAATTGTATCATTATGAAATATTAGGAATACTTTTTCATCATGCATCATAATTTGCTAATTATGAAGATGACATATTTCCTGCTGTTGTAGATTAAGCTTGCTTGTGGCCCACAAGCTTTCATCTTACATAAATATTTGGCACTGTGAGAGCCTCCATAGTTTGTGAAATAACACTGCAGACAGTAGACTGAAATCAATCATCACTACTGATAAGGTCACTCTTGTCTCAGGTGTTGAACTTCGTTTCTTCCTGTTTGACTCACCAGATCATTCACATGATATTTTTGCACCGTCCAGACAATATATTTCAACTAACTCCAAAACTATCTATTCAAAGTATCAATTCTTGAATGCGAGGCAAGCTGACAATCTAATTTTAAAAGAACTTTCAAGACAAAAGCTTTTATGGATAACTCTGATAGTACTTTTAGTGTATAGAAACAGAATTGTGACTTGAAAAGTTATTTTAACCATCAAAAGTGATTATAGATACCGCCTTAAGTCCCAATGTTGAGAATGAAACCTTCCAGTGAGTTAGAACACACTAAAGAACATAATTTTAGTTGCCCGTGAAAAATAATTTGAAGATGCATATATACATATATTCAATTTGAATATCTGCACACCATTATAAGAACACAATTACACACCTACATACACACAAACACACATGCACACACTCGAACAAAAACAAGCAAATATGAAAGAGAAGGGTGGTTAGACATTTCACATCTGGACCTGGACCATACAAAGATTAATATGGAAGTTGGAAAACAGAGGACTTACAGTGAACACAATGGAAAGGATAAAGATAACCTGAATGACAGATGTATGCAAGCAATGCTGAAAGATGAAATGATGATTGGACAGAGGTGACCAGTGGGGTACCACAAGGCTCAGTACTGGCACCAGTAATAGACTTAGCATCTATTATTGATATGTAGGATTAAATAGGTAGCTATGCAAATGTATTTGCCTATGATGCCAAGATCATTAAAAGAGTTACTGTATAGAGGATTTTAAATTGCTACAGGAAGACAAAGACAGGGTTTATGAATAAAGCCTAAAAAGGAGGATAAATTTCAATTCCAAGAAATGTAAAAATCTTGGAAACAGGCCAAAGTAATAAGAGATCAAAGAGTAACAAGATGGAACATGAAAAAAAATCATAACTACAAAGAGGAAAAACAATTTAGTCATTCTAATCAGAGATTATCTATCGTCATAAGTCATGAGCAAAATAATGTGAGAGACAACTAAATTCCTAATGGATAAGGGAATGCCATTTTATTATATGGATGAGGATATGATAAAAAATAAAATCAAAAGTCTGATCCATCCTAGACTAATATGCAGCAATGGTGTTTTCACCACAAAAAAGAAAGATGTGAAAAATAGAGAAAACACAAACTACAACAACCAGCTTATACAGCAGATAGCATATATGATGAAACAATGGAAAAACTGGATCTGTCTACACTGGAAGAGAAATAATGTGGTAATGGTAATTAGATTAAAGATAGGAATAAGAAAAATCTGGACATGGAGAATCCATTAATATGATATGAAAGAAGATGTCCCAGCACAAGAAAATTAAATGAAACAGATTACCCTATTTTTCGGACCATAAGGCGCGGGCAAAATCCTTAAAATCGGCCAAAATCAGGTGGTGCGCCTTATCATGAGGTGCGCCTTATGTGTGGCTTCAGTGCAAAAAAATGCCTCGGACAGTGCGCCTTATGGTACGAAGCGCCTTATGGTCCGAAAAATACAATACCTGAATCATATTTGGAAGTATAGCTCTCCACAAAGATACATCAATTTGTGGAATGCATTAGAAGAAACAATCCAGGCCAGAAACATTAAGGAATATAAGGCAAAATTTGATATGTGGAAATATAGAGATGGCCCCATGGGTATGGCTCCAGGTAAATACACACAGACATAGACACATGTACACACATACACACATGGCCGCAAGTGTGTAAATGAGTTGACACACATATTACAAAATGCTAAGTCTCATCAATCAGAGAGAAGAGTGACCAAGCACTAAAGTGTAAATCTGAAGGCATGAATGAAGTCGGGGCATTTGGTGAGAAGGTGCTTGAATTCTTCTTCTGATATTCCTCCGCCATCCAAGTCAGTCTCCTTCAGCACCTGCAAGAATTTCAACCGTGGACATCAAAATAACACACTGATACCAAAGGAAGACACAAAGACGTCTGTGCCTTGCTCATATTAATAAGAACATGATATGGGTAAACTGAAAGAGCTTACAGTTACTTCACTGATACTCAAACTTCTGTGTAATTATCTTGGAAAAGTGTGTGTATTTACCTAGTTGTATTTAATGAGAAGGGGAGCTATGCTCGTGGTGTCCCGTCCTCATATCTCATTTTATCTAATTTGTGTATCGTTTTTGCATGCACCACATTTTCATCTAACTTGTTCCAAACGTCTATTACCCTGTGGGGAAAGCTGTTCTTTTTCAGGTCTCTTCTATAATTGTCTTTCTTGATTTTCTTTCCGTGTCCTCTTGTATCTCTACTATCCCATTTTATTAGGTCCTCTCTATCAATAATTTCTATGCCTTTCATGATTCTATAAATAGTTATCAAGTCTCCTCTCTCTCTTCTTTGCTCTAACGAGTTTTGCCAGTCTCTCATCATATGATAGTTCTGAGAGTGTTGGTGCCAATTTCGCAATTGCTCTTTGTATTCTTTCAAGTTTTGTTATACATTTTTTTGTACTTGGTGACCACGTCGTCGCTGCATACTCCAATCTTGGTCTTATCAAAATGACTAGTATTTTCTTCACCATTTCTTCGTCCAGGTATGTAAATGCCATTTTGATTGTTCTTATTGAATTATAAGTTTCTCCAAAAACTTTGTTTATATGTTTCTCAGGGGACATATTATTCATAATAATGAATCCCAGGTCCTTCTCATTTTCTACTTTTTTAATTTCTTCCTCTCCCAATTTATATTATCCCACTATTCTTTTTTTGTTTCTTCCAAATTCCATTATGCTACACTTCTTAATATAGAATTCCATCTCCCACTTCCTACTCCATTGAGATCACTCTCCAGCAACTCACAATCTTCTACAGTGTTCACTTTTTTCAACAATTTTGCATCGTCCACAAAGAAGCTCATATAACTTTCAATTCCATTATTCACATCATTAATATATATAGCAAACATTATTGTGTACTTATGCTTGACTTTCTTCCTAAACACTGTATTTGCTATCATCAACTCTTTCAAGACACATCACCATCAATTCTCCACTACGATTTTTACCTGGAACTCCATACTTCCCAATCACCCTCAAAGGATTACAAAGGCAAAGCATGCCGACAGGAGACCTTTTGATCCATATCTAGGTCGGATGCAAAAAAAAAAAAAAAAAAAAAAAAAAAAAAAAAAATTAATAATAAATTAAAAATATAACAATTTAAATAACAATTAAAATAAATAAATAAATGCATTGGTATATTTTAATAAAAAACAAACAGGTAAATATTAAATGATAATAAATTGACATATAACTAATAATAAATGAAAATCAGACAGACAAATTATAACAAAACAAAAACAAATAATATAACATAAATTATAATAATTACAGCATCTTACTTAGGTATTTATCTAAATGATTCTTAAAGCTTCGAACTGAACTACATTGCACTACCTGTGCAGGAAGTTTATTCCATTCATTAACTACACGGTTGGCAAAGTTGTTTCTACCTACTTCCAAATTGAATCTATTTCCGGACAGTTTGAGACCATTGTTTCTTGTCTGATTCTCATTCAATGTGAAAATTTGGTCATTTTTGATGTTGTCAATTCCCTTTAAAATCTTAAAGACCTGTATCAAGTCACCTCTGAGTCTACGCTTTTTTAGGGAAAACAGATTCATGTGCTTAAGTCGATTTTCGTATGATTTATTTTTGATATTTGGAATCAGTTTTGTGGCTCGCCGTTGTACTTTTTCCAGTCTGTCAATGTCTTTAATGAGATTCGGTGACCATACGGAAACAGCATATTCCAAATGTGGACGAACTAACGATTTATATAGCTTGTTAATGAGTGATGGACTTTTGAAATCAAAAGATCGCGCAATCAATCCCAGAATCTTATTTGCTTTCTCAGAGGCTGAAATACACTGCTTGGATGATTTGAGGTCGTTACTGATAATTACGCCGAGATCTTTTTCACTATCCACTTTTGTTAACGAATTTCCAAATAACTTGTAATCGTACTTACTGTTATTTTTACCTATGTGCATTACCTTGCATTTACTTGTGTTAAATTTCATTAGCCACTTTTCAGACCATTGCTGTAATTGATCTAAATCTTCTTGAATATCTAATTGGTTTGAGTGATCATTTGCCACTCCGCACAGTTTTGTATCATCATCAGTATTCAGTATTCAGTATCATCATCTAGCATTAAGGTTTCCCAATATAACTACATTGACATTTCTCCCTAATCCAGTGTTTCTTAATTAACCTGGATTCGATCGAACCCCAGTGGTTTGGTGAGTCAGTTTCCGGGGTTCAGCGGTTTGGTTCACCCTTGGGTTCACCCCACTCGAGATACTCATACAGTTTGTTACAACATATCTTTGCGAGGAATCCTTTTTGAGGATGGTAGACATAAAAATGAAGAAAAGGAGCAGAATTTGTTGCGAAAATGATACGAGAGTGGCACTTGCCAAGGTGAAGCCATGCATTTCTGAAATTGTTTCTGAGAGGCAACAGCAAAAGTCACATTGATTTGCAGTAAATATTCATTATGTTTTTGTTTTATGTGAAATTCATGTTTTGTTGGTTTTGTTCTTTGAACACAGTGATTTCATGTGCAAATTATTCATGGTACAGTTTGTGCACTAATATGGTATAGTTCCTATGTTTTGAATTTGAAGAAAAGGGTTCGATGAATGCATGTATGAAACCTGCGGGGTTCAGTACCTCCAACAAGGTTAAGAACCACTGCCCTAATCCCTCTATGCACTTATTTAAATCTACCCAAAAAGCCTCCCTTTCTTCTACGCTCTTCTCACTACCAAGCCCATACGCACTTACAAAAACCCACATCTCCCCTCCCAGCTTCACCTTCATCCATATCAACGTTGAAGAAATCTCCTTCCACTCCACTACACACTTCCCTATCTCTTCACTTACTATTATAGCCACCCCTTCTCTCCCTCGTCCCTCTTCACTCCTGGGAACCTCCCAACTACACTCCCAAACTCACACTCGCCCCTCCCTTTCATTTTAGTTTCACTCAAAGCCAGCACATCCATCTCTTTTCTCACAAATATACTGCCTACCTCTTCCCTTTTACTCTCATCTGTACCACATCCACGCACATTGTTTCATCCAATTTGTTCTAGACATCCACCACTCTGTGTGGAAAGCTGTTTTTTTTTTTTTTTTTTTTTTTTCTTTTTTAAGATCTTTTCAATAACTGTCCTTTTTGAGTTTTTCATGTCCCTTTGCTTTTCTTCTATCCCAAATTAATAACTCTTCTTTTTCAAGGACTTCCATGCCTTTCATAATTCTATAAATGGCCAGCAGATCACCTCTTTCTCTTCTTTGTTCCAGAGTTGGTAATTCCAGTTTAGACAATCTTTGCTCATATGTCAGTTTTGAAAGTGTTGGGGCCATCTTTGTCATTGCTCTTTGGATTCTTTCTATTTTCCTTATAATCTTTTTGTACTGGGTGTCCATAGTGTCGCTGCATAATCCAGTCTTGGTGTTATCAGTGTAACTAGTATTTTCTTTATCATTTTCTCATCCAAGTAATTAAAAGCCACCTTTATTGATCATAACAAATTGTAGGTTTCTCCAACTATTTTGTTTATCTGCTTGTCTGGGGACATGTCTTTGGTGATGATTAATCCTAGGTCCTTTTCAGAACCAACTTTACTTCCATTGCACCAATTTTATATTGTCCTGATATTCTTTTTTTTATTTTTTTTCAGACCTCTCTGTAGCAATTCACAATCTTTTTCCATACTTACTTTCTTTAGTAGTTTTGTGTCATCTGCAAAGAAATTCACGTAACATTCTACACCTTCATCCATGTCACTTTAATTTTAGCAAACATTATCGGAGCCAGTACTGAACCCTGTGGGACTCCACTTATTATTTTTTCCCAGGTAGAGTTTTTATCTCTGAGCATTACTCTCATTTTTCTTCCATGCAAGAAATCTTCCATCCATTTCAATAGTTTTCCTTGTATACCTCCTGTTGTTTCGAGTTTTCTTAATAATTTTTGGCATAGTACTTTATCAAATGCCTTTTGTAAGCCCAGGAAAACATAGTCTGCCCATCCGTCATTTTTTTGTATTATATATATTAACCTTGAATAGAAACAGATCAAATTTGTGGCACATGACCTTCCCTGCCTAAATCTGAATTGTCTCGGATTTAGTATATTGTTCTCTTCCAGATGTTTAGTCCATCATTTATGATAACTTTCTCACAAATTTAGGTTATTGTACTTGTAAGAGAGACCAGTCTATTGTTGGGTCTTCCTTGTTTCCCCCTTTATATATTTGTACGATATTGGTATTTTTCCAGTCTTGTGGTGCCTTTCCTTCTTTGAGTGAGCAATCTATCTTATATATTTTGTCCATTAGTTCATCTATGCATTCTTTTAGGACCCAGTTTGCAATTCCGTATGGGCCATGTGATTTTCTGACATCAAGGTTCATTATCTGGTCCCTTCTTTCTGTGTCACAGTTATTTCTCTCATTAGGGGGGGGGGGATCTTTCTCCACTTCCTTCATCCCAATTGTGTATGTTTTCTTTAGTGAACACATATTTGAAATGTTTGTTCATAATTTCAGCCATTTCTATATCATCTGTGTATTCCATGTTCCCTCAACATAGTTTTACTATTTCCTATTTATTTTTTAGTTTACCATTCACATATCTATAGAATAACTTAGGTTGATCTTTACATTTGTCTGTCTTTTTCATAGTTTCTTTTTTCTTCCCTGCATATTTTTACATATTCATTTCTTAGGTTGATAGATATCTGCCACTTTCCAGGTTTTTTCTTTTTCCATCTTTTCCAGCACTTAATATACACCCTTTCCTGTTTTTTGTTTTGGTACATATTTATCCACTCCTTCATTATAGATTTCCTTTAAAATCGTCCATTTCTCTTCCACCTGTGCTTCTTCATTATCAAATTTTTCCCAACTTGCTTTTTGAAAGAACTTTCTAAGTTTCCCAAAGTCCATTTTGTTTTACATCAGTCTTCCTTTTTTGTGTTTCTCATTTCCCCCCACATATATTACCTCTTTTAGTTCGAGCTCAAGTAGTTTATGATCACTCTTCCCAATTGGTGTCTTGTATTCAATTTTATCCACAATTTCAGGCTCTGATATAAATATTAAATCTAGTTTCAATGGTTCTTCATTATTTCTATATCTGGCATTTTCTTTTACCCATTGAGTGATTATGTATTCAATGGTCATGTCAAGTAGTACGTTTCCCCAAAGGTCCTCTCCACCTTTCACTGTTATCTCCTCCCAACATATTCCTTTAGAGTTAAAATCACCCATAATTACTAGATTTCCTCCTTTCAAAATTTCATGTAATGTATGCCTTGTGTCCTCCAACATTTTGGAATGGTCACTCTCTTTCTAAGAACATGTTTTTGGGGACACATAGATCCCCACAAATTTTCTACTTTTCATGTCACTATTTTTAACTTTTATCATGTTCAATTCCACATTATTTTCTCCTGTGATCGTCACATTTAAGCCATTCTTAATCATAAACATGACTCCTCCATCTGTTTTTCCTCTCTATTTTTCATCCAGTGTCCAACAATATTCGGTGGTAGTGGATCTTTTAATTTTGTCTCCACAACGCCCATTACACTTGGTTTTTCTTCAGCCAGATAATCATTTAACTCATCTATTCCTGAAATCAGACCATCTATGTTGGTATAAGTTACTTTATCTTTTTTTCTTTTCCTCTTTGTTTTCGGTTTTGTGCCTTTCCTTTCTTTTGATATACTATTTTCTCAGCCTCATGTCCAGCACTCTCAAAAAAAATCCTTTTCGGTCTCTGCTCTTTTGTTTTTTTTTCATTAGCTTCATTTCTTAGTGTCTTGTCTCTTTTTCTTCATCACTCATTTCCTTTCTTATCCATATACTTTTGTAGTTTTCACTTTTTGCCAACTTTGCTATTTTTCCTAAAACTTCTGCTATTATTTGTGACCTTAGTTTAATTTTTAGAGATTGATTCCTTTTGAGTATTATCCTATTCTATGCACTTCTATTTCCCTTTCTATTTTTTGCCCCTCATCTTGTACTTCTTTCAGGATTTCTCTTGCTATTTCTTTCTCCTCTTTTTCTCTTAAGTACCTAACTAAATTGTGTTTTTCCTTTATACCATATACCACTATGCACTTTTTTTTTTCTTCTTTGTTTTTGTCTACTGTGTCCCTGATCCAATTTTCCTTTTCTTTGATTACTTTAATAAAATATTTCTTTTGCATTTTCTTGCACTTGTTGGACAATTTCTTTTAATGCTATTTTTTGGTTCCCCTGATCTAATTTCCACTTTTTTTTTTTTTTTTGAAGATGTCTCCCCTATACTATCTCGAAATTTCTCAGTCACTGCTTTAATATGTTCATTTACCTCTCTTTTTAAAGCCTCATTTTTGCTAGTATCTTCATTTTTCATCCTTTCATCTTCATTTCTTACTTTTATTAATTCTTTTTTTAGGTCACTTATCACTATTTATTTCTGCATTCTGTTTTTTAATTCACTTACCTCTATACATTTCAAGGTATTCACTCCTCAGATCTATAAACTCTTTCTTTAACTCTGTAATCTCGCATGTGTATGTGTGTGTATTTACCTATTTACCTGGTTGTATTATATGGGAATGGGAGCTATGCTTGTAGTGACCTGTCTTTGTATCTTTCAGCATCTAGTTTGCTCTTAAATTCTTGTATGGTTTTTGCACACACTATTGTTTCATCCAGTTTGTTCCAGACATCCACCACTTTGTGTGTAAAACTATTTTTTTTTTTTTCAGATCTCTTCTATAACTCCTTTTTGAGTTTCTTTCCATATACTCTTGTTTTTCTTTTATCCCACTTTAATAAGTCTTCTCTGTCAAGGGCTTCCATGCCTTTCATGATTCTGTAAATGGTCAGTAGATCTTCTCTTTCTCTTCTTTGTTCCATGGTTAGTAGTTCCAGTTTAGACAATCTTTGTTTGTATGCCAATTTTGAAAGTGTTGATGTCATCTTTGTCATTGCTCTTTGGATTTTTTTCTAATTTCTTATATTCTTATTGTGCTGGATGTCCATAATGTCACAGCATACTCCTATCTTGGTCTTAACAGTGAGACTAATATTTTTTTTAACATTACTTCATCAAAGTAATTAAAAGCCTTTATTGACTCTTAATAAATTGTAGGTTTCTCCAACTATTTTGTTTATATGCTTGTCTGGTGACGTGTCTTTGTTAATAATTACTCCTAGGTCCTTTTTGGAGCTAACTTTTTTACTTCCTTTGTACCAATTTTATATTCTCCTGGTATTCTTTTTTTACTTTTTCCGAACTCCATTATACTATATTTCTTGATATTAAAGTTTGCTCCCCACTTTTGGCTCCATTCCCAGACTTTGTCCAGGTCTCCCTATAGTGATTCACAGTCTTTTTCTGTACTTTAGTAGTTTTGCATCATCTGCAAAGAAGTTCATATAACATTCCACTCCTTCATCCATGTCATTTATATATATGGCAAACATTATTGTAGCTAATACAGAACCTTGTGGGACTCCACTTATCATTTCTTTCCAGGTCAAGTTTTTCTCTCTAAGCACCACCCTCATTTTCCCCCATGCAAGAAATCTTCCATCCATTTCAATAAATTTCCTTGTACACCTATTATTTTGAGTTTTCTTAATAGGTTTATGTGTGGTACTTTATCAAATGCCTTTTGTAAATCCAGGAAAGCTCAATCTGCCCATCTGTCCCTTTCTTGCATTATATCTATTAACCTTGTGTGTGTGTGTGTGCTCACAACTGTTGCGGATTTGTCTGAACAAGTTACCGCATTTCTTGTGCAGGACCATTCTAAGCTCAAATTTGCCCCGCCGTGTAATGAAATACTAAATCTTCATCAGGCACTTTTTTTTTTTTTTTTTTTTTTTTTTTTTTTTTTTTTTTTTTTTACATTGCAAGAGAAATAAGAAAATGGGGTAACTAAAATCTTACTTCGTCAGACAAATCCACAGATACTAAAAATGTTTTTTGTATCTTAAGGAATTGACATTTAGAACAAACATATTACTAATATACAACTTGAGCTGAAATTACTATCATACGAATGGTCCCCATTGTTAGCTACCTTCAAAAGGTGATACATTTGATCGTTTTGTTCCAGTGATCACCAGAATAAAATCTCCAGAACTTACCACGAAGTAGCGCTCCATACTCTGAACAACCAGCTAACTCTGAACAATTTCATCAAGGGTGACGTACACTCTGAACAAGTTGAACAAAAGTGACCTACACTCTGAACAAGTTTCATCTTCTCTTCGGGCTGCAGAGCATTCGTGGTTCCTGTCAGGCGGTCAACAATGAGGTGGAGGTCTTCCTCATCCAGGATGGCATCCTCGTTCATGTCTGCACTTCCGTCAGGGGAAAAGAGGATCACATGAGTGCACATGAGTGGAGATGGTGGTGATGGGCCAGGCTTAAATGAGTCAAGTGGTGGGGAGAGTGGTGGATAGTGTATGGAATGGTAATAAGCATTGATGTGACAGGTCAACAGGAGTATGACAAACTCTGGAGAGTAAAGTCACAAGGAAGGCCAAAAAATATATCTATATACCAAAAGATTTCTTTCCTCTTATAAGGGAGGTAGCCAGCCAAGGCATGCAAATTGTGCACCCATTTGTTTCCCTTTTCATCTTAGTTCTTTGTGGATGAAGAGATATACATAGAATTAATACCATAATGTATCCATTATTGACATATAATGAAGTAAACAGTGCACAGAAAAATAAATGTCTACGCCATTTATAGCTATAGGTACCTCGTAAATACCAGAAATTAGAGCTTATTTGCAAGATTCTGAAAAAAAGGGAAAATGAATATGAAGGAGGAGAGGTTCTTAATGACATCAGAGGTAGTACTGACCAAAAACGTGGAAGGCGTAATGGGCCTTGAGCTGCAGGGGTGCCTTCTCACTCATGACAGACAGGATGTCCAGGAAGTCCTCAAAGTGGAGTTCTCCCCCCGGACCAGTTGAGAAGACGCGGGTGATGCGGTCTTTGAAAGGGTTGTACTGCCAAGACGAGGAGAAGGGGCAGAGAGACGATCAGGATTAGGAGATGGTGGCAAAAGAGAAGGTAGGGTGGAGGTGGAGGGCAGGATGGAGAACGTGAAGGAGATGGAAGATCAGAAGAAAAAATAATATTAGTATTAGGATGAGGCTTAGTACGATTCCCAACAGAATGACAAACACATAATGAATATGTTGTGCAAAGAGCAGACACCAGGGCCCTCACCTGGTGGGAGAGGGGTGATATATGCCTGTGGGCGGCACTTTTAGGGGGGGGGGTGACAATTCTAGCCTAGACTTCCAGTCCACAAGGCTGACAAAATAATAAATACACATACCTACATATACCAACGGGTTTTCCCCCCTTACAAGGGAGGTTGCATAAAGTCCGTCCCCACCCAATCCATCCCCACATACACCACCCCCATTCACCCTCTTCCCTCCTTCTAATTTGGCTCCTGCTGAATAACGGGTCATCCCTGCATTTCTCCCCCACTGCCCTGGGTCAGAAGGAATGTAGCAAGACACAGCGCATCCACTGCAAGGCAGCTTCATTTAATCGGCGACCCCTCCCTCTCCGTCCCCTCATGCAGAAAAAGACAAGACGGGGAGAAATCCCTTTGGGCTGCGTCAAAATATCATTCACACATACTCCCTCACCCCCCAACCATCACAGCATCATCCATACACAATCATTCTCCACTCACCCTATCTTCTGTCTTCTCCCTTCCTTCCTAAAGAGATATTCCATTCTTTCCTAATGCCCCCTTTATCCCATCCATCCATCTCATCCTTTGTGGGCCCCTCATGTTTACTCCTTCCACCTCTGCCTTCCACACCTCTTTTACTAATCTTTTTTTCACTCATTCTTTCCATTTGTCCAAACCATTCCAATACTCTTTCATGAACCCTATCTCCAACTCTCTTTTCACCCTTGCTCTCCTCCTCACCTCCTCATTTCTCACTCTATCTAGCCTAGTAACCCTTGCCATACCTCTCAGGCATTTCATCTCAAATACATTTAAACTCTTCCTCTCTTATGTTCCATGTTTCTGCCCCATACAGTGCTGTCAGCACAAACACTCCTTCATACGTGAATGGTGAACTTAAAAACAAACAGGTATTGGTGAAACTACGCCAAGGGAATATAGAATACACAGAAGAATTAGAAATGGCCGAAGTCATGAATAATCACTTCAAATCTGTCTTCACTAGAGAGAAAGCACAATATTGGAATGAATGAAATGAAAGGCAATCTCCCCCCCCTGAGCGAGATACCAATAACACAAAATGAAATAATGAAACATCTATCAAACCTTCACATCAAGAAATCACATGGCCTGGATGGAATTGCAAATTGGATTCTAAAAGAATGCAAAGAAGAACTAACGGACAAAATACATAACATAATAAGTTGCTCACTTAAAGAAGGAAAAATACCAAAGGACTGGAAAAATGCTAACATTTTACCAATATATAAAGGAGGAAACAAGGAAGAACCAACTAACTACAGGCCAGTCTCACTAACAAGCACTATAGCCACAATTTGTGAGATCATCATCAAGAAATAGATGGGTAAAACACCTGGAAACAAAATCATCAAGAATAGATGGGTAAAACACCTGGAAGACAATATAATAAACCCAATTCAATTTGGGTTCAGACAAGGAAGATCATGTACCACAAACTTAATATGTTTCTACTCAAGATTAATAGACATAGTGCAAGAAAGGAATAGATGGGCTGATTGTGCCTTCCTGGACTTACAAAAACCTTTTGACAAAGTACCACACAAAAAATTATTAAAAAAACTGGAACATATAGGAGGGATACAAGGGAACCTACTAAAATGGATGAAGGACTTCCTGATTGGTAGAAAGATGAGAGTAGTGCTCAGAGAAAAATATTCAGGTTGGAAAGAGGTGATCAGTGGAGTACCGCAAGGATCTGTATTGGCTCCAATAATGTTTGCTATTTATGTGAATGATATGGATGATGATGTGAAATGTTACATGAGCTTCTTTGCAGATGAAGCCAAACTGTTAAGGAAAGTAAAAACTGAAAAGGATTGCAAATCAGTTCAGGAAGACCTGAATAAGTTGTGGAACTGGAGTCAGAAATGGGAAGTGGAATTCAATATTAACAAGTGTAGCATAATGGAGTTTGGAAAAAGCAAAAATAGAATATCAGGACAATATAAAATTGGAACCAAGGAGGTAAAGAAGGAGAGATCCGAAAAAGATTTGTGTGTAATTATCTCAAACGACTTGTTATATGATAAACAGATAAACAAAATTGTTGGAGAATCCTACAACTTGATAAGATCAATAAAAGATGCATTTACATATTTGGTCGAAGAAATTATTAAAAAAATATTGGTCACACTGATAAGGCCTAGACTAGAATATGCAGCGAAATTGTGGTCACCCAGTACCAAAAGAATATAAAGAAAATAGAAAGAATCCAGAGAGCAGCCACAAAAATGGCACCTGCACTTGCAAACTTGTCATATGAGGAGAGATT
This sequence comes from Oratosquilla oratoria, assembly GCF_046742065.1. Lineage (NCBI taxonomy): Eukaryota > Metazoa > Arthropoda > Malacostraca > Stomatopoda > Squillidae > Oratosquilla > Oratosquilla oratoria. The sequence goes on along the minus strand of NC_134777.1, from coordinate 41,994,572 downwards.
GGCTAAACTGGAGTTACCGACTCTGAAGCAAAGAAAAGAGAGAGAGGACCTACTAACCATCTACAGAATCATGAAGGGCACAGATATACTCAATAGAGAGGACTTGTTAAACTGGGACAAGAGAAGCACAAGAGGACATGGAAAGAAAGTAAAACAAATATAGCTACAGAAGAGATCTGAAGAAAAACAGTTTTCAACATAGAGTGGTGGACACTTGGAACAAACTGGACAATGAAATAGTGTGCGCAAAAACCATTCATGAGTTTAAGAGCAAACTAGACACTACGAGATACAAAGGCAGGACACCACGAGTGTAGCTCCCCTTCCCGCAAAGTACAACTAGGTAAATACAACTAGATAAATATAATCTCTTTTTTGGCATCCATTCCCAAATGCCTATTCCCCATTATTTTTTTAAACCCCTAAGGTATTTACTTGTTTCTCTCAATCTACATTCTACCTCCACCTCCACTCCTCCCTTTCCTGCCACATTCACACCCAAGTATCTAAAGCTATCCACTTCCTCCAGTCTCTCTTCCTTAATACTCACTTCCAATTTGCTGCCACATTCTCCCCTTGTACATCTCATCACCTTACTTTTATCCACATTAATCTTCAACTTCCTTCTTTTGCACATCTTCCCAAATTCCGTCACAAACTTCCTTAATCCCTCCTCTGATCCTGCCATAAGCACAGTGCCATCAGCAAAAAACAACTGGCTTATCTCCCATTTTTTCCATTTTCTTTAACCATCTCCGATCCCCGGCCCATTACCCTTGCATTTACCTCTTGAATCACACCATCCATGTATAAATTGAACAGCCAAGGCAAGGCGACATAACACACCCCTGGAGAAGTCCCACTTTTACCTCAAACCACTCACTTTCTCCATTTCTAATTCTAACACAGATTCTACTACTCTCATAAAAACTCTCGACAGCCTTTAACAGCTTTCTTCCTATCCCATATATCTGCAATACCTCCCACAGTGCCTTCCTGTCTACCCTATCATAAGCTTTTTCCAAATCCATAAAGGCCAAAAAAAATCCTTATCTTTTCCTAAAGCTTTCTCACATATCTGCCTTACCACAAAAATCTGATCCACACAATCCCTACCTGTCCTAAATACACACTGTTCCTCATCAATTACTCCCTCTGTTCCTCTCCTAATCCTCTCAATCAAAACCATCCAATAAGCCTTCCCAACTACACTCAACAAACTGATCCCTCTGAAACTACTACACTCACACTTGTCCCCTTTTCCTTTGTAAAGTGGAACTATGCAGGAATTCCACCAGTCATCCAGCACTCTACCTTCTTTTAGACAAACATTAAACAACCTCACCAGCCAGTCCATCATCACTCTACCTCCCTTTTTTAGACACTCCGCATTACACCTTTATATCCCTATCTCCCTTCACATTTAGCAAATAATAATATTAAAAAAGGTCAAAGCCCTAAATATTTTACCATAATCAGCAGGTTTTGTGTTAGAATCAACAAATTATAAATATCTTTCCTTAACCCCTTCCATACGGTGCCGCACACGTAGGCGTCATGGGGAGCGAGTGTATTCGCGAGGCTGCCATATCGGCGTCTTGATTATATTTATTGTAGTCGCCCCTCCATAATGACATTCTTTCTAATTCTTTTGTAATTGCATTTTCTATGGTTATCAAAATTCACGGGTGAAGAGAGAACGATCGATATAAGCGGTGACTATATTTTATGATGCGAGTATTATTACGACACGTCGTACGGCTGGCATTGGCTGCTGCCACCGAGATCTAAGTCCATGACGCCTACGTGTGCGGCACCATATGGAAGGGGTCTTTCTGCAATAGGTACAATAAAATACAAAGTTAAAAATCTGTTTAATTATTTTCAAGCCAATAGCTAAAATAGGCAGTAAGGGATGGTGGAGGAGGGAAGTTGTGGTAATAGGGGGGGGGGGGGGGGGTTGCACTGATACCTTAGCCCTGGGGCAGCACTTTTTGTAGGCATGTAAGGTCTCTGGCAGACACAAATCATGAAGTTCATTCACAGAGTTTTTGTGTACATGTACACCCATACAACTGCACATGCTCAACATGACCATCGAATACACAATGACCCAGTGGATTAGGACAAATACTAGATATAGAGGTAGTGAAGAACCTTCAAAGCTGGACTTAATACTTACAACAGAGCCTGAGATTGTCAATAAAATTGATTACAAAACCCCAATCGGAAAGAGTGACCATGTACTAATAGAATTGGAGTTGAAAGAGCAAATGGATCAAAGCAAAAATGATAAATATAGAAGAGGAAGACTAATGTACAACAAAACAAATTTTGAGAAACTCAAAATACTCTTTTACAATGCAAACTGGGAAAATTTCTTAAATGAAGAAACAGGGATGGCAGAGAAATGGAATATACTAAAAGAAATTCATAATGAGGTAGTAAATAAATATGTACCACAAAAAAAAATGGAGAGAACATACATAAAAAGCTGGTACAACAAAAGGTGTAGTGAAGCTAAGGATAATAGAGACAAAGCTTGGAAGAAATGGAAAAGAGACAAGAAAACAAGCAAATGGCAAATGTACACCAAACTAGAAATGAGTATGTAAAATACGGAGAGATGAAAAGAGAAACAATGAAAAAAAAAATATAGAAAAATGCAAGGAAGAACCCAAACTATTTTACAGGTATGTAAATGGCAATCTGAAGAACAAACAAGAATTAAAAAAACTGCAAGGTAAAAATGAATATACAGAAGAATGAATAAATGAATGAATAAATAGATAGATAAATAAATGTATTAATAAATAAGTAAACTAATAGACAAATGAATAAATATGGAAAAATCAGAAGAGGAGAGGAAGACTAATACAAATTATTTGCTGGATCAAGTCCAGGAAGTCAGTCTGTTATGGTTGATATCAAGACACTAAGAGCTCAATGCTCAGTTCAGGAATCAAAGATAGAATATCCAGAAAGTTAACATTAAGTAATTGCATTTAATTATTATCATAAATCTGAAAAAAGATCATTTGTAAGAGAAAAATAAAGAGTGTAAGTTCAAAATAGACTACAAACTGCAGGATAAAGACACTAAAACCAAACCAGATGAGAAGAATACCATGGCAGGAGAGGGATGGGTAAAAACTCAGGAAGAGCGAAAAGTAAAATAGAAGAGCATCTGAAATAAGATGTGGGAAGAATTGGTGAAGATGCTAAACATAGGGAAGTGATTGCTAGGAATGTAGATATGAAGAAATGTGTCATAATTTCATGGTAGAAAGAGAATCATCATACATCAAGAACAGGACGAAATTATAAATTCCAAAATCACAGATATCATACAAGCATTTATGGAAACCGATTCCAATTTGCAAGAAGAGTAAGTGTTCAGACTAGGTACACGCATAAAGAAAGGAGAATAACCAGTGAAATTCAAGGCACACGCTAAGTAATTCATCCATCTATCTCTTACAATTTCCTTCACACATTTTGTCTATCATGCAGATCAAGGATACCAGTCTGTAATTCAGCTGTTCTTCCCCTACTTCCTCCCTTGTGGACCTCATTTGCTACTGCCCCATCAAATGGCACCTTCTCTTTTCACATGGAACATAAAATCAGTTGGAGTATTCTATCCACCACTGATCTCTACATTCTTTCAGTATCCAATTCTTGATCTCATTTGGCCTAAATGCCCTTCTCACACCCAAGTTTCTATGAAGCTTACCCACTTCATGTACATCCACTTTCACGTTAAGACATTTTCTTTCCTTCAAAGTCCTCTTTCCTGCTGAATGCCAATTGAATATTTTCATTCATTATTTTAGCATTTTTTTATGTTTTTTGTTTCATATACATTAATTTTTAACTTAGAGACTCCTTCCCTGTTTCAGCTTGCCATTCACAAATCTGTAAAACAATTTAGGTTCATTTCTACATTTTTCAGCTACAACCCTTTCTTCCTCTTCTAATTCTTGTGCATTCCTTTCTTGTTCTTATGGCTTCTTTGTTCTTCTTTTTCCCCATTTCCAAAGCCCTACCTGTTTCTCCCACCATTCATTCTTGGCCCATATTTTTTGCCCTATTCTGCATAATTGTTTGTAGTTGTATCTTCCTTGTCTGTATGATTCTTTTATTTCTGTCTTCCCTAATACACCGAGTCCTCCTTATATGGTAATTCTTTATCCAGTAAATTCACAGTTACGGTATTTGGTAATTACTACCCATGATTCTATTTATGGTAAGAAAAATTCACAGATACGGTATCCGCTCGTGTTTTGGAGGTAAAATTAGATATTTTGAAGAGGAAAGAGCAGGGAGAAGGTACGTCTGCCATAATTTGAAACTTGGGTTCGGTATAAGGTAATTTCAATTTGCGGTAAGGTTTTCAGGAACACATATGTACCGTATAATGAGGACTCACTGTACCAGGATAAATTCAAGATCTACATAATCACTTTTAACCATTGGACACCAGTCTTGTCGGTATGTTCTTTCATCCACTGGATCATTATATTATTCATTGTTATATTCAACAATGAATTGTCCCATGATTCCTCAAACCCAGCTGTTTCTACCCCTCCCATTTCATCTCTCCACAATCAAAATATCCCATCAGCAATATATTTTTGTTCTTTTAATTTTTCCCCAAATGTTTGACTGTATTTATCATTATCTTTTTAATGTTCCTTTTTGGTGATTTACATACCACTATAAAGTCTCTTTTTCCATATTAATTATCTCGGCCATTTTTTCTTACGTTACCATTTCTTACTCCTTTATGTATTTTTTGATCACCAATCATCCCACTTTTCCTCCCCTTTCCCACCACCATAATTATGTTATATGGTTCCTCGTGCAATCAGATATCAACATTTCCATTGAGTTTGGTCTATTTATTTCTAACCTTGCTTAATTCAATACATCTATATTAGTGTACACCACTTTTAGTTTTTATTTGTTGCTTCCCTCGCTCTCTTCTCGATTTTTTTTCCCATACCATTTTTTCATTTTCTCACCCATCACTCTCCAGTGAAACAATGTCCTTTCTTTATCGTTTCTCCCGTTTTCACTCTCTCTTTCATTGGGGCTTCTGAAAGTTTTCTTGTTTTCCCTCCCTTTCTTCTCTTCTTTGCTGGACATTACTTCATTAAACTTGACTCTTGTACTCATGAATTTTTATTCCCCCTTCTCTTTGTTTTCATTTTTCTTGGCATCTTATTATTTTTTCATACTATCTTCTAGTTTATCCTTTTCTTTTGACTCTTCATGCTCCCATTTCAATTTGTCAAACTCACTCTTTATGTTTTCTTTTAAACTACCCCCTCTCTTTGTTTTCATTTTTCTTGGCATCTTATTATTTTTTCATACTATCTTCTAGTTTATCCTTTTCCTTTGACTTTTCATACTCCCATTTCAATTTGTCAAACTCACTCTTTACGTTTTCTTTTAAACTACTCATACCATTTAATTGGAATTCTGTTTTCCATTCTTGCAGCCTTATGGGCTCTTAAAACTGTTTACCGAGTGCACTCATAGTTTTCCATGTCATTATGCCTTTCACTATGTTTATCACTGTTTTTAGTTGGTCCATATTAATTATCTCTCTAATAAGCCACCTATAAACAGCTTTATGCTCTGCTCACTGTTGGTACCAAATTCACTACAACAATCACCAGGTCACATGTCAATTTAAAGAGTTACACCTACATTCTGAAATTGAGTTTTCCTTCTTTTTGTTTTGCACTGTGTCACCTCCAATTACTCACTAAATGGGATCCCAAGACTCCACCCCCAATCCCCACAACCACTTATTATGTATATAACAATGGTTAATTTTGTTAACTCTGGCTGCTATAGCGAAGGCAGAGGTGAGGATGTCTTCTCACCACACAACAAACATAAAATGTTGCGTGTGCATAGAAGTCTATATATAAAAGGCCAAATTAAAACATGTATAAATAAAGGGAGGGCTTACCCTGAGCTCTTCGATGCTCTCAAGGTCTTGGGGCTTCATGGTGGCATTTCTGTTGTGGTGGTCTCGATCCAGCCGAGATGACCACTTCTCCCAGGCCCTGCAACAAACCAAACCAAATTCAGAATAATGCCATTCACCAATGTGATAAACAATGTAAACAAATATATAAATACATTATACCTCGGGAATTTTTTGCCCCATCTGTGGTCAACTTCATAAAGAAAAAGTTTGGTAATACAAAGAGTCTGGGTTTGATACTAGGTTGCACCAGCCAGTGAGGATACTCTTTAATGATGGGTGATTTCTCCTAGCTGAGTAAAACCATTTGGGACGCGCCATAGCAAAACCAGTGAGCATGATCTCACTAAAACAGGCTGAACTAGCAGGGAAAATCATGCCCTGCTGTTGTTGAACAATTTTTGTATAATTTCTATTTCACACTAAATTCCAGGTTTTCTAGATGTCTTCTTTTATATTCTATTGTATGCATATTGTCAAGAATGTTGGTGCAATGTGCAACAAGATCCCTGCCGTCTATCCAGTCTCCTCAATGTTCGTGTATAGACCACATTCGCTATCCCATTTTGCAGAGAAGCCCATCTCTGTAGCGAGGACATGACTGGTTGATAACTGGAAGGACATGGACATGTGGAAAGGTTAACAATCTTTTCATTCAATGCAAGAGACAGAGCCTGTTACGATAAAATGGGCGATTGTGCAAACTTGGATGGCGAGTTGAGAACAGAAGGTCGATTCACACTATGCGGTTCAGACAGGCATGATTGTAGGTGACAAAAAAATCTACATTGGCCGGGGGTCCAGGGACAGAGCCCCCGGTTGGGGTAAGGGGGCCGCGGGCTTAGGCTGAGTCCCTAGGCTAAATCGCTAGTAAACAAACGCATGCAAGCTGTTCCGTTGATGTTGCTATAGATATAATTCGGCCAAAATAAATTCTACCCCAGTCATCACCTTGCTATACGTACACGTGCACACCACACCACACAATGCTACACAAAACGAACCGCTTGCGGGCCAGCACAAAACAACCTGTTTACACACAGGTACAGCCGACACACGAATCGCCCAAAACTTCACATCAACCAAAAATTATTCGACCACAACAAAATCGTTTTTTTTAACAGGATCGTTTATTACAATCGGGAATTAATGACATTTGTGAATTAATGACAAAAAATCGAGATCATTGTCAGGGAAAGAACAAATCGGAGTCCCGATTTAAATCCGAATATCATGCCTGCCACCCGGACTGCCACAAGAGAAGCCTAATCCGCACGTTATGGAATCAAGCAGAGAAGATCTGCTCTACGACAGATGCGGCGAGGGTGGAGAAAGGCACCTACGTGACGATTTCCGAACCAACGGTTATCCGAATCGGACCGTACGGAAATGGACGAGGACACGGCGCACCGGGACACAATCCCCTCACACAGGACACAGGGTCACAATTCCGTACATAAGGTGCATCAGAGGTAACGGCCAGGATACCCCGGGATAAGAACATACAGGTAGCACATAAACCACGCAACACTGCATCACAACTTCACCAGGGTCAAGGTCATAGAAGCACCCACTCAGCAGGCGGGTGTAGTGTACCGCATTAGCTGTTTGGATTGTGATGCAGATTACATAGGAGAAACACAGAAGAAACTCGCCACTAGAATTGAAGAACACAAACGGGCAGTCAAACGGAAAGATGCAGCCTCAGCACTCTATAAACACATGAACGAACTACAGCACAACATTGACTGGACAGGAGCCATAGTGGTACATAGAGACAACTCAAAGAAAAGGAGATTATTCTTAGAAGCGTGGACGACAAAAGAAGTTAGCGTAAACAGGTTCATAGACGTAAATCCAATATACTTGGGCGCTAGAAACACAAAGACAGACGCGGCATAAAGTGACTTCATTTTAAACTACGTGAGTGAGAGAGGACAATGTGAACAAAAGTCACAGAGTGGGTGAACAAGATTTAGTTTATTTCCTTTGCGTGCAAGTGCGTAGTGCACCTTTTTCAGTTGTTGCACAAGTGGCACTTTATTTTTCATCTTATTTTATCTTTATTTTAATTTATTGCATTGTATTTATTCTTTGTAAATTAAATGTATATGAGATCCTTCATGTACAATTGGGTATGTAAGGTGGTCCAGTCGTCCGGTACTCGTAGCGTATGGAGGTCGCCAACCTAGCCAGCAAAGGCAGGTTACCCAACTTACGAAGAGAAAGAAACAGAGAGAGCGGGAGGGAGGGAGAGAGAGATAGAAGGAGGTGGGGGCCTTCTCCAGACTCCTTTCAACCTGTAGACACAGTATCGTATACCCGAGACTCCCTGTCGGTCAACAAAGCAAACGAGCGGAATGACTGACTGACGAATTTGAACTCCTCAAAACCCGCCGCTGCTCTTTCTCTCCCCGACTACAGTATACATCACCTACCTTGGAATCACCCCTCAACGCCCCCCCACCCCCATCACTACTTCTCATACACATCGCCCTCGCACTCCTATTCTCCACATTACATTTATCTAGTTTTACAGACACACACACACATATATACATATATATATATTGTGTGTGTGTATGCGTGTACACATATATATATATATATATATATATATATATATATATATATATATATATAATATATATATACACATATATATATATATATATATGTATATATATATATGTAGATATACAACACTGAATAAGTCCCAGTGATTAGAGATACATTTTAACAACCACAATGCACTTTAATTCTCAGCCATCAACATCGGGAGACCGAATGGAGGCCCACATGCAGAAATTGTGGACTCGAACTCAGCAATCACATGACAAGTGCCGTAGTAACTTACCAACTACGCTATCAAAAGATATATAAGTTGAGCGCAACCTTTCTTATATATTTGTATGCTCGAGTTACACATACATGAAATTTTGCGTTCAACCCATTTCCACTATGATATCTCGAAGTTGTATGTTCTCCCTTATAAACACCGATTTAAAATGCTTGTTCATAATTTCTGCCATTTCTATTTCCTCTGTGTATTCAACTCCTCCTTATCGTAGTTTCTCTAATTCTTGTTTGTTTACAAATCTGTAAAATAGATTTGGTTTATCTTTACATTTTTCTATGACATCCTTTTCGCATTTTCTCTTTTCTTCTCTGCACACTTGTACACATTGATTTCTATAACTAGTATATATTTTCCATTTTCAGGTGTTTCGTCTGTTTTCCATTTTATCCAAGCTTTATCTCTTTTGTCTTTTCACTCCCTACATCTTTTGTTGTACCAACACTTTACATATTCTTTTTCTTGTTTTTGTCTTGGAACATACTTTTCCACTCCTTTAAATTTTTTTTTTCTCAAAATATTCAATTTCTCTTCTACTGTTGTTTCCTCCTTGTGTATCCTTTCCCAGTCTGCTTTTTGAAAGAATTATTTTATAAAAAAAAAAAAAAATTCCATACACCAATCTTCCCTTTCTATATTGTTCGTTTTTTCAATGTATTTTTCCTAATTTATTTCCAGTTCAACCAATATGTGGTCACTTTTACTTATTGGTGTCTTATATTCAATCTTGTCCACTATTTCAGGTTCTGGTGTGATTATTATCTCGATGGTTCTTCCTCATTTCTATACCTAGTATTCTCTTGTATCCATTGCGTCATTGTATATTCTATAATCATATCAAGTAGTACATTTCCCCATAGGTCGTCTCCACCCTTCACTGTCATTTCTTCCCAGCAGATTTCTTTTACAATTAAAGTCACCCATTATAATTATTCCTTCTCCATCTTCCATTATCTTATTAAGTGTTATCCTTGTGTCTTCTAACATATTTTTGTGTTCTCTCTCTTCCCATGAAGCCGTTTTAGGAGGCACATAATTTACTACAAACTTCCTGCTCTTCCCATCCCTGTCCTCCATTTCCATCATAATCATCTCTATTCTTTCCATATGTGACATTCCTCACATTTATATCCTTCTTAGTCAGGAGCATAACTCCACCCCCTTGTTTACCTCTGTTTCTAATCCAATAATTATATGCACCATGTCCTACACTGTTGGGTGGTAGTGGACCTTTCAATTTTGTCTGTACAATTCCCATTATGTCCGGTTCTTTTCCCTTCAGGTAATCATTCAGTTCCTTCAAACCTGTTATTAAGCCATCTATATTTGTGTAAGACATTTTTAATTTTCTGCTACCTCCATCATACTTTCTGTTTCCCTTTCGTTTTTCTCTGCTATGAACCATTTCCTCACTTTCATATCCACTACTCTCCAATAAAATTTCTCTTTGACTTTGTTCTGTTCTCGTCTTTTTCCTTAGCTTCCATTATTTTTGCTTTCTCATCCTCTCTTTCCTCTTTACTCATCTCTCTTTTTATCCATACTTGTTTATATAGATCACTTTTTGCTAGTTTCCCTGTTTTTGCTAAGATATTCTCTGCTGTCTTTTGTGACCTGAATTTAACCTTAATTGGTCTGGTCTTATCTGTATTGCATTTCCCTATTCTATATATTTCTTCAATTTCTTTTCTTATTTCTTATTCATCCTCTTGAACTACTTCCAATATCTTGTTTACCTTTTCCTTCTCCTCTTTTACTCTTGTAGTCCTATTTGGATTATGCTTCTCTTCCATCCCTAATATAATTATACATTTTTGTCCGCTAAATCTCTTACTATATTCTCCTTCTCTCTCATCACTTTAATAACTGTGTCCTTAGTTTGTTCTTTCATCTGTTGTGTCACTATGTCTCTAAATACAATTTTATTGTTCTCTTGGACTTTTTTCCAACCCTGTACTTCTTTTGCTATGGACTCTTTATTCTCTTTATTATTATTCTTTAATTCCTCATTCTCATCTTTTACTTCTTTTAACTGTCTTTTTAATTCTTCTATTTCTTTAGTTAGGTTTTGGTTTTCCTTCTTTAGTTCTTCCAATTTATCAACTCTTTGCGTAATCCGTGTAAGTTGGCTGAACCTAACCTCCCAGTGTTCGATCATTTTCTCTAGTTTTTCCTCTAGACTTGCTAATCGGGGGAGGTTGGCATCCCCTCCTTCATTAAATCCATGAAAATTATTGTCTCCATTTTCTGTTATGTTGTTCTTATCTATATTTCTGATTTTAGTGTCTTTCCTGAAATTTTCGATTTCACCTGCGTCGTCTGCAGCCCTCTTGTTGACATTTCTTCTGACGTCCGGGGGGAGCCCGTTCGTCTCCTTCCCCATTTCCTTCCATTTCCCTCAGTAATCCCTCCCTTTCTCCTTTTTCTTCACCTTCCCACTACACCACGAGATTTCCCCTTCCCTACTAATACAACGAAGGTACTCCCTCGTCGTTGAGATCGGCGAAACTTGAAGTTTTCCTGGAGTTCCAAACTTCGCTGTCAGTTCGACCGGTGTGTGTGTGTGTGTGTGTGTGTGTGTGTGTGTGTGTGTGTGTGTGTGTGTGTGTGTGTGTGTGTGTGTGTGTGTGTGTGTGTGTGTGTGTGTGTGAGTAGTTGGGTGTGTGCGGAAATGAACCACGTCTTGGTCAATTGATACCTACAGCAGGATTTCCTTGCGGGTGAGGTAGGTGAGCTCCTCGTATTCGTCCAGCTCCTCATGAGTGAAGACGCTTTTCCTTCCGCCCATCACTCTGAAAAAAAAGGGTGACGTCAACTAAGGGGGATAGCCACTCTGCATGTGGTACTTTGTTCTAACAGGCAATACTCACAAACTACTGTGCTAATAAAGATCCCATTCAAATCTTATGAAATTGTAATTAGTTTTGTATCATCTTGTGTTACGAACATCAATATCAGTAGTGTTGGAAATCCTGAGACTAGTGTCGGCCTTGTGGCCAAATTCTCCCTGCCTCGGATCTCGATCTTATACCTTCTGACCTTGGTGGCCCAGGCCACTTCGAAGCCTCTATCTTTTCATGTTCTATATAACTTCTTTTTTACATTTTGTAATTATTTTCCTGCAAGTACAGTCTAGATCTACCTGGTTAGATACTGTGGAGCTGTCGACTTAAGCTGCCGTTATGGCGTTCGACAAAAAATCTTGTTTTTGGAGATTTTTCGTTTTTGTTCATGTATCTCTGTATGCATGTGTGTGAGTATGCATATTGTGTGTGCTCATGTGTGTGTGTATGTGCGTACGTGTGTGCGTGTGTGTGCATGTGTGTTCACATGCGCACGTGCGCGTATGTATGTGTGCGTGTGTATGTCTGTGCGCATGTGTACGTATTCACCTTGGTCTTTGGATCACGTGTTGGACTCGTGATCGACAACTATTTCCCTCCCGGAAGAGAGCTCAGAGCTCGTATGACCGATCTATGGTATGTCTGTATGTATGTGTGTGTGTGTGTACGCGCGCGTGTGTGTGCCTGTGTATGTCTGTGTGCATGTGTGTATGTATGTGTGTATTTACCTAGTTTTACCTAGTTGTATCTTACAGGAAAGAGGAGCTAAACTCGTGGTGTCCTGTCTTTGTATCTCTCCATATCCAGTTTGCTCTTAAATTCTTGTATTGTTTTTGCACACACTGTTTTTTTCATCCAGTGTATTCCATACATCCAGCACTCTGTGGAGAAAACTGTTCTTTTTCAGGTCTCTGCTATAATTGTCCTTTTTAAGCTTCTTTCCATGTCCTCTTGCGTTTCTTTTATCCCAATTTAGTAAGTCTTCTATGTCGAGGACTTGCATGCCTTTCATAATTCTATAGATGGTCAACAAGTCACTTCTTTCTCTCCTCTGTTCCAGAGTCGGCAAATCCAATTTTAACAGTCCTTCTTCATATGAGAGTTTTGATAGTTCTGGGGCCATCCTCGTAGCTGCTCTCTGGATTCTCTCAATTTTCTTTATATTATTTTTTGTATTGGGTGACCACAGTGTCGCTGCGTACTCCAATTTAGGCCTTATCATTGTGACTAGTATCTTCTTTACCATTTCTACATCCAAGTAGGTAAAAGCCACTTTTATTGCTCTTAGTAGGCTGTAAGTTTCGCCGACAATCTTGTTTATATGTTTGTCTGGGGAGATATCTTTTGTGATGATCACTCCCAGGTCTTTTCCAGATCCCTCTTTCTTAACTTATTTTTCACCATTTTTATATCTTCCAGATATCCTTTTTTTTATACTTTTTCCAAACTCCATTATGCTACATTTTTAGTTTTAAATTCCACTTCCCACTTCTGACTCCATTCCCAAACCCAGTTTAGATCAATAATGATTCGCAGTCCGTTTTAGTACTCACTTTCTTTAACAATTTTGCATCACCTGCAAAGGAGCTCATATAACATTCCACTCCCTCGTCCATATCATTCACATAAATGGTAAACATGATTGGAGCCAGCACTGATCCTTGTGGGACTCCACTGATTACCTCTTCCCAAGTAGAAGTCTTCTCTCTGAATACTACCCTTATTTTTTTCATGCAAAAAGTCCTCCATCCACTTCAATAGTTTACCTTGTATCACACCTATAGTTTCCATCTTAAAAGTTTTTTGTTAGGCACTTTATCAAAAGCTTTAGGTAGATCCAGGAAATCGTAATCGGCCCATCCGTCCCTTTCCTGTATTATGTCTAGCAGCCTTGAATAAAATCAGATAAAATTTGCAGTGCACGATCTTCCCTGTCTGAATCCAAACTGTCTCGGATTTAGTATATTTTTCTCCTCCAGCTGTTTTATCCATCTACTTTTTATAACCTTTTCACAGATTTTTGCTACTTTGCTTGTAAGGGGAACCGGTCTGTAATTTGTTGGGCATTCTTTATTTCCTTTATAGATTGGTGCATATCAGCATTTTTCCATCCTTGTGGCATTTTTCCCTCTTTGAGCTAGCAAAATATTATGTTGTATATTTTTTCTGTTAGTTCTTCTTTCCATTCTTTTAATATCCAATTTACAATTCCATCCAGGCCGTGCGATTTCCTGACATTGAGGTTCGTTATTTGATCCATTATTTCTTTCCATGTTACTATTATGGAAGGCAGATGTGGAGGGAGTGAACATGAGGGGACGTCCTAGGATGAGGTGGATGGATGGGGTGAAGGGGGCTTTGGGGAAGAGGGGAATGTCTGTTGAGGAAGGAAGGGAGAGGACGGAAGACAGAGGTGAGTGGAGAATGGTTGTATATGGATGATGTTGTGACTGCATGAGGAGGAATGGGCGGGGGGGTGGGGTAGTATGTGTGAGTAAATTTTGACGCAGCCCGAAGGGATTTCTCCCCGTCCTCGCCTTATATGCAAAGGGGGACGGAGAGGGGGGGTCGCCGATTAAATGAAGCGGCCTGGCTGTGGATGTGCTGTGTCTTGCGACACTGCTTCTGACCCAGGGCGGTGGGCAGGGTGCAGGGATGACCCGTCATCCAGGAGGTGCTCAGATGAGAGGAAGGGTGGGAGGGGTGTGGAGTGTATTTAGGGATGAAATGGGTGGGAGTGTTTTTATGCCTTTCCCTTTTTGGCTACCTCCCTTGGAAGGGGGAAAAAGCCTTGGTATATGTATGTATGTATGTATTATTTCCTTCATGGGGGTGGATTTCACTTCACTCCCTTCAACCCGTTGTTGTATTTTTTCTCTAGTGAAAACCGACTTGAAGTGTTTGCACATAACTTCAGCCATTTCGGTATCTTTTGTGTATTCAGCGTAGTTTCACTATTTACAGCGTAGTTTCACTATTTCCTGCTTGTTTTTCAGTTTCCCATTTACATATCTATAGAATAGATTTGGCTGATCTTTACATTTACCTATTATCCCTTTCTCATATTTACACTCTTCTTCCCTACGTATCTTTACGTATTTGTTCCTTTGGTTAACATATGATTGCCACTTTCTCTTTTCTCCATCTCTTCCAAGCTTTGTCTCTTCTATCTTTCGCTTCACTGCACCTTCTATTAAACCAACATTTACACCC
>NC_134777.1:41967155-41972155 GCF_046742065.1 Oratosquilla oratoria | reverse complement strand
TTAGAAACATCAGGAGGAATACAGGGCAAACTACTGAAGTGGATGGAAGACTTCTTGCATGAATGGAAAATGAGAGTGGTGATAAGAAACAAACATTCCAATTGGGATGAGGTGATTAGTGGATTTCCACAAGGAACAGTTTTGCCCCAATAATGTTTGTAATATACATTAATGATTTGGATGAAGAAATTAAAAGTTATATGAGCTTCTTCGCAGACGATGCAAAAATGTTGAAAAAAGTGAGCACCGAAGAAGACTGTGAGTCGTTGCAGAGTGATCTCAATAAAGTATGGGAATGGAGTAGGAAGTGGGAGATGGAATTCAACATTAAGAAGTGTAGTATAATGGAATTTGGAAGAAGCAAAAAAGAATAGTGGGATCATATACATTGGGAGAGGAAGAAATTAAAAAAGTGGAAATAGAGAAGGACCTAGGAGTTATCATTATGAATATGTGAGAAACATATAAAAGAATGGACAAACTTATAATTTAATAAGATCAATCAAAGTGGCATTTACATACCTGGATGAAGAAATGGTGAAGAAGATACTAGTCACTTTGATAAAATCAAAATTGGAGTATGCAACGACGTGGTCACCAAGTACAAAAAAAAAAATGTATAACAAAACTTGAAAGAATACAAACGAAATTGGTACCAACGCTCTCAGAACCATCATATGAGGAGAGGCTGGCAAAACTTGAACTACAGACTTTGGAGCAAAGAGAGGGAGGAGACTTGATAACTATTTATAGAATCATGTAAGGCATGGAAATTATTGATAGAGAGGATCTAATAAAAGACAATTATAGAAGAGACCTGAAAAAGAACAGCTTTCCCCACAGGATAATAGACGTTTGGAACAAGTTAGATGAAAATGTGGTGTGTGCAAAAACTATACACGAATTTAAAAAACAGGCTAGATAAAACGAGATATGAAGACGGGACACCACGAGCATAGCTCCCCTTCCCGTAAAATACAACTAGGTAAATACAACTAGGTAAACTAGGTAAATACACACACACACACACACACACACACACACACACACACACACACACACACACACACACACGGAGAGAGAGAGAGAGAGAGAGAGAGAGAGAGAGAGAGAGAGAGAGAGAGAGAGAGAGAGAGAGAGAGAGAGAGAGAGAGAGAGAGAGAGAGAGGCGACATGATAGTAATATTGAGATCAGAGAAAGGTAGAGAAAATATTAACAAAAAGGAATTGACGGTATGGGACGAATGGCCAACAAGTGGTCATCGTAAAACACTGAAAAAGCAAACTCGTTTGAAATATGTTACGAGGTATATCTTTCTACATAGATATGTAGATCTATGAAACAAATCGGATTACCCATGCCACTAACATAAGCAAGTTATTTAATGCTAAAGTTTGATGAGTGGAGGCAAAGGTGCCCCATGAACACGTCTCAAACTCTGTATACAATAACTAGGTAAATGCTAGTACGCGCGCGCGCGCACGCACGCACACACACACACACACACACACACACACACACACACATACACGCAATTATATATGCGTACCCACAGACCGAACCACCCTTCCTCACCCCGATCGCACCGAGGGCAGTCATGGTCCATTTCCGGTTCCTTTTACCCCCCGAAGAACATCTGCTCTTCTGGGAATCCGGATGTTCACATTGCCCTTTCGGGTCGTCACCAACGATCTCACCTCGCGCGACGAGGATACTTAGCCTGGCTGTCTGAGATCAAAGGGCAAAGGTGACTTAGGAAGCCCTCTGGTGTATCAGCTCCTCGCCTGACGCGACGCTGATGACGTCACATCGATTGATGTCTCCGAAAACCTGGAGCAATAAAACCTACATAGCCTCCGCCCATTATTATAGTCGTCTGACTCCAAAGTTGAAATAATTATCCCCTGATATTGAAAAAGTAATGTAACGTAGGGTCATTAGCAGAACCCGCCTCCCCAACAACACTGATCAACTGTAGACTCTCCGCCCTAATTAACATAGGTTAGGTTAGGTTAGGTTGTGCATCACGAGCCATAACCAACTGTAGAATGTTAGGTTAGATTGAGTCAGGATAGGTTAGGTTAGGTTGTGTCTCACGAGCCATAATCAACTGTAGAATGTCCACCCCAGCAACACTCAACTGTACAATCTCCAATTGTACAATGTCCCACCCAAGCGTTTGTGTGTTGGGGGGGGGGGATTCTACAATTGACATTTATAATGGATTATGCACACTCAAGAATTTGTAGAACTGTAGATTTCACTAAGATCGATATTCCAGCAGTTTGGGTCTGAATATTTGTGTTCCCCAACCATTACGATGACGCTTCAACTAAACAATTCGCCTGACATTTACCACGATAATGTTTTTAGAGGGGCATCACTTTGCTGATGAGAATGATAGAAATTTAAAAAGAAGTAGGTTGAATTCAAAATTCAAATATTCATTCATAATCATGTTCATCTAAGTGCAAATTGTATAATTTTGGAACGCACCGGGAGACCTAAAAATAGATTACGAAGGAACAAGATATAAATAATAATAATAATAATAATAATAATAATAATAATGATAATAATAATAATAATAATAATAATAATAATAATAATAATAATAATAATAATAATAATAACAACAACAACAGCAGCAATAATAATGACAATAATAACAATAACTTCCGGTGGAATGTTCGTTGGATTCCTTCCTGATGATATCTCAAGCCACAAGCTGCCGACCTCAATACATAAGTAATAATTATTTAAGATGATAGCAATTTTCTTGTTGCAATGAGACATGAAGAGGAAAAACAAGAAATTATCATGATATAGCAAAATTATTAAGTAACACTTAAAAACCAAACCTGTACAAAGTTGGTGCAGGGCGTCTACAATCGATGCAATGAATAATAAATGTCTGTGTTCGGGGTGATGTGGATGACCTCGCATTTCACCTAACAAAGCAAGTACCAATTTATTTATTGCACTTATACAGCGAAATCAACAATGAACGGAGATTTGTTGAGATAAACACACCTCTTGATTTGCTTATTTTGTGTTATTTATATTATTATAAGTTTATTAATTTGTTTACTTATCGTATTTTTTTTTCATTCGATCTAGTTATGGACCAAAAGGTCTCCTGCCGGCATGCTCCTATTTGTAATTCTTTGACCTTTCGCCAAGACCTTTCGGCTTACACCATATTTGCCGCCATCAAAAGAAACGATATGACGTAATAGTGCATCAAGCAAACGCTATAGATAACAATCTATTACGCCCATGAAGTCGCAAACCATTAAACAAATCTGAAACTTGAATTGTGGAGATCTACTTCACCCATCAAAAACACTGTAATCATATCCGAAACATTTTAGCATACTGTGGGAGTCAGATTATACAGGTTTTCCTAACACGCACTCTTGGAGAAACTGTTTACCTAAGAACACACAAGAGCCTTTATCAAGCCCCGAGAACGTGTCGTTCACACACATTCCCAAGGACCAGACTTGCTTCACTTCCTTCAACATTTTTTTCAGCACACTCAGTTTTCAAACACAATGCTGCGTTCACCTATCGCTTTCATCCCCCAACACTTAATTTCACTTCAACTCGAATGACCTCTATAAATGTCGGTCCATTTTCCCGCCTCGGCCCTCGCCTGTTTCTACAAATATTCCTCCTTAACCCTATTATCCTTACTCCGATAAACCTGCCAATCCCTTATATCAACACTCTAGGGGTGATGTTGTCTTACATATTAATTCAGACTACCGTCAATTTTAATAAGTCGTGGGAAAAAATCACAATACAAACTTCGAATGGTTACCTATCTCAATCAACTCTTGACGTTATCGCATTTGTCGCATTATTCTGGCTGTCGCCAGACTATTTTATTCAGGAATAAGACTAAATTTTATTCACCAAAGGAATAGGGGGATAACCCCCCAACGGAATAGAATCTCATGGCGTTTGACCAAAACAAAATATGTCGATGGACAGTCGCTAATTAATCGTGAAAGCTTCAAACACAAAGGCTGATTGTGGCGTCATTCACCATCATAGTCCCGGATCGCGTGCCGGAAGTGTGACAAACAGCTATTACCCTCACGTATGAGAGTTCAGAGGCATATGGTCTAATTTTGACATTACACACGCCATGCACCCACCTCTTTACCCCCAGAGAGATAGTAACGGTTTACTATATTAGTGAAAGTTTCACGCCATGAGCGGGGCGCGATCTCAGACCTCACGTGTTATTCAATATTGCCTTGGATCACGTGTTGGATTTGTGGTCGTCAGCTATTTCCCTCCAGGAAGAGCGCTCAGAACTCATATCTGACCGGCTGAGACCTTACACGCTTACACACACACAACCCCAACTCCCCACCCATTTGAACCCATCCCCCCACCATTTCCCTTCCTTCATAGAAGGTTTTGATTTCTCGAACCCTTCAGCACGAGACCTAACTCAGAACTTGCTGAATAAAACCGTCTAACTTTGCCCAACCAGAGCAATATCCGTCATAGTGGTGAACGGGTTCTGTGAAATAACCATTTCAGCTGGATAAAATTGCCTGGCGTTAACTAGAATAGAATCAGTGAAGAGCATCATAATAAGGAAAAAAAGGTATATCTTCGTCAGTCACTTGAATAAAATCGTTCAGCAAGACCAAAATCTATAAACAGCCGATCACCTGGATAAGATAGGACAATCCTCACTCCTCCCCCTCACCCTGACACTCCATTCTAACCGTTGCCGTATATTGTATATATTTTTTCTAGCTAACGCCAGGCGTTTTAACTCGGATGACAAAGAAAAAAATTGGCACCAAATGATTTAAAAGATGTATCAGCCCACTCACGAACGTCTTTGTGTAATGATTATGTTCTGGCTAACGCAATACGATTTCATTCAACAGAAAGTAAAACCATCTGTATATTGTTCAAGCTTAGTGGTCAGCCGATATTCAACTTTCTATTCGTATCATTTTCTTTGTTC
>NC_134777.1:41902155-41962155 GCF_046742065.1 Oratosquilla oratoria | reverse complement strand
TATTACTCCTAGCAATATTTTGATATTTAATTTATTCATTCACATAATATATTTGTCCATTCAGTAACTTACTTGTCCGTACATTTATTCATTTATGTACTTACATAGTTATCAATCTATATTTTATACCGTTTTCTATTCTATATTTTTCTATGTATGAAAACAACGTCCCTCTCCGCTTTCTGTCCTTTCCTCCCTCTATGTCGGCGTTATTATGTGCCCATCCACTTCTGAGTAGTGTCTCTGTTGTGCTCTCCTTGTCTTGACGTTGTGGATCGCCCTTTGTTCCCTCTAGGTTAAACGCTCTCTTGTTAGACACGGCGTTTGACGTAACCCCCGTCAAGAACTGCCCTCTGTGAAATACATCCTTACATATAATGTATTTTAAGTACAGGAAGTGGATATGCATATACATTCGCAAGAGCATACACTTATACCCCACACACACACGCATGCACACACAAAACACACACATGCACGCATGTACACGCACGCACGCGCGCACGCACACACACACACACACACATACGCACGCACGCGCACACACACACACACACACACACACACACACACACTCGTGTGGGGGGGATTTGGGTGGGTGTGTGTGCGTGTGAAGTGACAGCATTACCCATAGATCGGTCATATATGAGCTTTGAGCTCTGAACTCTCTTCCGGGAGGGTAGAAGCTGTCGATCACGAGTCTAACACGTGATCAAAGACCATGGTGAATTACACACGAGTCAAACACGTGATCCAAGACCATGGTGAATCAGACTTGAATACTAATTCAGCGATCCGAGCTGGATTAACAAGTTCTCTTCATTTTGTAGGGATTTCCTCATCCTCATGAAAAATACATCGCATCAGGTCACGTCTTCTTGTCATCCGTTTGCAAACTTTCTTCATTTACACCTATCTTCTTTAGGCATTTCTCGATCCCAGTGTCCCCCTACCTAATCTATTCACCACCATCTGAAAAAAAAGTCCCACATTATTTTTGCTAGTATTCTCGTTCATTTGTCCACATGCCCAAACCACTTCAGTGTTCTTTGAACTACTCTACAGACTACTACTCTCTTTCCACCCCATCCTCTGCCTCACCTTCACGAGTCTCATTCTACCCATTCTTCTAACACTTACCACATTTCTCAAACGCCTTATCTCAAACAAGTTCAGGCTCTTCCTTTGTGTCACCCTTATGTCCCATATTTATTCAATAAAGTGACGAAGGTAATCACTCCATACAACCTTTTCCTTGATCATAAGAACATAAGAATGAGGGAGACTGCAAGAGACCATAAGGCCTACACTAGGCAGCTCCGTATCCATCACCACCTGTCATCCCCATCCATAAAGTTGTCTAATCGTTTATTAAAACAACTGATAGTTTCAGCGCCTACTACATGGTTACTAAGTTTATTCCATTCATCGACCACCCTATTACTAAACCAATTCTTGCCTATTTCCTTCTTAAATCTAAATTTGTCCAGTTTATACCCATTACCGCGAGTCCTGCCCTGTTGTTTTAATATGATGACCTTGTTTGCATCTCCCTTGTTATAGCCTTTGATCCACTTGAACACTTCTATTAGATCACCCCGCACTCTGCGTCTTTCCAGAGAGTGTAAGTTTAGGTACCTAAGCCTCTCTTCGTAAGGCAAATTTCCGAGTCCATGTATCCTTTTGGTCATTCTTCTCTGTACTGATTCTAGTGAATTTGTGTCCATTCTATAGGACGGAGACCAAAACTGTACCGCATAGTCAAGGATGGGACTAACTATCGCTAGATAGAGTTTAATAATTACCTCTGCACTTCTATTCGTTACCGTCCTAGCAATGAAACCTAATGCACTGTTAGCTTTATTTCTGGCGCTAATGCACTGCTTCCTGGTTTTAAGGTCCGGACTCACCAGAATTCCCAAGTCCCTCTCGCACTCAGATTTTTCTAAAAACGTGTTATCTAAGATGTATCTATTTTTGGGGTTTGTAGCCCCATGTTTAACACGCTACACTTAGAGATATTGAAGTTCATTTGCCATTTCTCCGACCATGTTAACAATTTATTAAGATCATCCTGCAGAATCTCTGCGTCGTCTCCTGACCTAATTAGGCGTCCTATTTTAGTGTCGTCCGCAAACTTACTAACATCACTATTTATCCCATCGTCTAAGTCATTTATGTACATAATGAACAACAAGGGACCCAAAACCGAGCCCTGGGGGACCCCGCTAGTAACATTGCCCCACCTAGATTTTATTCCATTTATGGTGACCCGCTGTTTTCTGTTACTAATCCAAGCTCTAATCCATTCTAACACTTTTCCTCCTATGCCATGGGCTTTGATTTTATTTAGTAGTCTCTGGTGAGGCACCTTGTCGAACGCTTTGCTAAAGTCAAGGTAAATAACATCGTAATTTTCATTGTTATCTGACGCCTTATATACTTTAGTGTAAAAGGATAGAAGATTAGTCACACATGACTTACCCTTGGAGAAACCATGCTGTGAATCACGAATTAAATTATGCCCTTCGATGTGTTCTCTGAGTCTATTTACTATTATTGATTCAAGCATTTTTCCTATAACCGATGTCAAACTGATTGGCTTGTAGTTGCATATGGACGATCTATCTCCCTTCTTAAAAACAGGGTCAACGTTTGCCTGCCTCCAAGCAGTTGGCACAAAAGCAGTGTCTACCTTGCATTTATCCCCAAATATTAATTTCTTATTATGGTTTCATACCACACAATGATTTACCTCCTGTACTACACAGTTCACCAAATGCACTCCGTTCGCTGTCACATGCGACAATACTTTTACTGACATTGATTGGATGACCCTTGAACATGGCCATATAGGTAGTCGCTTGATTGATTTTCTTGGTGACAATTACTTAATTCAGCATGTAAAAGAGCCCACAAGATATGGAAACTTGCTCGATTTATTGATCACTAGCCGCGAAAGCATGGTAACTGATGTAGAAGTCGGTGAATCTGTTGCAAATAGCGATCACAATTTAGTCAGATTCAAACTCCTAAACAATTTTAGAATAGATACTTGTGCTTCTAAAATACCCGATTTCAGTAAAGCTCAGTTCATAGAACTACTTCAGGAGCTTCAGCTTACAGATTGGGAGGCAAAATTAAACGAAAGGCCTGTAGATCAGATGTGGGAAATATTTCAAAATACGCTCACTAAGATGATTCAAACTTACATTCCTTTTAAGGACAGACGTCCCCCAAATCAGGCTCGCCCAAAGTGGCTCGACAAAGAAACTGAAAAAAGTATTGCTAAAAAGAGACAGGCTTATAAGAAATATAAGTGCTCGGGTGCATCTAATGACTATGAAAGTTATGTATCAATACAGAGAGATTTAAAAAAGACAATAAGAAAAAGAAAACGACAATACGAAATGAACATCGCTGATAAATCCAAAGAGAATCCCAAAGAATTCTATAGTTACATTAGAGATAAAAAGGTTGTTAGGAATCACATTGGTCCACTATTATCTGCTGACGGTCAACTTGAATATTCAAATGAAGGAATGTGTAATATCTTAAACAATTATTTTAGCTCGGTATTCGTAAACGAAACACCTCAAAGTGAATTCCAAACTGAAACCTGTGAAAAGTCTGGGGTAAACTTACTCACTACGGTAAATATAACAAAAGAAAAAATTAAAAGGTGTATAGACAAACTCAAAGTTAATAAAACACCAGGGCCTGACGGTTGGCATCCAAGAATCTTAAAGGAAATGAAAAATGAGATTGTTGTTCCATTAGAAATTATTTTCAAGAAATCCATCATATCCGGAGATGTCCCAAGAGAATGGAAGCTAGCTAACGTTACTCCCATATTCAAAAAAGGTGACAAAAAGAAACCAAATAACTATAGGCCTATAAGTTTGACTTCGATCGTAGGAAAAATAATGGAAACTATCATCAGAGATGATATCGAATATCACTTAGAAAGTAACCGTTTGATAAATGATAGCCAGCATGGTTTCAGACGGAAACGTTCTTGCGTGACTAACTTACTCGAATTCTACAACACAGTTATCTCGAATTATGACAAAAGAAACAATATAGATTTAATATATCTAGACTTTGCAAAAGCTTTTGATACCGTCCCACACGAAAGACTACTTACTAAATTAGCTTTGCATGGAATAAGTGGTAGCCTATTAGGTTGGACTAGTAATTGGTTGAAAGGTCGAAAACAGAGAGTTGTTTTAAATGGAAAAACTTCTGGATGGAAAAATTTTGCAAGTGGAGTTCCTCAGGGTTCCGTTCTTGGGCCACTTCTATTCATAGTATATATAAATGATATAGACAATGGACTAAAATCTACTGTTTCCAAATTTGCTGATGATACAAAACTGTGCGGAGTGGCAAATGATCACTCAAACCAATTAGATATTCAAGAAGATTTAGATCAATTACAGCAATGGTCTGAAAAGTGGCTAATGAAATTTAACACAAGTAAATGCAAGGTAATGCACATAGGTAAAAATAACAGTAAGTACGATTACAAGTTATTTGGAAATTCGTTAACAAAAGTGGATAGTGAAAAAGATCTCGGCGTAATTATCAGTAACGACCTCAAATCATCCAAGCAGTGTATTTCAGCCTCTGAGAAAGCAAATAAGATTCAGGGATTGATTGCGCGATCTTTTGATTTCAAAAGTCCATCACTCATTAACAAGCTATATAAATCGTTAGTTCGTCCACATTTGGAATATGCTGTTTCCGTATGGTCACCGAATCTCATTAAAGACATTGACAGACTGGAAAAAGTACAACGGCGAGCCACAAAACTGATTCCAAATATCAACAATAAATCATACGAAAATCGACTTAAGCACATGAATCTGTTTTCCCTAAAAAAGCGTAGACTCAGAGGTGACTTGATACAGGTCTTTAAGATTTTAAAGGGAATTGACAACATCAAAAGTGACCAAATTTTCACATTGAATGAGAATCAGACAAGAAAAAATGGTCTCAAACTGTCCGGAAATAGATTCAATTTGGAAGTAGGTAGAAACAACTTTGCCAACCGTGTAGTTAATGAATGGAATAAACTTCCTGCACAGGTAGTGATGTACTTCAGTTCGAAGCTTTAAGAATCATTTAGATAAATACCTAAGTAAGATGCTGTAATGATTATAATTTATGTTATATTATTTGTCTTTGTTTTGTTATAATTTGTCTGTCTGATTTTCATTTATTATTAGTTATATGTCAATTTATAATCATTTACTATTTACCTTTTTGTTTGTTATTCAACTATACCTATGCATTTATTTATGTATTTTATTTGTTATTTTTACATTATTATAGTTTTAATTTATTATCAATATGATTTTTTTTTTTTTTTTTTTTTTGCATCCGACCTAGATATGGATCAAAAGGTCTCCTGTCGGCATGCTCCGCCTTTGTAAATCCTTTAACTCACCTCTTCGTCCAGCCTCTCACCCTTCACGCTCAATACCAACCAGCCACCCTCATATTGAAAATCTCAAGTGAGACAAATTAAGGAACATAGGCCCATTTACATGCACTGGTAATTATTGTATTGATGATAATGTTGGTAGTATTATGATAATAATAATAAAAGGAATGATGGACCAAAGAGAGGAGGAAAAGCAAGTTGATTGTGCAGGACATAAGCTTCATCCCAACCACTCTCTCTCTACCTCTCTCTCTCTTTCTCTCTCTCTCTCTCTCTCTCTCTCTATATATATATATATATATATATATATGCATATACATACATGTATATATATTTATATATATATATATATATATATATATATATATATATACATATATATATATATATGTATGTATATGTATACACACACACACACACACACACACACACACATATATATATATATATATATATATATATATATATATATATATATGTGTGTATATATCTATTTACCTAGTTGTAAAACTAGGTATTTTACGGGAAGGGGAGCTATGCTCGTGGTGTACCGTCTTCATATCTCATTTTATCTAAACTATTTTTAAATTTATGTATTGTTTTTGCACACACCACTTTCTCATCTAACTTGTTCCAACTGTCTATTACTCTGTGAGGAAAGCTGTTCTTTTTCACATCTCTTCTATAGCTGTCTTTCTTGGTTTTCTTTCCGTGTCCTCTTGTACAGTATTTCTATCATCCCATTTTATCAGATTCTCTCTATCAGTAATTTCTATGCCTTTCATGATTCTGTAAATAGCTATCAAATCTCCTCTCTCTCTTCTTTGCTCTAGTGTCTGTAGTTCAAGTTTTGCTAGTCTCTCTTCATATGATAGTTTTGAGAGTGTTGGTGCCAATTTTGTAATTGCTCTTTGTATTCTTTCAAGTTTTTTTTTTTTTATACATTTTTTTGTACTTGGTGACCATATCGTTGCTGCATATTCCAGTCTTGGTCTTATCAGAGTGATTAGAATTTTCTTCACCATTTCTTCATCCAGGTATGTAAATGCCACTTTGATTGTTCTTATTAAGTTATAAGTTTCTCCAAAAATCTTATTTATATGTTTCTCAGGTGACATATTATTCATAACAATGACTCCCAGGTCCTTCTCATTTTCTACTTTTTTATTCCTTCTTCTCCCAATTTATATGATCCTGTTATTCTGTTTTTGCTTTTTCCAAATTCCATTATACTACACTTTTTAGTGTTGAACTCCATCTCCCACTTCCTACTCCATTCCTGTACTTTATTTAGATCACTCTGTAGTGACTCACAATCTTCTTCCGTGTTCACTTTTTTTTTAACAGTTTTGCATCATCTGCAAAGAAGCTCATATAACTTTCAATTCCGTCATCCATATCATTAATGTATATAGCAAACATTATTGGGGCCAGAACTGTTCCTTGTGGAACACCGCTTATTACTTCATCCCATTTTGAGTGTTTGTCTCTTATCACTACTCTCATTTTTCTTTCTTGCAAAAAGTCTTCCATCCATTTAAGCAGTTTGCCCTGTATTCCTCCTTCAGTTTCTAATTTCTTAAGCAACTTCTTATGTGGTACTTTGTCAAAAGTTTTTTTTTTAGGTCTAGAAATGCACAGTCCGCCCATCCATCTCTTTCTTGTATTATATCTATTAGCCTTGAATAGAAACATATTAAATTGGTGACGCATGATCGTCCTTGTCTGAATCCAAATTGCCTTGGATTTTGCACGTTGTTTATTAATAGATATTTTACCCATCTACTTTTGACAATTCTTTCACAGATTTTTGCTATTGTACTTGTTAGAGAGACTGGTCTGTAGTTGGTAGGGTCTTCTTTATTTTCCCCTTTATATATAGGTACTATATTTGCTTTTTTCCAATCTTCTGGGACTTTTCCTTCTTTCAAGGAACTGTTTATTATGCTATGTATTTTGTCTGCCAGTTCATTCCTGCATTCTTTCAAAATCCAGTTTGCTATTTCATCTGGTCCATGCGATTTTCTGACATCAAGATTACTCAAGTGTTTCAATATTTCACTCTGTGTTACTTCTATTTCTTTCATGGGGGGGACTTTCTCTTTCCATTCGATCTCTTCAGGTTGTATGTTCTCCCTTGTAAACACTGATTTAAAATGCTTGTTCATAATTTCTGCCATTTCAATTTCCTCTGTGTATTCAACTCCTCCTTGTCTTAATTTCTCCAAATCTTGTTTGTTTTTCAGTTTGCTGTTTACAAATCTGTAAAATAGTTTTGGTTGATCTTTACATTTTTCTATGACATCTTTTTCATATTTTCTCTTTTCCTCTCTGCACGCTTGTACATATTCATTTCTATAACAAGTATATATTTTCCATTTTTCAGGTCTTCTGTCTTTTTTCCATCTGGTCCAGGCTTTGTCTCTTTTGTCTTTTAACTCCCTACAACTTTTGTTGTACCAGCACTTTACATATTCTTTTTCTTGTTTTTGTCTTGGGACATACTTTTCCACTCCTTTTTTTTTTTTTTTTTTTTTGTCAAAATATTCCATTTCTCTTCCACTGTTGTTTCTTCTTTGTATATTCCTTCCCAGTTTGTTTTTTCATACATCATTCTTCCTTTTCTATATTGTTCATTTCTTTTCATGTATTTTTCCTCATTTAGTTCCAGTTCAATCAGTATATGGTCACTTTTACTTATTGGTGTTTTATATTCAATCTTTTCTACTATTCTAGGTTCAGATGTGATTATTAGGTCTAGTCTCGATGGTTCTTCTTCATTTCTATACCTAGTGTTCTCCTGTATCCACTGCGTCATTGTATGGTCAATAATCATCTCGAGTAGAACATCTCCCCATGAGTCGTCTCCACCCTTTACTGTCATCTCCTCCCAGCAGACTTCTTTGCAATTAAAGTCGCCCATTATAACTAATCTTCCTCCATCTTCCATTATCTTATTTAATGTTATCTTTGTGTCCTCTAACATACTTTTATGTTCACTCTCTTCCCATGAGGCTGTTTTTGGAGGCACATAATTTATCACAAACTTTCTGTTCTTCTTATCTCTGTCTTCCACTTCGATCATAATCATCTCTACTGTATTCTTTCCATATGTGACACTCCTCACGTTTATATCCTTCTTAGTCAGGAACATAACTCCACCCCCTTGCTTTGTCTCTCTGTTTCTAATCCAATAATTATATGCATCATGTCCTACACTGTTGGGTGGTAGTGGACCTTTTAATTTCGTTTCTACAATTCCCATTATGTCCGGTTCTTTTTCCTTTAGATAATCATTCAGCTCATTCAATCCTGTTATTAATCCATCTATATTTGTGTAAGACACTCTTAGTTTTCTGCCACTTCCATTGTATTCTCTGTTTCCCTTTTGTTTTTCTCTAGTATTTCGAATTTCCTTACTTTCATATTCACTACTCTCCAATAGAATTCTTCTTTTTCTGACTCCGTTCTGTTCTCGTTTTTTTTTAGCTTGTTGTATTTTCATTTTTTCCTCCTCTCTTTCCTCTTTATTCATTTCCCTTTTTATCCATACCTTTTCATATTGTTCACTTGCTGCTAGTTTCCCTGTTTTTGATAAGATATTCTCTGCCGTCGTTTGTGACCTGAATTTAATCTTAATTGGTCTGGTCTTATCTGTACTATACTTTCCGAGTCTAAACTTCTCTTCAATTTGTTTCATGATTTCAGGTTCATCTTCCTGAACTAATTCTAGTAATCTGCTTACTTTTTCATTTTCCTCATTGATTCTTGTGGTTCTATCTGGGTTGTGTTTCTCTTCCATTCCTAATATAATTATGCATTTCTTTTTATCTGCTAAGTCTCTTACTATATTCTCCTTTTGTCTCATCACTTTAATAACTGAGTCTTCAGTTTGTTCTTTCATTTGCTGTTTAATTATGTCAGTAAATGCAACTTTACTGTTGTCTTGGATTGTCTTCCAACCCTTAGCTTCTTTAGCTATGGCCTCTTTGTTTTCTTTATTATTCCTCTTTAATTCTTCATTCTCCTCTTTTACTTCTTTTAACTGTCTTTTTAGTTCTTCTATTTCCTTAGTTAAGTTTTTGTTCGCCTTCTCTAGTTCTTCCAATCTTTCAACCCTTTGCGCAATTTCTAACATTCTACCGAACCTACTCTCCCAATGTTCGGTCATTTGTTCAAGTTTTTGTTCTAGTCTTGCCAGTCGGGGGAGGTTGGTATCCGCCCCCCCCCCTCATTAAATCCATGGAAATTATTATCCTCACCTTCTATTGTGCTGCTCATATCTATGTTTCTAATCTTTACATTTTTGTTAGACCCTTCATCGTCACTAAATTGATCCGGCCCGCGTTTGTTTACATGGCGTCTGCCTGCCTGGACCAAGTCCTCTCCTTCCTCATTTCCTTCCATTTCCCTCAGTAATCCCTCCCCTTCTCCTTTTTCCTCACTTTCCCACTACACCACGAGCAATCCCCTTCCCTGCAAATACAATAGGTACTTCCTTTGCGTTGAGATCCACGAAAATTTCACTTTTTCTTCAGGACGTCAATCCTCGCCGTCTGTCCGACGTAAGTGTCTGTGTGTATGTGTGTCTTATACAGTTGATATTTCAGGGGTTTTAGTGACAGCTCTACAGACCATAGTCACGCAAATTTCGTGTGATTGTAGACTAATTTACACTCAAAGAAAGATAGCGATCTTCTATAACATTTAATTTAGTGGTAAGGGGGTAAGGGGTAGATGAGTAGATTATTTTGGGAGTTGTTGAATGTACAACTTGAGGGTAGGTAGGTTATGATATTAGAAGTGTAATAGGCCAGAGAAATGACTGACGGGAAAGGGTAATTATAGGGCTATAAGGGAAGAGAAGAGATGATGAGTATTAAAGAGATATAAATGGGTATGATTCCTTGGTCAGATGATTATGAGGAATAATCAGTAAGCTTATTAATGTTTAATGGTTTTTCTGTTGAAGAGTGAATCTATATTTCCACTATACCAGGGAATGGGGAATAAATGTGAATGTAGTGGTGTTAGATGAATGAGTTTGTTAAATGTAGTTGGTGAGGTTTGTGTGGAATGTTAAATAAGAGGAAAACAGGTATAGGGGACTTTATTTTTAGTCTGCATATGATTGGTTGTCGCTGGAACATGAAAGACGTTACATTTCTGGGATAATTGGTACGAGTTAATGAAATTATGAAGAGCCACATATTACTATTCAAAACCATATTAACCAGTTGCATCCGATGTATGACTAATCAAGGACACAAAAGGTATAACCTTCATAGATCACCGTCGTTGCCTGATCGAGTGAAGTTGTAAACAAACTCTTGATTGCGAAGTGATCGTCACTCCTAAAAATTAACGAGAGATCATGCAAAACATGATTATAATGTTTACAACATTTTAATTAATTGCAATGAACCTGGTGTTGGACCTCTGGAACATAAATGACAGTACATATCCGGGAGAATTGGTATGTGTATTGTCTATTGAAGAAATCGCGAAGAACTTCATATTGCTGCGTTTAACTAATCCACATTAGCGAATTACGTACTAAAATAATATGACTGATCGAAGAGATAGGGACAATAAGTAATTGATCTTCATAATCAAGTTGTAAACAAAGTTTTGAGTGTCAGGTTTCATCTCGTTCCTAATAATCATAATGATCGCCAGCAGAACTTGATCCATGACATGTTTAAAGTATTTATCTATTTTTATAAGAGTTAATGGTTGCTCGTAAGAACTTACAAGATATATGCAAATGATAGAGGTCGTTAGTTTCACCTTTTCGATTTCACAGGTGTGTAATCGCTGCCATGCAATCAGCTGTGAATGCAAGTAGGTCTTGTGGGAGAATCAGAATGTCTCCCTTAATTCTGTTCCCACAATCAAGTTTTTTCGGTACTACTGTTCCAGTAACTAAATCCCATGGAGCTTTTCTCAGAAAATTTATGAAAACAGGCGAACATGGAAGTTCAAGACATAAAAAGTGAGTAATTTGTTGTTAGATTATGGGGACAATTTATAGTTTCACCCAACCATAGAATTTGACATGTGACTTATGTGTTTCTGGTGAGAAATGTTGTGATATGAACGATGGTGTACATCATTTCCGTCGCAAATGCGTACTTTTGAAGTAATTAAGTATTGAAATTATGCACTTATGCCTAAATCTCCCGAACGATCTGGGGGGACGTGTGGGAAATTGGGGTTTTTGGGTGGGGAAGACTAATAAATGGAGTAACGTGCATTGCAAAACAGGTATAAAATTAACAAAAACACTTACAAAATATAAAAAAAAAAAAAAAAAATCATATTTTAGGACCGGAGTCCAGCGGTAGCCATCTTTGTTTTTACCAACGATTCGAAAAATGTCTCGCTAGACTTGTTACATTTAGCGAAGTCCACTCCAGCCGCGCAAGACTTCCTAACCGTAAACTAATGTTACCTCTGTTAGGTTAGTTTAATTTAGTTTACGGTTACCAAGTCTTGCGCGAGCGGCTGCCCTAAATCTAGCGCTTCTACTCACAAATACTTACAGTCATTAGTAAACAAACATGGCGCCGCGTGCGGTACCCGCCGATATGGGATATTTTTGTTTTTTATGGGTTTCTTTAGTATTCTTCATTTTACACCTGTTTGGTAATGCGCATTACTCCATTTATTAGTCTTCCCCACCCAAAAACCCCGATTTCCCACACGTCTCCCCACATCATTCGGGAGATGTAGGCATAAGTGCATAATTTCAATACTTAATTACTTCAAAAGTACGCATTTGCGACGGAAATGATGTACACCATCGTTCATATCACAACATTTCTCACCAGAAACACATAAGCCACATATCAAATTCTATGGTTGGGTGAAACTATAAATTGACCGATTATGGAAATAAGGTATTGTTCCATGTGAACAGATTTATCACTTCTCATTTTTGCATTTCAAAGGTTAATTTTCTCTATGGAATAGTTACAGTAGGTTAGATTAGGATATATTGCATTAAGAG
This sequence comes from Oratosquilla oratoria, assembly GCF_046742065.1. NCBI lineage: Eukaryota > Metazoa > Arthropoda > Malacostraca > Stomatopoda > Squillidae > Oratosquilla > Oratosquilla oratoria. The sequence goes on along the minus strand of NC_134777.1, from coordinate 41,949,694 downwards.
CCATAGGACAGTGTAAATTTCATGTCAGTTGTGTCTGCATAATTCTGTGATTTTACCAGAAATTATTATATATATTCTTAAATTATAGTAAGATGGGAGAGGAACCTGTACAAAAGGATAAAGTATTTGTGCAGGTTGTCATACATTATTACTTTATTGGAAGAATGTTTGTTGGTGTGTATTTGATACGATTTATGCTGTGATTTCTTCTTGAATAAGTCACATATGACTTGGTGTACATTGATTTTAGGGACTGTTGGGGAATTTAGGATTCTGGGAATCTGTAAATGTAGTGTTTCTGCAGAGGTCCCTGATATGCCTCATTATACTGTGTATTTTTCTTAATTTACATAAATTTATTTCATCAATTATATAAACTTTTTTCAAATGAAGATGTACAAATGTATGCTTTTTGTGATAATTTTTAACCTTTATGTGGCTGTGTAATATATTTAATTATCTAATTAGCTTATTACACCAAAAGATGGGAGGCATAGTACATAGCCATGCATCCAAAATTCAGGTATTTGCAAAAGATTAATGTTTCTTTAAATATGCTGCTTACACACACACACACACACACAAAGAAAGTAAATTCTGAAAGGGACCTAGGAGTAATCATCACTAAAGACATGTTGCCAGATAAACATATGAATAAAATAATCAGAGAAACACAATTTCCTGAGATCAATAAAGGTGGCCTTTAAATACCTGGATAAGGAAATTATTAAAATAATATTACAAACACTGGTAAGGCCAAAACTGGAATATGCATCACTGATATGGTCACCCAGTACCAAAAAGAATATAAGAAAATTAGAAAGAATACAAAGAGCAATGACAAAGATGGCCCCAACACTTTCAAGCCTGACATATGAACAAAGACTGGTCAAACTGGAATTGCCGACCCTGGAACAAAGAAGAGAACGAGGGGACTTACCACCTACAGAATTATGAAAGGAAGAGAATGCCTTGATAGAGAGGACTTATTAAAGTGGGACAGAGGAAAAACAAGAGGGCATGCAATGAAACTCAAAAAAGATAACTACAGAAGAGACCTGAAAAAGAACAACTTCCCACACAGATTGATAGATATATGGAACAAATTGGATGGAAAAATAGCATGTGCAAATACAATACATGAATTTAAGAACAAACTTGATCTTGCGAGATACAAAAACGGGTCACCACGAGCATAGCTCACCTTCCCATATAATACAACTAGGTAAATACACACACACACACACATATATATATATATGTATATATATATATATATATATATAGTTAGTATCCACTAATATATGATGATGTATGTGTATGTCATCTTGACTGTCTTATATCGAACAGCTACAAATGTCCATTAATGTTATACCTTGCAGTACTATTTCTGGTGTAGAATTGTGTTTCTGTCATTTTCACATTGTGTTCTAGTGGGAGGATTTTGATTTCTAAATGTAGGCATCTTATAGGGGTGGTTAGGTGGATCCTGTTATTACTCTGTTTACCATTATGCAGTGTTTGTAAGTTATTTATGCTAAGTTTGTGGATTGTTGAGAACCATGATGTGGAGGTATATTCTAAGGTGATTCTTATGAAATGTTTATAGATGGTTATCAGAGAAGCTTTTGGTTGCACAAAATCTGTGTTAGTGATGATTTCAATTTTTTTTTTTTTTTATTGTCAAGTCCTTAATATGTGGGCTGAATGTCTGTGGATAGCAAATGTTAGACCCAGAAGTTTGGTTTTTCCTTTTACTATGGGATTTATCTTTTTTATAGAAAACTGCTACTATCCAACAGATCATTCTTTTGTTTTATCTGAAAATTTCATGTTTTGTAGTATAGCAATCAGTGTAAGAGTTTTTTAGTTATAGCAATTGGAGGGTCTGAAAAGGAGTGTGACAAACCATGCCTCCTATCCTAAGTCTCCAGCCCTTTTCACTCTTTTGTATGTAGCATTACTGTATCATTTGTTCTGTGGGAAATCTTAGACCCAAAATACCATTTAGGTATTTCATTGACTGGAAATCCACACCAATACAGTGACTGACAAGGTTCCTCAAGTGCTCCCATAGAACTCTCTGAAAAGAAGCAATGAACTATTGTATATGCTTTATTGGTGTGGGACTTTCTGTGTCACTGGGTTAGAGTTGTAGGAAGAGGGGATCAGTTGCTGGCTGTCAGCTCTGCTTTCCTCATGTGAAAAAAGTGGATGAAATACAATTGAAATTAATAGATCTTGGGCCTGGTTTTGAGACTGAGCGTCTGCCCCTCAGGGCTGCACCTCAAGATGGAGGTGAGGGTGTTGATAAATTGAGAACATGGGCACCAGGAGATGATTCTTCCTGATATTAGTACCTGCCATTTATGGTTTACTGCTTAAGACATTCCCAGTAGACTTGTTGTAGTGATAAGAAACTAATGAGAGTACAAGGTGAATTTAAGAGCGTTAGACTAGAAATGCATTGACTATGACACCTCTGGACCACATATAACCTATGACACCCGCAACAAGGTGTTAACTTGATTTTTGTTTGAGTATACTATTAAATTAATTATTAAGGGAAGAAAATTGCTGTCTGACACTTTTTACCTAGATACAGTATCATACATTTTTAAGATATTTGGATTCTAATGTTTTAGTGGAACAGTTACCATCTTTGAACATTGTTTTTTTTTTCAGCTGTAGTATCAGACATGGTTATTAATATTACTATATTCTTTCAGACGTGTTTGGTATTCAAAACCATTGAGTTTGGGTGATCCCCAGCAGAAGGGAGAAGGGAACACACATAGACTTCACATTCTTAGTAAAGTGTTTTTAGATAGAATCACTGACATTTTGACCACTGGTGAGATATCAGAACTAATACTGGGACATCGAATGGAAATTACAAGGGTAAGCTTTCTGCAGTGATTTGTATGCATGGACATTGGTATAATTCTAGAGTGGTGGTATGACATTCACCCCTGAATAAGTCAGTAGTATCTGCTAAGTTAGAAATGTAGAGACTAGAAGTGTTGAGTAAAGATATAAAGTAATAAGTGTACAGACTAATTTTACTTTTGATAGACTTGTCAGAAGATAGTCAGTTGCACCCCTATGCTAAAATCTTTTTATACCATAGTAGTGTTGCCTTCACTTCCAGCTGGTGATGTCTAGATAGATGTAGCACCACTGTGCTTCTTTTCAGCCCCATTATAGGGGTCAGCCACTGTTCCTATGATTTGTGTAGTTATTTATTCAGTTTAATGTCACAAATTCTCTCTCTAAAAGAGGGGTAGGACAGTGGCTCCTTACAGAAAATGTTTGAATCAGGGAATCAGTCAATCAGTCTGTAGCCCTTGATCTCTTGCAAGACCTGTGACCTTCAGATTACTGGCAACAGCCTCCAGGCAGGACCAGAAGTCACTCAGGGAAGATATAGTGTGTTGTTGTCAGAGGTTGTTAATGTGGGGCATTGTAGTATAAGGTGTTTTGTGTAATTTGTGTGGTGGTTGCATCCTGGTCAGTTTGAATCAGTGGCCTTGTCTATTCTGTGTTGGTTCTGTTTTAATGCTGGGTGGTGTCCTTAGCACAGGCATGTCAATGTGGATCTTGTTTGTGTTGAAATGTTTTTGTGGGGCTTATTTTCAGGGAAGTTGTTGGAGTACTGAGTTTGGCAGTCTTTCTTAAGGGTTATTTTTTAGTAATTGAGTGTGTGTGTATTTGTTTTTATGTACTATAGATTGTAGGTTGTTACTGATGTTTTAAATTGTATGTTTCTGGGGGTAATTCTCTTTAGCATTCTATTGAGGGCACTTGTGAAATGTAGTGTGAAAGATATGTGGTGTTTAGGGTTCAGGCATCGAATTGTGTTCCTGTCATTTTCATGTGGTGTTTTATGGGGAGGATATTAGTTTCTGGATGCAGGTGGATCCTGTTATTACTCTTGGTGCTCCATTCTGTAAAGTTTGTAGATTGTTTCTTGTCATCTTTCTGATTGTTGGGAACCATGCTGTGGAAGTGTAGTCAAGGTTGGTTCTTAATCCCTTCAATACGGGCCACATCACACGTCTGGCAGCATTAGCTGCCAGACGTGCGATGTTGCATCATAATACTCGCATTATAAAAAATAAAGTCACTGCTCTATCGCTCGTTCTCTTTCACCCGTGAATTTTGATAACTATAGAAAATATGATGAAGCCAGTTTACAGAGTATGGGGGTCACGCAGGTATGACTACAATAAATATAATCAAGACGCCGACGTCGACATCCTCGTGTACCCACTTGCTCCTTATGATGCCTACGTAGGCGTCACCGTATGGAAGGGGTTAAGAATTGCTTGTGGGTGGTTATCAAATTTTTCTGGTGTCAAAAGTCAGTGTTAGTGATGGATTTAAGTAGGTTTATTCTTGTTTACTTTTGCTGCCAGGAATAGTAAAAGAATGGCTCTTTAAGGAACTCCATTGTAAAGCCCTTTTTGTGCCTGAGATTTAGTTGTTTTGGGTTACTCTACATTGTTTTCCTGTTATAAAATTGGTTAACCTCTTCATGTGATGTTCTATAGGAAGGATTTTTTTTTTTTTTTTTTTTTTTTGTCTTTTTTCCATCTTTTCCAGGCTTTGTCTCTTCTATCTTTAACTTCACTACACTTTTTGTTATACCAACACTTTATGTATACTTTTTTTGTTTTTTCTTTGGTATGTATTTATATATGTGTGTATTTATCTTGTATTTTACAGGAAGGGAGCTATGCTCATGGTGACACATCTTTGTATCTTTCAGCATCAAGTTTTTTCTTAAAATCTTGAATAGTGTTTGCACACACTGTTTCCTCATCTAATTTATTCCAGGTATCCACCACTCTATGCGGGAAGCTATTTTTTTTCAGATCTCTTCTATAATTATCCTTTTCGAGTTTCTTTTCACATCCTCTTGTTTTTTCGTTGTCCCATTTTAATAAATCATCTCTATCTAGGATTTCCATTCCTTTCATGATTCTATAAATGGTTAGTAGATCTCCTCTTTCTCTTCTTTGTTCCAGAGTTGGTAGTTCCAATCTGGACATTCTTTGTATGTTAATTTGGAGAGAGTTGGTGCCAACTTTGTCATTGCTCTTCGTATTCTTTCCAATTTCTTTATATTCTTTTTAGTACTGGGTGTCCATAATGTTGCTGCATACTCCAGTTTTGGTCTTATTAGTGTAACTAATATTTTTTTAACCATTTCGTCATCCAAATAGTCAAATGCCACTTTCATTGACCTTAATAGGTTAAAGGTTTCTCCAACTATTTTGTTGATATGTTTGTCTGGTGACATGTCTTTGCTGATTATTACTCCTAGGTCTCTTTCTGAGTTCACTTTTTTGACTTCTTCACCAATTTTATAATCTCTCGATATTCTATTTTTACTTTTTCCAAATTCCATTATACTACACTTCCCAATATTGAAGTTTACCTCCCACTTTTGACTCCATTTCTAGATTTTGTCTAATAAGTATTTCAGCGGCTTTGACCCATCGTCTTTCGCTCATATTTCCGAAATAATCATTCACATCAGCATGGTATATTAGCACAGCCTAATTCACACCCGGCCATAATTTTTTATGTTATAGTGTATTCACAAGTGTATTTAATTACGGTGTTTACTCTTGATATTGCGTGTGTCGTAGCCGACACCCGTGAAGTAAATTGAACAAGTGAAGTTGGGATACACGAGGTAGTTTGTGATGACGTCACGACTTCACCTGTTCAATTTACTTCACGGGTGTCGGCTACGACACACTTAATATCAAGAGTAAACGCCGTAATTAAATACACTTGTAAATGCACTCTAACGTAAAAAATTATGGCCGGGTGTGAATTAGGCTGTGCTAATATATCATACTGATGTGAATGGTTATTTCGGAAATATGAGCGAAAAACGATGGGTCAAAGCCACTGAAATACTTAGTAGGACTATCTGTAATGATTCACAATCTTCCTCTGTACTCACTTTCTTTAGTATTTTTGCATCATCTATGAAGAAGTTCATATAACATTCCACTCCTTCATCCATGTCATTTATATATATGGCAAACATGATTGAAGCCAATACCAAACCTTGCAGGACACCACTTATCATTTCTTCCCAACTCAAGTATTTGTCTCTAATTACTACCCTCATTTTCCTCCCAGTCAAGAAGTCTTCCATCCATTCCAATATTTTTCCTCTGATGCCACCTATTGATTCTATTTTTCTTATTATTTTTTTGTGTGGTACTTTGTCAAATGCTTTTTGTAGGTCTAGAAAAGTACAGTCCACCCATCCATCCCTTTCCTGTATTATTTCTATTAGTCACAAATAGAAGCAGATCAGGTTTGTTGTACATGATCTTCCTTGTCTAAATCCAGATTGATTTGGATTCAGTATATTTTTCTTCCAGATGTTTAACCCATCTAATTTTGATAACTTTTTCACATATTTTTGCTATTGTGCTTGTAAGGGAGTTGTAGTGTGTGTGTGTGTGTAGTTGGTTGGATTTTCCTTGTTTCCTCCCTTATATATTGGTACAATATTTGCATTTTTCCAGTCCTGTAGTACCTTTCCTTCTTTGAGTGAGTATTTAATTATATTGTATATTTTGTCCATCAACTCCTCTATGCGTTCTTTCAATATCCAATTTGCAATTCCATCCAGACCGTTTGATTTTCTGACTTCAAGGTTTTTTATTTGGTCTCTGATTTCCTTTTGTCACAGTTATTTCCTTCATTGGGGGTATCTCTTTATCCCTATTTCCTCACAGTTTTGTGAACTTTCAATTGTGAATATACATACATACATACATATACCAAGGCTTTTTCCCCCTTACAAGGGAGGTAGCCAAAAAGGAAAAGGCATAAAATCATTCCCACCCATTCCATCCCTGAATACACTCCACACCCCTCCACCCTCCCTCTTATCTTAGCACCTCCTGGATGATGGGTCATCCCTGCACCTTGTCCACTTCCCTGGGTCAGAAGCAGTGTCGCAAGACACAGCACATCCACAGCAAGGCCGCTTCATTAAATCGGGGACCCCCCTTCGGGCTGCATCAAATTTTGCTCACACATACTACCTCCCCCGCCCATTCCACCTCATGCATCACATCATCCATATACAACCATTCTCCATTTCACCCCTGTCTTCTGTCCTCTCCCGTCCTTCCTCAACAGACATTTCCCCTCTTCCCCAAAGCCCCCTTCACCCCATCCATCCACCTCATCCTAGGACGTCCCCTCATGTTCACTCCCTCCACATCTGCCTTCCATACCTCTTTTACTAGTCTTTCTTCTCTCATTCTTTCCATGTGTCCAAACCATCCTAATACTCTTTCATCAACCCTATCTCCCAACTCCCTTTCCACCCCCGTTCTTCTCCTCACTTCCTCATTTCTCACTCTATCTAGCCTAGTAACCCCATCATACTTCTCAGACACCTCATCTCAAACACATTCAAGCTCCTTCTCTCTTCCTCTCCTATGTTCCATGTTTCTGCCCCATACAGTACTGTTGCCACAATCACTCCTTCATACACTCTCCTCTTAGCATCCATTCCCAAATCTCTGTTCCTCATTACACTCTTCAATCCACCAAGGGATTTACTCGCTTCTCTCAATCCACATTCTACCTCCACCTTTTCCTGCCACATTTGCACCCAAGTATCTAAAACTATCCACTTCCTCCAGTCGCTCTCCCTTAATGCTCACTTCCAGTCTACTACCACTTTCACCCCTTGTACATCTCATCACCTTACTTTTACCCACATTTATCTTTAGCTTTCTTCTATCACATACTCTCCCAAACTCTGTCACCAACTTCCTCAATCCCTCCTCCGATCCTGCCACAAGCGCAGTGTTGTCCGCAAACAACAGCCGGCTCACCTCCCACTTTTCTCCATTTTCTTTAACCATCTCCAATCCCTGACCCACTACCCTTGCATTTACCTCTCGCACTACCCCATCCATGTATAAGTTGAACAGCCAGGGCGACATAACGCATCCTTGACGAAGTCCCACCTTTACCTCGAACCACTCACTCTCTCCATTTCTAATCCTGACACAAGCTCTACTACTCTCATAAAAACTCTTGACAGCTCCTAGAAGCTTTCCTCCTATCCCATATATCTGCATAACCTCCCACAGTGCCTTTCTGTCTACCCTATCGTAAGCCTTTTCCAGATCCATAAAAGCCCAAAAAACATCCTTCCCCTTTCCTATAGCTTTCTCACATATTTGTCTTACCACAAAGATCTGATCTACACAACCTCTACCCATCCTAAATCCACATTGTTCCTCACCAATTACTCCCTCTGTTCCTCTCCTAATCCTCTCAATCAAGATCCTCCCATAAGCCTTTCCAACTACACTTAACAAGGTAATCCCTCTGAAACTACTACATTCACACTTGTCCCCTTTTCCCTTGTAAAGTAGAACTATACAGGCACTCATCCAGTCCTCCGACACTCTACCCTCTCTCCAGCAAACATTAAATAACCTCACCAGCCAGTCCACCATCACTGTAACTCCTTTTTTTAGACATTCTGCATGGCATCCATCCAGACCAGGTGCCTTACTTGCTTTCATCATCTTAACAACTGCCTTCACTTCATCCTTCCTTATTTCTCCTCCATTTTCCTCACCCATCACTCATTTTCTTAGCATTTCCCACTGCGACTATCTTTCCCTCCCTATCCTCCTTCACATTTAGCAACTCCCTAAAATATTCTGCCCATCTTTCCCTTACTGCCTTCTCTTCCATTATCATCTCTCCATCTGCACCTTTTACCTTTTCTTCTCTACTTGATTCACCTCCTCTTCCTCTCTTAATTTCTTTCCAAAACATCTTTTTATTACTTTCAAAATTTTCTGTCATACTCTTACCCCACCTCAAATCTGCTCTCCTCTTTGCCTCCTTTACCTTTTGCTTTACTTCTCTTTTCTTTTCTTTGTACCTCTCATATGACTCCCTCGTCCTATTTTGTAACCAATCTGTGAAAGCTCGCTTCTTCTCTTCTACAACCTTCTTTGTTTCCTCATCCCACCATTCAGTACCCTTCCTTCTATTTCCTCCTGTCCTTCTTGTTCCACACACCATCCTTGCATACTTTGTGACTCCCTCCTTGAACCATCCCCATTCCTCCTCCACACCTAGCTCTACTCTATCCTTCACTCTCTCCCACTCCTCCTTCAGCTTCTTCTTGTACTCCTTCTCCTTTTCCTTTAAAGAGTTCACTCTAAGCACCTCCCTACCTTTTGTCCCTTTCCTCTTTCTCCATCTATCCTCCACTCTCAACTTACCTTCCACCAAAAAATGATCTGATATTCCCCCACCCTCTCCCCTTAGCACATGTACATCCTTAACTCTTCCTATCATAGTCCTATTTACCACTACATAATCCATCAATGCTCTATCTACCACCCTTCCATCCACCACCCTCTCCCATGTGTACTTATGCTTGACTTTCTTCTGAAACACTGTATTTGCTATCATCAACTCTCTCTCTAGACACATTTCCACCATCAACTGTCCACTACGATTCTTTCCTGGAACTCCACATTTCCCAACCACTCCATCAATTGGACCATTTCCTACCCTAGCATTAAGGCCTCCCAGTACTATTACATTGACATTTCTCCCTAAATCCTCTATGCACTCATTTAAATCTATCCAAAAGTCCTCCCTTTCTTCTACACTCTTCTCACTGCCAGGCCCATATGCACTTACAAAGACCCACATCTCCTTTCCCAGTTTCACCTTCATCCACATTATCCTTGAGGAAACTTCCATCCACTCCACAACACGTTTACCTATCTCTTCACTTACTAGAATAGCCACCCCTTCCCTCCCTTGCCCTCTCTTCACTCCTGATAACCTCCCACTTACACTCCCAAACTTACACTCATCCTTCCCTTTCAACTTAGTTTCACTCAAAGCCAACACATCCATCTTTCTTCTCACAAACATACTACCTATCTCTTCCCTTTTACTCTCATCTGTACCACATCCACGCACATTAAAAGACCCAAACCTTAGGGTGCTGGTCGGAAAACTCCTAGACCCTCTTATGCCTTTACTTTTTCGTTTAGGAATATCCCCTGTGGGGCTATAAGGAGAAGGATGCCTAGTCCCACTCCCCGTCCCTTTCTTCTCGCCTCTTACGATCCAAGTGGAAATACTTTGTGGCAGTATTCTTTTCCCCCACCACAGGGAATTCCCCCACAGCAGAAAATGAATACTCAGAGAAATGGTACAGGACAGCAGCAAGGGGTTGGGGGACAGCATAACGGAGGGACAGTCGTAGTATAAAAGTGTCATAATTTCTCTATGAAGAGTTTTCCTCTATCATAGACAAAATGATGTGTGGCTCTGGTCCGTAGGGATGCCCCATATAGACCCTAAAGTATCAACTGCATGCTACTTTGCCACATTAATAAGCAGCCAATACCCCAGATGGGAATGACATATTTAACTTATTTTTTTATTGCTCGTGCACAAAGTGAATCGTGCATTAAAAATATGCTCACTATTTATAAGGACCATATATATATATATATATATAAATATCTTTTTACTAAGGCTTTAAAGTTTCATCTGGATATCTTTGGTATAGTTTCTGCAAAGCATTATGGGTGCCAGAGAGATCATATATTAGACCAGGATTATTTGATGATACTGATAGGAGACAAATAACTTCAACAATGAGTGCCAACTGATGCTCTATGGTCTCACAGTTTGCCTTATAGATGATGACCCTGCTCATAGGGAGATCTTTGAGAGATAATGACCCACATCCATGTGGAACAGAGTTGCATAAGATAAACTGATTTTGCCTGAAAGTGGTGGGGTTGGACAAGGAGTATATCAGAGATGATTCACAGAGCTGGAAAATGGTGAGTGCAGTTGTATGCTCTCATTGTATTTGACCCAATTGATTGGTTGTCTTATTGCAACCTGTATTATGTAATCTGGCCATTGTTTCTCAAAACTGATATCTCAATGAAAGATATTAATGATAGTTTCTTAAAAACAGGTTAGAGTTCTGCCACATTTTACTGGGATAAATGTGTACTGGATCTGCCCTAGTAAAGACAACATCAGCCATTTGGAGATGGTGCTAACAGACAATGCTTGGAAAATTAGGCATGAACTGTCACAGCAAAGGATTCTAGGGAAAGTACCTCCTCTTCATTTTTATAAAGGTAAATTTAATTAGATCTTGTAATATTTTATTATTTTCCAGTTAACATGGAGAGGAACAGAGGGAGTAATTGGCGAGGAACAGTGTGGATTTAGGAATGGTAGAGGTTGTGTAGATCAGATTTTTGTGGTAAGACAGATATGTGAGAAAGCTATATGAAAAGGTAAGGATGTTTTTTGGGCTTTTATGGATCTGGAGAAGGCTTATGACAGGGTAGACAGGAAGGCACTGTGGAAGGTTTTGCAGATATACGGGATAGGAGGAAAGCTTCTAGGAGCTGTCAAGAGTTTTTAGAGCTGTAGAGCATGTGTCAGGATTAGAAATAGAGAGATTGAGAGGTTCGAGGTAAAGGTGGGACTTTGTCAGGGATGTGTTATGTTGCCCTGGGTGTTCAACTTATACATGGATGGGGTAGTCCGAGAGGTAAATGCAAGGGTGGTGGGTCAGCGATTGGAGATGTTTAAAGAAAATGGAGAAAAGTGGGAGGTGAGCCAGCTGTTGTTTGCGGACGACACTGTGCTTGTAGCAGGATCAGAGGAAGGATTGAGGAAGTTAGTGACAGAGTTTGGGAGAGTTTGTGAAAGAAGAAAGTTGAAAATAAATGTGGGTAAAGTAAGGTGATGAGATGTACAAGGGGTGAAAGTGGCAGCAGACTGGAAGTGAGCATTAAGGGAGAGTGACTGGAGGAAGTGGATAGTTTTAGATACTTGGGTGCGAATGTGGCAGGAAAGGGTGGAGTGGAGGTAGAATGTAGATTGAGAGAAGCCTTGTTGGATTAAAAAGTGTAATGAGGAATAGACATTTGGGAATGGAAGCTAAGAGGAGATTGTATGAAGGAGTGATTGTGCCAACAGCACTGTATGGGGCAGAAACATGGAACATAAGAGGAAGAGAGAAGGAGTTTGAATGTGTTTGAGATGAGGTGTCTGAGAAGTATGATAGGGGTTACTAGGCTGGATAGAGTGAGAAATGAGAAGGTGAGGAGGAGAACAGGGGTGGTAAGGGAGTTGGGAGATAGGGTGGATGAAAGAGTATTGGGATGGTTTGGACACAAGGAAAGAATGAGTGAAGAAAGACTAGTAAAAGAAGTATTGAATGCAGATGTGGAGAGAGTGAACATGAGGGGGTGACCTAGGATGAAATGGATGGATGGGGTGAAAGGGGCTTTGGGGAAGAGGGGACTGTCTGTTGAGGAATGACGAGAGGACAGAACACAGGGGTTAATGGAGAATGGTTGTATATGGATGATGTGATGTATGAGGTGGAATGGGTTGGGGGGTGAAGTATGTGTGAGAAAAATTTGACGTAGACTGAAGGGATTTCTCCCCATCTCCTTTTCTGCATGAGGGGACGGAGAGGAGGGGTTGCTGATTTAATGAAGCAGCCTTGGTGTGGATGTGCTGTGTCTTGCGACACTGCCTCTGACCCAGGGCAGTGGACAAGATGCAGGGATGACCCATCATCCAGAAAGTGCCAAGACAAGAGGGAGGGCAGAGGGTGGAGGGGAGTGGAGTGTATTAGGGATGGAATGGGTGGGAATGGTTTTTATGCCTTTTTCTTTTTGGCTACCTCACATATAAGGGGGAAAAAGCCGTGGTATATGTATGTACATGTTTATCTAAACAAATTAATTTCAGCATTTCATTGTTCTGAAAAAATATATAATGTAGAGTTGACCCTCCTTTATTACAGTAGATGGGGATTTCCCAATGGAATCATGAGGGGTACCTACATATAATTTTTGTAATAATCATGAAACTTGAACTCATACTGAGAGAGTAGTGCACAGCATCATCCATACACAACCATTCTCCACTCACCCCTATCTTTTGTCTTCTCCCTTCCTCAACAGAAATTCCCCTCTTTCCCAATGGCCCTTGTACCCCATCCATCCATGGTCACTCCTTCCACCTCTGCCCTCCACACCTCTTTTACTAATCTTTCTTCACTCATTCTTTCCATGTGTCCAACCCATCTTAATACTCTCTCATCAACCCTACCTCCCAACTCCCTTTCCATCCCTGCTCTCCTCCTTGCCTTGTTTCTCACTCTAAGTAACCTAGTAACCCCTACCATACTTCTTTGGCATTTCATCTCGAACACATTCAAACTCCTCCTCTCTTATGTTCCATGTTTCTACCCCATACTGTGCTCTTGGCACAATCACTCCTTTATACAATCTCCTCTATATACCAAGGGCTTTTTCCCCTTACAAGGGCATTCATACCCATTTCACTCCCACCCACTCAACTCCCATTACATAATAACTGCAGTAGCTGTTATAGTAGCTACAGACTCAAACAAAGCAGTTAATAAAGTACCCAGACATATGCTGTCTAAAAAGATCATACATACATACACTAATGGCTTTTTTCCCCCATACAAGGGAGGTACCCAAAGTCAAAGGCATAAATCTACTCCCACCCATTTCATCCCCACATACTCCACTCCCATTCACCACCTCTCCCTCCCTCTTTTCTTGGTTCCTCCTTGATGATAGGTCATCCCTACATCTCACCCATTGTCCTGGGTTAGAAGCAATGTAGCAAAGCTGCTCCATTTGATTGGTGACCCCCTTCCATCACCTTATGCAGAAAAAGAGAAGATGGGGTGAAAATCCCTTTGTGCTTTCAAAATATCATTCACACATACTCCCTCACCTCCCCCCATCTGCCACCCACTCCCTTCCATGGATCACAGCATCATCCATACACAACCATTCTCCACTCACCCCTATTTTCTGTCTTCTCCCTTCCTTCCTTAAGAGACATTCCCCTCTTTCCCAATGTCCCTTTTACCCCATCCATCCATCTCATCCTTGGTCACCTCCTCATGTTCATCCTTTCCACCTCTGCCTTCTACACTTCTTTTACTAATGTTTCTTCACTCATTCTTTCCATGTGTTCAAACCATTCCAGTACTCTTTCATCAATCCCTTTCCAACCCCACTCGCCTCCTCACCTCCTTGTTTCTCACTCTAAAAAATATCATAGAGACAGATATTCTGTCAATCAAGCAATCTTTATCCCTAGGTTTCTCTTGCAGGAGACCTGCAGCTCCCAGGTAACCAGCTACAGTCATTATGCATGACCATAAGTCACCCAGGGAAGAAATATTGTGTTGTCGTCTAAGGATTGTTAGTATGGGGGATTGCAGAATGAGATGCTGTGTCTTTGGTATGGTGGTTGCATCTTGGGCAGTTTGATTCTGTTGCCAGGCTTATTTTGAAACGATATAGTTTTAATGCTGGTTGATGCCATGAATGCAAGCATGTCATTGTGGTTCTTACTTCTCTTTAGAGGAATTTTTCAATGAGGCTGATGTGTGGGGGGGATTGGTGTAATATTGAGTTTGGTGGTCTGTCTTGGAGAGCTAGTTTAGTGATATGGGTGGAGGTATTGTGTACTACTGCTGGTAGATTGTTGTATGTATTTGAATAGTTAGCTGCTGTGCATGTTTAGCTGGTGTTGCTTATGTGATATAGAGGTTGGTGAGTGGTGCCAAGGATCCTGATCACAAAACAAAATTTTCAAGACCAACCACCAAACTCTGTACTTCAGTAAATCCCTCAGACTTCAACCCCACAGAAAAAACCCTCCTAAGAGAAGCAAAAACCACACTAGTATGCTTGCATTCAGGCTATTACCCAGCACTAAGACATTACCAACACAGAATAGGCCCGATACAAAAATAAACTGACCCAGATGCAGCCATCACACAAAGGATACTGAAATTTTCATGTTCACAAGCAATGCCCAGACAATACAGTATTTCATCCTGTGGTGACTCATGGACCAATCTTATGGCTGTTGCCAGTTACCTGGGAGCCATGAATCTCCTGCATGAGATACTTAGGGCAGTTGATTGATTGATTTACTTTATCATATGGTGAATCCTCTCTTCATGTACTCAAAATCATTCATAAAACAAATGAAAAGAGCAACCCTTTAGGCTGCATCATCCTTTCATCCATTCACAGTTTCTTTCAGTGCATTCCACATGCATCCAAAGCCCCCTTCATTCTATCTGTTCAACTTATTTTTGGCCATCCTTTCAAGTTGATACCATCCACTTCTGCTTTCCACACTCATTGCAAATCTTCCTCATTCATTCTATCCATGTGCCCAAACCATCTAAGCACTCTTTGATCTACCATGTCCAACACTCTTATGACTAACTCGGAAAAAATCAATCTTTAACATGTGTAACTATGTAAATGAGGAAGAGGGGAATGTCTGTTGAGGAAGGAAGGGAGAGGACGGAAGACAGAGGTGAGTGGAGAATGGTTGTATATGGATGATGATGTGACTGCATGAGGAGGAATGGGCAGGGAAGTGGGGGGTGGGGTAGTATGTGTGAGTAAATTTTGACGCAGCCCGAAGGGATTTCTCCCCGTCCTCGCCTTATATGCAAAGGGGGACGGAGAGGGGGGGTCGCCGATTAAATGAAGCGGCCTCGCTGTGGATGTACTGTGTCTTGCGACACTGCTTCTGACCCAGGGCAGTGGGCAGGGTGCAGGGATGACCCGTCATCCAGGAGGTGCTCAGATGAGAGGAAGGGTGGGAGGGGTGTGGAGTGTATTTAGGGATGAAATGGGTGGGAGTGTTTTTATGCCTTTCCCTTTTTGGCTACCTCCCTTGGAAGGGGGAAAAAGCCTTGGTATATGTATGTATGTAACTATGTAAATTGTTGAATATTGAAAACATGATATCAGACACTGATTTAGGGGTGGGACAACTGTAGTTGGATCCAGTTATATATAGGAAATTATTGTATATATATATTTTTTTCCAGATAAATCGCAAGGTGGTTTATATGAAGAGATTGAAAAATGTCTTGCTGTGGCAGATTTTGGACCTGATTTGGTACAGTACTGAATTGTATACATATACCAAATTATTTACTAATAGAATTAATTCAAATATGAGGTTCACTGTTCAGTGAGAGAAAAAATTAGGGTATATGTAGAAATTGAATAGATTACAAATTCTGTCATTTCCTAACAGTGTGCAGAAGAGGATTCCTCATTGAGTGAAAAGGTCCTTCCTCTACCAGATGCAGTTCTTCAGAATGATATTCTTGGAGTAGATGTGGATAAGATTTATAAAAAGGTAATAAAAACTTCAGTCTCTCAAACCATCTCCAATCCAATGCCCATCACTCTTGGATTTACCTCCTGTACCACCCAATCTTTGTACAAATTAAACAGCCAAAGTATTTTTTCAACCGTAAATAAGCTGCTTTCCCAAAATTGAGTCTTCCTTATCTGTGCGATTCATTCCTTGGCTCTATTTCCTCATTCTCTAGTTGAATTTTTTTATATGATTACTTTTTCCTATGGGGCAAAGGTTGTTCAAGCTGATATCTGCTCTTTGGTTAGTAATAGATCTAATCTTGTGGGAATGTCATCTACTCTTACCTGGGTCACTTCCTTTACCCACTGGGTCATTGTGTTCTCCATTGCTATACTTAACAGGGTATTTCCCCAAGAATCTGCTTTGCCACTTTCTTCCGATTCATCTCGGTTGACTTTACTACAATTAAAACCTCCAACAAGGACGAAATTGGTACTTTGTTCAATTGTTTTCTTAGAGTTGTCCAGTAACATTTCTTGATATTCAACTGTAGTTCTAATATTCAAATGGATTGCTTCAGGTGGCGCTTGTGAAATGTAATGAGGGGTGCGCGTTGTGAAGGGTTCTGACATAGAACTGTTTTTCTGTTATTTTCATGTGATTCCCTTGGGAGGATTTTGGTTTCTGTATGTAGGTGTCCTACAGGGGTGGTTTTAGTGTATCCTGTAATCATTCTTAGTGCTCCATTCTGTGGTATTTGTAAGTTGTTTGATTTTGTGATTGTTGAGAACCATGCTGTGGTTCTTATGAATTGTGTTTAGATGTTTATAGTTTTTTTATTGTTCAAAGTTGCTGCTAGAGATGGTCTTCAGATGGTTTGTTTTCTTGTTGATTTTTGTTGTTGGGTCCGAATGAGGACTGAATGTCATAGTATCAAATGTTAGACCTAGAATTTTTGGATTCCTGTGTAGTGGTTAAGCCAGATAATTTTACTATAGGTTGATATTTTGATTCATGGTTTTTGGGAATAAGCAGAACTTCCGGTCAGGCAGAAAAGAGGACCATTAACCAAACTGTAAATACCCTCAACTTAAAGGCTGCTCAGTTACACAAGCTGCTGCCAAATTGTAGTGCCCCTTGCCCCACTACTGAGCTACCACTTCATGCACCACCATCCATGTGGGTTAAGGACTTCCAAAACTCATCCTCTGTCCTCACCATCACCAGAGGACTTTTATTGTTAGTTGGAAGAGTGAAGTTATTGTTTGATAGTGGGAGAAGAAATCGACAGTGACTGAATATAGTGCCAATCTCAATCACTGCCTCACCCTTGGCATTCACTACCAGATGGGAGTAAGACTCAGGTGCACCACGTGGAAATTGTGAAATAGTAGTTAGTTTTCCCTCAACCTGCCTCTAAATCCCACTTGAGATTTTGTTGCCCCCTTTTTGACATGTAGAAGACAAGGTTTGCAACATTTCAAAATGGGACTCATAATGGGTGTGTAAAACCTCATCCCCAGCAGAAAAGAGTGAAAAGTTCAAGATTTGAATGGATGAAAGGATGTTCATTTGTCTGCTCCAAATTTGTTTGGAGTGAAAGAAGAGGGAGGTCATCATATAATGTTGGGCCCTGCTGCATTGCCTTCAAACCCAGTAGTGTGGTGGGAGACAGGGATGATCATTCATGAGGTGCAGAGATGAGAGGAGCCTATGGACTTTATTAATGTAAATGAAGGGGCTGGAGAGGGGAGTTGCTGTGTAAATGAAGCAGCCTTGCTGTGGATGTGCTGTGTCTTGCTATATAGCTTCTGATCTGGGCAGTGGGTGGGAGACTAGGATGACCCTACATCCAGTAGGAGCTAAAATGAGAAGGAATAGAGGGGATAGGAATGGAATGGGTGTGTGCCTTTGATTTGGCTACTTCCCTTTCAAGGGGGGAAGAAGTCCTTGGTATATAGATAGATGAAATGGATGTGTAATTTGACATAGTCACCCCACTTATAAGGGGGGAAGGCCCTATGGTATGAGTGTCATTGCCAAACTGTATCTTATTTACCTTCTCATTGTTATTTATGCAATATTTCTTTCCTGCCAACAGGTCATGCAGGATGTGCAAAGGTCAAAGGCTGCACATTGTCGAGTAAGCAACACAGATCCAACTGTGGCCACTGATTGGTCTCCCCATGCCTTTGCTCTGCGTAAACAAGAGATTCAGAAGTGGGCCAAAATGTATTCTCAAAAAAAGAAATCTGCAAAGTCAGACAAAATCCTTAATGATGAATTATTGGATTACAACATGCATTACGAAAATATTGACGACATACCATTTTTAGAGGATGAAGATTACATTGATGAAGAAGAAAATATATGAAATGTCTTTGTTGAAACTAATGTGTAGAGCAAGGTAAAAATAAAACTCAAATGACATACTCGGTAAGCGTTTTAATAATATCTACCAACAAATGAACTCATGGAATAATATGAAGTGAAGATGGGTCATACAGAAGAGGTGGGAGGAAAGGATAGGGGAGGAAGTGTGGCCTGCCATTGCAGGATACAACAAGTAGCTGCTGGAAAATAAGTGGGGGAAAGTGAATGGATTATGGATCTGAGAGAAGTTGGTTGCTTCAGTACCTACTCTTGGGTTATTACCATACAATGATAAATCATGCAGGATTGAAGAAGACTGGTCACCAACTTCTCCTGGGTTACATTTTTTTTTCCAAGCCCTTAGATGGTTAAAATCTCCCATTTCTGTTAAGGCTATGGCAACACTTTAAACCAATGTTCCTATCTTGCAGTGAAATGACTGCCGATTCTTTTGGGACAGCATCAGCACACCTACATTTCTCTGCAAGAAAGTTGTCATAATGCCAGCTTAGTTATTCAAAAACTGGCCACATATTGCACTTCTTAACAGCTGGTGCCTTCCAGTCACAATAGTAGGAAGAGGGAGGATAAGTAGGAAGGATTTTTTTTTTTTTTTTTTTTTTCTCAACCCTGTTGCTGTTTTCCAAACCTGCCCACACTGGAACATATGAACATGATGGGGTACACTTATGTAAACTTGATGCCTTGTCATTCAAAACAGCAGAAGACAAAATGTCATAAAATAGCTTTTCACTATCACACAGATGAAGGCCAGATGAGATATAAATGCAGATGTATACCATACTTATAGTTCAGCTAACGTAATACAGGTAACTTTAAGAAATTAAAGTTTAAAATTTGACTAAATATACTCAGTGTAGTATGGAGTTGTGTGAAAAGAAGTTAAAACTCAATATAAATATAATTTACTCATTAAAAATATATATATATATTTAAAACTAGACATAAAAGAATACTCAATAAGTCCAAGAAAATATTCAAAACTGTTAACTGTAAGAGTGCTTTGAATCCTGGAATGTAAGTGTGCATAGAACCTCCTGGTATGTGCAGATGCATTCCAGTCAAGGCTCAAGTGCACTGACAACCCTGGAATGTTGAGGGAGTGCATTGACAATCTTGCAATATAACTGTGCTTTGACAAATCTGAAATACATGGGAGCATTAATAATCCATGACTAAGTGTGCATCAGCAACGCTGCAATGTACAAGTGTGATGACACTTCTGGAATGTATGAATGCACTGGCAGTCTGAGAATGTTTATATGTTGCTAATTCTGTTACAGATATGAGCAATGTTGATCATGTTATGTATGAATACACAGGCAATCCTGGACTTTGCTCACACCCCTGTGTTGTCCTCCTATGTGCAGCATTAACAACAGCTGCCCCAGGGAACAGGATGGGGTCAAAGCTTTCACAGGGATATTTGTGTCAAGTGAGGAATTAGTAAATTACGAACAGCTATCACTTCCCTTAAATGTAACACACAACATTGAAAAGGCTTATGCAAATCATATATAGAATTGTAGAACAAGGTACATTTTTATGATTACTATTGCTTTTTCAACCAGGACAAAACTTTTGCATAGATACACACAAACTATTTTAAAAAGAAATGTACAAGAAAGTCTTTGCCAGCATAAACAGTTAAATCAGCAAAAGGAAATACACATATGTGAGTGTAAACAATAACTTTGGCAGTGCAAGTTTGACTAAAAATTTCCTAAAGACACTTGATATAGTTTAATCTAACAGAAATGCTTACACTAACTGTAAGATGATATTTGAACAACTGAAGCTTCTTGGGCAGCACCCCATCATTGACAGGAGTTCCACTTAAGATGGTTTGCTCCTTAACCCCAATTCATTTCTTGATATCAATCATAACCTGATTGGTTATTAATGAATGCACCAGTAAAAGTAGGAATTTCTAGCATACACAGCTTTTGAAACCCAGTATAGCTTATGCAAAAAGTTTCATATGAAATTGGCACTGAACTTTGTTACTTCATCAATTAAATTCAGGGCTTCCACTCATTAAAGTAATTATGATGTGGTCACATATGACAAATATCTACTTATCCACTTTTGCATTTTACCATACACTTCTTGAATGTGTACACGTACACACACACATACATATATATATGTGTATGTGTGTATGTATGTATATATATGTATATATATATATATATATATATATGCATATATATATATATATATATATATATATATATATATATATATATATATATATATATATATATATGGCCTTCCTCTTAAGCTTTATCAGTAAGCCTAACAGGAAAAACTGTTTCCTGAGTGTATTACCTTTGTATGTGATTTTTTTTTTCTGAAATCTAACCACAAAATTTTACCTCTCTTATGAAAAACCTTATCATAATCCCTGATTTTGTCCTTTCATTGTATGCTGACAAACAGTTGATGAATTCATCTTTGTTATTTGGTTGATCAGCACACAGTGAAAAGAAAAACCAGGGATTATAATAAGGTTTTCCTAAGAGCTATAAGATAAATGAGTTTTTTGAGCAAGAATTCACATCCATCATTAATACACTCTGGAAAATATTTTTCCTATCAGGCTTACTTATGAAGCTTGAAGCCATCCACATAATGAGTAGGGAGAAAGAAGAAAATAACATATATATATAAACATACATACATATTATATATATATATATATATAATATACCCATCATCCAGGAGGAGCCAAGAAAAGAGGGAGGGGGGAGAAGTGATGGGAGTGGAGTGGATGGGGATGAAATGAGTGGGAGTGGATTTATGCCTTTGACTTTGGCTGCCTCCCTTGTAAGGGGGAAAATGCCATTGGTGTGTATGTATATATATATATATATATATATATATATAATGTGTGTGTATATATATATATATATGTATATATGTGTATATATATATATATATATATATATACACACATATATATATATATATGTATATATATATATATATATATACATACACACACATTATATATATATATTTACATATATGTATGTATGTGTATGTGTGCATATATGTATGTATATGTTGAAATAGGTTGGATTTCAGCACCTTTGCTCCAAGTAATGATGCTCCAATTTAGGTTTTCCCAATGCATCCGGCACTAATATCCACATAATGAATAGGGAGAAAGAAGAAAATAACATACATATATATACACACACACACATATATATATATATATATATATATATATACCCATCACCCAGGACGAGCCAAGAAAAGAGGGAGGGGGGGAGAAGAGGTGAATGGGAGTGGAGTGGGTGGGGATGAAAAGAGTGGGAGTGGATTTATGCCTTTGACTTTGGCTACCTCCCTTGTAAGGGGGAAAAAGCCATTGGCGTATGTATGTACATATACATATATATATATATATATATACATACATACGTACATACATACATACATACACACAGACACACACACACATATATATATTAAAATATATGTATGCATGTGTATGTGTGCATATATGTATGTATGTGTTGAAATAGGTTGGATTTCAGCACCTTTGCTCCAAGTAATGATGCTCCAATTTGAGGTTTTCCCAATGCATCAGGCACTAATACAAGTAATGTCTATGTTATTGATAAATCAATCTACAAAGGTATATTAACTAAACAAACATCAATAAGATGGCCTTTGTTAACTATAACCAGGAAAGCATAAACACCTAAAGTCTCCCTATTAGTAGACACTTTAGGATTTACATAAAGAACAGTGGGTCACCCTCAAAGCTCTCTCACCCTTAGAAACCAACACTACCTCTGAAGTTTATCACATCATCAACAAAATAATCTACATTTAAAACAGGACTATTTCTACCAGAGCTTTGACTTCCAATTCAACATACTAGTGTTAAGATATTTTCACCCAACTCACCTACTACACCAAAAAATGGAGTGGGAACCCTGACTGGTTAAAAAATACTTCCTTAAGCATTTACAAAATCTTTTCTATAATCTGCTATTGAATGAATAGCTTGATTTATGAAGGCCAACCAAGTATTGCAAAAGGCCAGCTGAACACCAGTAGTTTCACATTCTAAACAAAACCAGCTTAGGTCTTCCCCCTTCAGCACTGGTTGCAAACATCTTAAAAATTCAAAACCAGAAGAACATAAAACACAAAGGAACAGTAGAATAATATAATAATCTTTGGCTTTCAAGTCATTTCGAGTCCAAAATGTATGAGCTTGGACATGCTGCTATAAAAGGACTACAGTTGTAAACTTTTAGAGAGTTACTATCAACTGTCAGACTACAAGTAGTTTCATGAAATGGAAGATGCAGACAAAAATTGTATACAAACAGCTCCAAGTAGCCTTTGTACACTCCTTCCTAAACTACTGCCCTTACTGCCTTTCCCAAACAACAGGTGAGCCACCAGGAAACATTTCAAAGACCACCTTTGGGACTTCACCTTCTAACAACAGCCAGGCTCACAATAATGACCTGCAACTCCATGGGAAATCAAACTGCATGTGATACAGAGGAGCCTTTCTGCACTTAATCAACAAGAACTATTCTTTTCTCAACTGTCAATCAAAGGCAGAATTTCAGAATATCAGGACAGACAGAGAATCTTAGTAATTTCCCTTCAGTGCTACCAAAATTCACTGTACTGTGCTTCCATACAATGCTAGCCATCTCGACTGCATCACTTTCTTATTAAGGTAATACAATGTCTTCCAAGGAGAGGGTAGTTAGTGCAGAGGCTTTCGCCAAAGCTTTAGGATAACAGCTTCCAGATACAATGATCAATCAGCTCCCTGGGCTCATTGCACTGACTAGGAATAAGGTATGGTATGGCCACAGAATTTCTACACTGTAAATAGAATGTGTCTCATTTCATTGAAAATGTATTTGACATAAATGTGAGGAAATAGTAGGTTTGCCTCCCATTTATATTAAATCATTCATGCTATTTAACAATATCTCTTCAGCACACTAAGTTTCTGGCATACCCATCCACTCTCCTTTTTGTATTCCTGACAACCAGGAAAAAGAACATCATCAACTTGATATGGGTCAACTATGAACCAAATCTATGGCCTCTATCACCAGAAACACTGCTGGTCATACATTTTGATAAGGATACATATAATTACAAAAATGTCAATTCAAGCTCATGGGAAATGGCTCCTCCAATTCCACTCAAGGCCAATTTGGAAATGCTATCATAATGTACAGAGTAACATACAACAACCCTATTCACAACTATGTTCATCAACTGAGGTTACATTATCTACAATGCATAACAGTTGTTATCTGTTCTTCTCTCAGATCTGTTCCAGAGGCAGGGAGAAGTGAGCTGGCACTGCTAACACAATTCAGTTGGGAATCTTGGATCACTGTATCACCACTAGTCCTTCAAGTGAGCAGCACAGGAACAATAATATACGAGAGAAATAGTAATGATAGAAGCAGCTGTCATACAGTATTTAGGGACTCGTGAGGAAGCAGTAGCAGTAGTCACAGACACAAAGAGGAAATGTTGAGAAGAGCAATAGTGAAAAGGAAGTGGCAGTGTTCACTTTGGTTCATAATACTATCAGAAACACTGCATACAAACATGCACACCACAAACAGAGTAGGTCTTCTGCTCTTAGCATGCGGAAAGGTTTTGAAACATCAAAAGAGAACATATGCAAAACCAATTATTTATCCTTTAAAAAAGAAAATGAAAATAGGGCAAGTGAGACATATCTAACCTTATAGACAAAATAATAAATACTTCTGAAGATGAAACAAGACACAGTAATTATGCCTTTGTGACAGACTATGTAAACTTTCCTTCATGTAATCCTTCTCCATCTTCTGAATATCATGATCAATGACAATTCCTACAATCTTTCCAAACCACAAGGTTTGAGTGAAAAAAATAATAAATAAATAAATAAATAGTAATATTAGTTTGGTCATATCACATATTGTGAACAAACTGACACTGCAGGGGGTTAAAACAATGCCACTGACTATCTTTATATATATATGTAAGTTTATATATATATATTTATATATGTATGTATATACACTGCAAGCAGTATAACATGGCACTTGTAACTAGTTTTCAGAACCTGAGATTGTGAAAGTGTGGATACTTGATTGCATTGCAGGTCTTCAAAGTGCCACACCAATACTTACTTCCCATTGAAGGCATTATGTTCTTTCTTAAGCCAATCCTGCTTTAACACTGACATTACATCTGCAGGTCAAACATTTACCATATACACTACTCTTGTCTGCCAACAACTTAACCAACTTTTTGACTTAATAATCTATAAACTATCAACAAACCAAACATTAAAAAATATCAGCAACTAAAATAAAGATTTTTGCAATTTGAATGAATCTTTCATGTTTGAGAACATTAAGTACATGATCAAGATTTGTGGTAACTCAGACAAACCTACAAGTGGGAAAAGCAAAAGCCCAGTGAAAGAATAGGAGTCACAGAGAATTTGGTAATTCCATTGTATACAATTATTCCAGAAGAATTATTCTTTTAACCACGCACCATAATTTTACATATTTTCCAAGAAAATGAAAGGAAGAGTGAGGTACATGCCATTAAGGAGATTACCAAGTGTTAGACATATCCATACCTGAATTGTGCTGATAATTCCACATATCAATGCACACTACTGAAACAGACCCTGAGAACGACCAAATCGTCATGGAATCTTTGCAACAATTCCTTAAACTGGGAACATACACTACATCTAACTTTCTTTATTTAACCAGAACTATAATGGTACAAACTCAAATAAAATGACCCTAATCAATGGTAAGAGCACAAGACAAAAGGCAAGGGGGGGTTTACGCCCATCACTGAATCTCTCAAGACATATGAGCTCTATGGGACCTCTCTGACTCTCTCTACTCATTTGAGACCCAAGACACAGTGAGCAGCAGACACCCACACTTGCCTGACTATTGTACCCAGGATGCAGGCACCCACAGTGGCTCTGTCTCAACTTTGTGAATAGCTTTGACCAAGAGTTCAAAGGCAGAGGAGAGGTCATCATTTACCACCACTTCATCAAACCAGTGAGAGTAGTGGAATTCAATTCTTGCAGCTGCTTTCAACATGTCCTTAAACTCATCATCCTGAAAAAAAACAAGAAAGAAAATTTGTGACAAGCTTATCAATGATCACTGTGCCACATGAAAAAACATGCTTCAACAAAATGTATTTGAAGCATAACCCTGAATATAATGGAGGTAGTGCCAAGTCTGCATTCCTATTTATCATTAGTAGCAACCATGATCACCACACTGAATCATGCACATTGTATAACAAACATCTACACATGCCAGACAAAAATACTAAGTATCACATACAATATTTCAATGACATTTGCACCACACATAAGACATACAATTATGAGAGAGAGCAGAGAAAAGAGAGAAGAGAGAGAAAAGAGACCAGTGAGAAAAGAGAGTGGGAGAAAATAGAGAGGGAGAGAATGGAGGAAAAGAGGGAGGTGAGAGAGAGAGAGCAGAGCAGAGAGAGAAGAGAGAGGGAGAGAGCAGAGAGAGACAGATGGAGGAAGAAAGAATGAGAGAGAGAGAGAGAGAGAGAGAGAGAGAGAGAGAGAGAGCAGAGAGAAAGATGGAGGAAGAAAGAGAAAGAGAGAGCCAGAGAGAGCAGAGAGAAAGATGGAGGAAGAAAGAGAGAGCAAAAGCAGAGAAGACAGAGAAAAAAGAAAAAGGGAGAGAATGGAGGAAGAGAGCAGAGAGAGAGAGAGCAGAGAGAAAAGAGAGAGAGGGAGAGCAGAGAAAGAGAATGATTGAGGGGGAGAGAGAGAGAGAGAGAGAGAGAGAGAGAGAGAGAGAGAAGAGAGAGTGGAGAGAGAGAAGAGAGAGTGGAGAGAGAAAAGAGAGAGTGGAGAGAGAAAAGAGAGAGGGAGAAAGATGGAGGAAGAAAGAGAAAAATGGAGGAAGAAAGGGAGAAAAATGGAAGAAAGAGAAAGATGGAGGAAGAGAGAGAAAAGAGAGAAAGATGGAGGAAGAAAGAGAGAGAGAGAGAGAGAGAGAGAGAGAAAATGTGTGTGTGTGGGGTCCCATGACAAAGATTTCATGAAACAGCTTTCCTTACCTATGGATGAACTTTCGGAACTTAAAAGAGGGCAGAGTTGAATAAAAAACATAACATATACCAATAGACCCTTTCCTTCTTACAAGGGTGTTGGGCAAGTCAAACCATACCGTCAACATTTACCCCACAATCTATGCATTGCCCCCCCCCCCCCCATCCTAGTTCCTCATGGATGAAAAGTCGTTCCTACCCCCCACCTCACTGATTGGGTCTGAAGTAATGCAGCAAGACACAGCACATCCACATGAGGGCCTGACAGCCAATGCTGGCAACCCACACTCCTTCATCACATGGCAACCCACACCCCTGCTTCATTCACAGGAGAAATATACAGAGCAGCCAATAAGAAATCCCTTTGGGCAACATTATTTTCTTATCCATTTATGACCCCACTCCACTCACACCTATCTTTTGCTCTACTTTCCTTATTCAACAGACATTCCTCTTGTAAACAATGCCCCGTTTACACCATCCACACCTTATGTTTGGTCTTTCCTTAAATATCCTCCATCCACTTCTGCCTCCCCCGCCTTTCTTTTTTTTTGCTAGTCTGAAATGTATTTAGGCTGCTCCTTTCTAGCTCCTTCAGATTCCAAGTGTCTGATCCATATAGTGCCATGGGCTTAATCACTCCCCTTGTACGGGGCTCTGTGTTATCATCACCAGATACCTATTTCTTTTAACACTTTTCCTTCCCCCTAAACACTTGTTTCCCTTATTCTTTAATTCACATTTAATCCCATTCTGCCACTTCCTGTTACATGTGACACCAAATACTTAAAGCTCTCCATTTCCTTCCTTTTCATCCTTTAACTCTTAAGCTGTAGGTTTCTCACAAGGGAGACAATAAAACTTGAAAAAATCATGTGTCTCACTGGTGATTTTTTTTTTTTTGTATACATACATATACCAAGGGCTTTTTACCCCTTACAAGGGAGGTAGCCAAAGTCAAAAGGCATAATTCCACTCCCACCCATTCCACCCCCATTCACTACCCTTCCCTCCCTCCCACTCATCTTGACTCCTCCTGGATGATGGGTCATCCCTGCATCTCACACATCGCCCTGGGTCAGGGGCAATGCAGCAAGACACACCACATCCACAGCAAGGCCACTTCATTTAATTGGTGATGCCCCCCCACCACTCTCTGTCCCCTCATGCAGTAACACTGAAGACAGGGAGAAATCCCTTTGGGCTGTGTCAAAATATCATTCACACATAACTGCTCCCCACCCATTCCCCTCCATGCATCATAGATTCATCCATATACAGCCATTCTCCACTCACTTTCTATTTATACATCATAAATGTATGGACACTCAATACAAAAAATAATATAAGGAAAATAGAAAGAATCCAAAGAGCAACAACAAAGATGGCCCCAACACTTTCAAAACTGACATATGAGCAAAGATTGTCTAAACTGGAATTACCAACCCTGGAACAAAGAAGAGAAAGAGGTGATCTGTTGGCCATTTATAGAATTATGAAAGGCATGGAAGTCCTTGATAGAGAAGACTTATTAAATTGGGATAGAAGAAAAACAAAGGGACATGAAAAGGAACTCGAAAAGGACAGTTATAGAAGAGGTCTGAGAGAGAGAGGGAAAAAAAAAAAAAAAAAAAAAAAAAAAAAAAAAAAAAACACACAGTGGTGGATGTCTGGAGCAAATTGGATGAAACAGTAGTGTGTGCAAACACCATACATGAATATGAGAACAAACTAGATGTTGCAAGATACAAAGATGGGATGCCACGAGCATAGCTCCCCTTCCCATCTAGGTGTTTCTAAGTGTTTCTAGATAATGCCACCCAAGACTCTCAAGCAAGTAATACTATATGAAGGTATGTACTTTCCATTTGTAACTCGCATCTTTCTGATAAGTAGTTTACAAATTATAGCGTGAAGAAATGTTCCAGTGGGAAAAGCTGGGCAGGCTTGTATGATGCCCACAGTGTAAGAGTGAAACTCATTTCCAATCTGCTGTCACCCTTATCCCTTGTACATTTTATTGCCTTACTTTTGTCCACATTTACTTTCATCTTCCTCCTCTCACATACCCTCCCAAACTCTGCCACTAACTGCTTCATTCTTTTCTCAAATTCAGCTACAAGCATAGTGTCATATACAAACTACTGGCTCACCTCTCCACTTCCCTCCACTCTCACTTAATAGCTCTAAACCCATCTGTATGAGAGAACATTGGTTTTCAGCTCAGGTTCAGGTGTTGGTAGATTAGTCATAAACAGGTTGAACAGTAAGGGTGTAAATATCGCACCTTGAGGGACTCAATTATGTAGTCATCCTGAGATTTGGATATTTTGGATTACTCTCCATTGGCTTCCTGTTATAAAATTGGTTAACCACTTGACATGGTTATGGATATCAGGGTGGAGGAATCAAGTTCTTGGCCAAGAAAAACTTGAATGTGACAAAGGTTACTGGGGGGTAAAAACAATGTAGAAATGATCATGATAAAAGTCGAAGACATACATACATACATATACCAAGGCTTTTTCCCCCTTCCAAGGGAGGTAGCCAAAAAGGGAAAGGCATAAAAACACTCCCACCCATTTCATCCCTAAATACACTCCAAGACACTCCTAAATACACTCCAAGTCGTAGACAGAGACATGAAAAGTAGAAAGTTTGTGGTGACTTATGTGCCACCCAAAAATGGGCTCTTGGAAAGAGAACAAGCATTCAAAAATGTTAGAAGATACAAGGCATTCATTAAACAAGATACTAAAGGATGGAGGTAACCTGGTACTTATGGGGGAATTTAACTGCAAAGAAATCTGTTAGGAGGAGATGACAGTGATGGAGAAATGTATTGCTAGATATGACCATGGAACATACATTGACAATTTGGGTCAATGAAAATACCAGATACAGAAGCAATGAAGAACTGTCGAGACTGGATTTAATATTTACAACAGAACCTGAAATTGTAGATAAAATTGAATACAAAACACCATTTGGAAAGAGTGACCACATACTAATAGAGGCTGAACTAAAGGAAGAAATATATATGGAGAGAAATGAAAAGTACAGAAAAGGAAGATTGATGTACAACAAAACAGACTTTGGAAAACTTACGAAATTCTTTCAAAATGTAAATTGGGAAAAATTTTACATTGAAGAGACAAAAGAGGAAGAGAAATGTTAGTCACATTATTAAGGTCTCGACTGGAGTATGCTGTGACATTATGGTCACCCAGTACCAAAAAGAATATAAAGAAAATTCAAAAAATAAAGAGAACCACAAAAATGGCCCCAGCACTTTCAAACTTGTCACAGGAAGAGATACTAGCTAAATTGAAATTACCGACTTTGGAACAAAGAAGAGAGAAGTGACCTACTAACCATCTATAGAATCATGAAAGGCACAGAAATACTTGATAGAGAAGACTTACTAAATTGGGACAAGAGAAACACAAGAGGACATGGAAAAAACTCAAAAAGGATAGTTATAGAAGAGATCTGAAGAAAAACAGTTTTCCACACAGTGGTGGACACTTGGAACAAACTGGACAAAACAATAGTGTGTGCAAAAACCATACACGAATTTAAGAGCAAACTAGACACTGTGAGATACAAAGGCAGGACACCACGTTCATAGCTCCCCTTGCTGTAAGATACAACTAGGTAAATACAACTTAGTAAATATATAACCACTCTCTACTCGACCCCCTATCCCTTGTCCCCCTCACATCCATACATCATAGTATCATATATACAAAGCCATTCTCTACTCATATAGACAAACAGGCCCATACTTAACAATTATGAGTTATAGCCAAGTACTTCAAACATAATATCAGTTTTACATGCACCAGAAGACAGTATGCTTTTTATTTTGTCAATCTGGAAGATCTGATACAATGTACACATATTAAGTTCGAGGAAGTAGTGAGGCAAAATTTTATATTCAGAGTCTAGCTTTCATTCCAACCTACATTTGCTTAACCTTACTAGAAGTGAAAAATACATTACCGTAAAGCCTCTGGAGTTATTTTCATCAAAAGTTGATCTGGCATGAGCTGCATGCCTGGTTTCCTTCAGAAGAGCAAGAGTTGGAGGCTTAATGTAGATCACATATGGCTTGAACTCAGCAGTCCTCAGGTACTTTAAGGCCTGCAAATACAATTATGTTAAACAATAACCAACAGAACAACACAACAGTATGCCAAGTCACACAAAGCAGTCACTCACAATAACCAATAAACTTAGTATGCCATGTAAAGAACTAGCATCAGATAATCAAAACTATATAGATTGAGAGAAGCGCATAAATGCTATGGAAGATTAAAAAATGTAATGAGAAACAGACATTTGCGAATGGGCACTAACAGGAGATTGTATGAAGAAGTGATAGTGCCAACAGCACTGTATAGGCCAGAAACATGGAACGTAGGAGAGGAAGAGAGGAGGAGTTTGAATGTGTACGAGATGAGGTGTCTGAGAAGTATGATAGGGGTTACTAGGCTAGATAGAGTGAGAAATGAGAAAGTGAGGAGAACGGGGGTGGAAAGGGAGTTGGGAGATAGGGTTGATGAAAGAGTATTGGGATGGTTTGGACACAGGGAAAGAATGAGTGAAGAAAGATTAGTAAAAGAGGTGTGTAAGGTAGAGGTGGAAGAAGTGAACATGAGGGGGCAACATAGGATGAGATGAATGGATGGGTCAAAAGGGGCATTGGGAAAGAGGGGAATGTCTGTTGAGGAAGAACGGAAGAGGACAGAAGATAGGGGTGAATGGAGAATGGTTGTGTATGGATGATGCTGTGATGCATGAGGGAGAGTGGATAGGGGATGGGGGGTGAGGGAGTATGTGTGGAAAATAAATTGACGCAGCCCAAAGGGATTTCTCGCCGTCTTCTCCATTTCTGGATGAGGGGACAGAGAGGGAGGGGTCGCCGATTTGTTGAAGTGGCCTTGCTGTGGATGTGCTGTGTCTTGCAACACTGCTTCTGACCCAGGACAGTGGGTGAGATGCAGGGATGACCCGTCATCCAGGAGGTGCCAAGATAAGAGTGAGTGAAGGGGGTGGATGGAAATGGAGTGCAATGGGGATGGAATGGGTGGGAGTGGTTTTTATGCCTTTGTTTTTTGGCTACCTCCATTGCAAGGGGGAAAAAGCCTTTGGTATATATATGATACTGCAACTCATACAACTTTCTCTTAACTTGCTTGGATGGTTTATCAAAACAAGAAGACCGAGTTTATCCACTGTAGCTGGTGTTAGGGTGATCTGGGAGTTTTGTCTTTCCCTACCTAAACAACACAAAATCTTGAGTGATTTGAGGAGCAATGCTATTACCCATACTATATATAACTCCAGCAATATCCCTAACATAACCAACAAGTATCCTCCCTAAACATAGGGTAACAATGTGCTCACCCTCTTTCCAACCACCACAAGAAACATGGGAAACCATCAATGATCTCCTCTCAAACAACTATGGAACTTGAATGAAAAATAAAGCCAATATTCAAAACATAAAGTATGAGAAAACAAAATGGCAAGATTGCATAGAGGAAATAGAAAAGATCTGAGGGACCTTTACTCAAGCCCAATTTCTATCCAGAAAAAGCATTAAAAGAAATCACAAAGACCATAGAATTCCAACAAGACATATTCCTAGATGCTACATGTAAAAAATACAACAGAGATAGCCACCCTAACAAAAAAGAGGTACTGGTTGGAAAACTCCTAGACCCTCTTATGTCTTTATTTTTTTTTAGGAATGTCCCCTGTGGGGCTACAGGGAGAAGGATACCTAGTCCTAATCCCCCTCCCATTTTTGTCGCCTCTTACGATTCAAGTGGGAAGACTTGGTGGCAGTATTTTTTTCCCCTACCACATGGTAAGTAAATACAAGTAAATTTTTCACACATGATAAGGTTTTACAGCCTACTGTACACTGAACAAGGTACTACTGTTTAGGTATGGAGAGTTTCCAGAATTCAATTCCTATAGTGCTTTTTAACTGAAAGATATTGAAACATTCTGCAACAAGCAATGTATAATATTTTCCCACACACATCATATGACTGCGCTTAAGGGATGGGTGTGGAAAAAATGCCCGTAATTACAAAACTAAGATGAATCTTTATCTAAAATATTCTATACATACCAAAATGCCCTATGATGTGCAATGATTTCCCCCCACAACTTTTCATATTTTCTACATTTTCAGCCAGTCTCCCTCTCAAACAACTATTCATCTGCTCCCTTTACTCCTCTCTACCCAACTCACATCTTTGCACTTTCATTTCCTTCTAAACCATCTTTTCTCCTAGCTTCTACTATGATTTCTCTCTCCAACCATTCCTCATGTGCACACCCAACTTCCACCACTACAGCATTCACCTCTTTATTTCTATACAAGATGTTTCTTGGTTTCCATTCATTCTCATCATCCCACACTGTTTTTGTAAACTTTGATACATCCTTTTTGATATACACCTGTTCTTCTCTTGCTTCCCTTTCTCCCTCTTTTCCATTACATTCCACACATCTTTCTGATCTGCCTGGTAGTCATCTACACTCAACTCATTTTCACCTCCTCAGGGCATATTTCCCATTCCATCCAATCTCCACCTCTTCCAACAGATGATAATCAACATTTCATCACTCTCTCCCATTGTTACATTCATATCTAGAACAATTCCAATTTCAAACTCAAAATATGACCTACCTGGTAGTGTGGAGTCAGGATACACACATATCCAGCATTGATGAACGATTTGAGGTGGTTGGCAGATGTTCCATAGAGATGTCCTTTGTACTCCCCATGCTCTACCAAAGTCCCTGATGATGCCTCTTCCTCTAATTGGTCTCGAGACACAAAATGGTAATCGTGTCCCTTCACCTCCCCTGTTCTTGGTGGCCGTGAAGTCACTGTAATGGACAAAATATTCAATACTTATGGAAGGACTAATTTCTGGATCACCATTCTATCAGCATAACATTACTTCCTGAGATTCTATTCTTGCTGCTGAGAGAAAGAGAAATAGGAAGAGAGAAAGAGAAAAAGAAAGAGAAAAAGGAAAGGAAGAAAGAGAAGAGTAAGAAAGAGAGCATGAGAGAAGAGAGAAAGAATAAGAAAAAGAAAAGAGAAAAAAAGAAAGTGAAAAAGAGGAGATATATATAGAGCAAGAAGCAGAGAAAGAAGGAAAGAGAGAAAGTGAGACAGAAAGAGAAAGTAAGAAAGAGAAAGTGAAAGTGAGAAAAAGAGCAAGAGCAAGAAAGAAAATGGGAAACAAAGAAAAAGCGAGAAAGATAAAAAGGAGAAAAAGAAAGAAAAAAGAGAAAGAGACAGAGATAGAAAGAGAGGAGGAAAGAAAGAGACAGGGGAGATAAAGAGCGGTTGCAAGAGAAAGAGAGAGGGAGAGAAAGAGAGAGAGAGAGAGAGAGAGAGAGAGAGGGAGGGGAGACTTACTAGGGACAGTAGTTCTAAATTTTTCTGGGTCCATACTAATAATTCTACGTTTCAGTTCATTGCGTCCAACCCCAGGTGGTCCAATCAGAACAACAGGTCTGGGTAGACCCGGCCGTGGATAAAGTCGAGCCACTTCCTCGTAAGTTGCCACTTCCTCCCGGTCAAAGTCTTCACTTTCCGAAGCATCATAAATAATCTTTTTGATCTTGGGTGAAGGTTTACAGCTAGGGGATTTTGGTATGGCACACCCTGAAACTAATATGAAAGATATATATATATATGGCTATATATATATATATATATATATGAGTGAGTGTGTGTGTGTGTGTGTGTATTTACTTAACTGTAGTATACAGGAAAGGAGCAATCCTCATTGGGTCCCATCTCCTATTCCCTATTTTTCATACATACCTAGACTCAAATTCATGTACAGTTCCAAATTAATATGTATTTTTTATTTCCCATTATTATATTTAGATTTGTACTCATGTAATGTTTGAGCTATTCCACATATTTATGCATCTATATGGAAAACTGTATTTCTTTACATGCTTTCAATTTATGGTCTTCCTTAATTTACTCCTATGACATCATAACCACTTCAGTAAAAAGTCAAATTCTCGTGTGCAACATCGGCAGCCATATGTACATTTCATCACACTACTCATGTTATAAAATATAAACTCACTGTATTACTTGTTCTCTTTTACTCTGAGCAATAACAAACACAGAAAACATGATCAAACCAGTTCACAGAATTTGGGGGTAACTTGTGTACAACTACACACACACACACACACACACACACACACAAAAAACATATATATATAATCAAGATGCCGACACCAGCATCCTTATGTACCCACTCGTGCCTTATGATGCCTACATAGGCATCATCATATTGAAGTGGTTTAACCTGTCATCTTTATCAGGAGATCTCCTCTGTCAATGTAATATATCCCCTTTAGTGACCTGAATATTGTAACCACAAATGTGTGTGTGTATTTACCTAGTTGCATCTTATGGGAAGGGAACTATGCTTGTGGTGTCCCATCTTTGTATCTCGCAGTGTTTAGTTTGCTCTTAAATTCGTGTATATTTTTTGCACACACTACTGTTTTATCCAGTTTGTTCCAAATATCCACCACTCTATGTGGAATTTTTTTTTTTCAGGTCTCCTCTTCTATAACTGTTCTTTTTGAGTTTCTTTTCATGTCCCCTTGTATTTCTCTTATCCTAATTTAGCAAGTCCTCTCTATCAAGGACTTCTATGCCTTTCATGATTTTGTAGATGGTCAGCAGGTCATCTCTTTCTTTTCTTTGTTCCAAAGTCGGTAATTTCAATTTAGGCAGTCTCTCTTCATATGATAGGTTTGAAAGTGCTTGGGCCATTTTCATAGCTGCTCTCTGGATTCTTTCAATTTTCTTTATATTCTTTTTGGTACTAAGTGACCATAGCGTCACAGCATACTCCAGTCTAGGCCTTATTAGTGAGCGAATTAGGGTGTCGTTACTTGCGGCAAAGGTCAAGGGGATGGCGGTCCGAATCCTGCCACTAGCAAAGTTGAACCAAGGGCATGGTTCATTAAATTCCACACTACAAAGCCCTCTGTGAGGGGCATCGTCCTAGCATTCTGACAGGGGGGAGTTTGTGATGTTAAAACCATATAAAAGTAAAAAAAATATATATTAAAAATAATTTTTTTTTTAACAATTTCTTCTTCTAAATAGTAAAGTGATGAGATGTACAAGGGGAGAAAGTGGCAGCAGACTGAAGTGAGTATTAAGGGAGAGAGACTGGAAGAAGAATGTAGATTGAGAGAAGTGAGTAAATGCCTTGGGGGATTAAAAAGTGTAATGAGAAATAGACATCTGGGAATGGCTAAGAGGAGATTGTATACAGGAGTGATTGTGCTGACAGCACTATAAGGGGAGGAACATGGAACATAATAGAGGAAAAGAGGAGGAGTTTGAATGTGTCTGAGATGAGAAGCTTGAGAAGCTTGAGAAGTATGATAAGGGTTACTTGGCTGGATAGAGTGAGAAATGAGGCGAGGAGGAAAACGGGGGGTAGAAAGGTAGTTGGGAGATAGGGTTGATGAACGAGTATTGGGATGGTTTAGACACATGGAAAGAATGAGTGAAGAAAGATTAGTAAAAAGAGGTGTGGAAGGCAGAGGTGGAAGGAATGAACATGAGGGGCGACCTAGGATGAGATGTGAGATGGATAGATAGGTTAATAGGGGCTTTGGGAAAGAGGGGAATGTCTGTTGAAGAAGGATGGGAGAGGAGGGAAGATTGGGGTGAATGGAGAATGGTTGTGTATGGATGAAGCTGTGATGCATGGGGGGGAGTGGATGGGGGATGAGGGGGTGAGGGAGTATGTGTGAAAATTGAATTGACACAACCTGAAGGCATTTCTCCCCATCTCCTTTTATGCATGAGGGGACAGAGAGGGGGGGGGGGTCACCAATTTAATTAAGTGACTTTGTTGTGAATGTGCTGTGTTTTGCGATACTGCTTCTGACCCAGGGCAGTGGGCAATATGCAGGGATGACCCGTCATCCAGGAGGTGCCAAGATAAGAGAGAGGGAAGGGGGTGGATGGGATGGAGAATGCCTGTGTATAGATGATACTGTGATGCAAAGAAGCGATGGGGTGGAGGGGTGGGGGTTGTGTATGAATGATGTTTCAATGCAGCCCATAGGGATACAGGGATGACCTGTCATCCATTAGGAGCTGCGAGTGAGGAAAGGGTGGTGAATGGGAGTGGAATGGATGGGAGCAAAATGTATGAGAGTGGGTACTTGCCTTTTGACCTGGCTACCTCCCTTGGATGGGGGAAAAAATTGGTATAAAGGGGGAACAGCTGTGGTACAAAAGTATCATAACTTCTTTATGAATTTTAAACTCTTACATTGATAACAGATATGTGGCTCTGGTCTATATGACTACCTAAAAACAGTCCCTAAAGTACTGACCATGTAGTCAATACCGCAGCATGGGGATGGATGTTAAAAGAAATCATCTCTCCAACCCAGTTTTATGCAATTAATACTTTATTGAGGAATCAATTATGGGTATCTGCATGTGATGGTCCTGGAAAATGGACAATGACGCTGACCATTTTCAAATCTTATCAACCTTCTCACCTCCATCATGAGGTGCAGGGCTGATACTCAATCTCCAGATTGGGCCCAAGATCTCTCTCTATCAAATGTATTTCTTTCTCACAAATGGGGAACTGATAACCAGTGACTGCTCCCCTTCCCCTACCACTTTCAGTGATACAGAAACACTCCCAAACTAATGCAATACAGGCATCAATCCAAAGTTTCTTCCAAAAAAGGTCTGTGGGAGAGATGAGAACCATTGTCAGCTATTGTGGAGCTGCAGATTTTCCACTTAGTGAAACTTGAGGCAACAATTAGTACTTTATGGACTTCAGTGGCACCACTGTGGACCAGTCATACAACATTCTTACAATATTCTGGGGCAAATCTTCATTCATGGAGGAATGATGAGCCATTTTTTAACTTAATTCCTTGTTTCTGTTGTCACTCTTGATTCTACCACTCTTATGATTCTCCCTCTTCTTTTCTCATGTTCCTCTGGTGATGAGATAAGAATACTGCCGTGATCCCAAGTGTCATAAAAGACACTACTACATGGGGCAGAGTACAAGGAATGAGGATTACCTTTTTGTATTTTGACTTTAGTTCAGATTCTTGGAATTATATTTGGAGTACTACTTGTCCTTGGTATATGAAGAGAGTTCACTGTGTTAGATGATTAAACCTGGACCTTTGTTTCTGGATGATCATCAGACTTCTCGTTTTTCATACTTGGAACAGACTGGTTCAGGAACTTTCATAGCAAACTGAAGTTTGGCATCTCTTGCAAGTTTGTATGATGGATATTAAGAATGCAACCTCCGCAATTTACCAAGTAAAATCTGTACAATTTCTATAAATACGAAATGGAGATTTATGGTTTGTACATTTTATTGTTTAGTTTGCCATATCAGAACAATGCCAAATTTTTAGGCAAATATTAATTTTGGATTTATCAAATTGTTCCAGTAGGAAGTTCTTTGAAGTTTCACAGTTTGGGTGCAGAATGTAGCACAATAATACTTCATACACTCACCATGTTACATCAACCTTCTTCTCCTTTGCCACTCCAACACCTGCTTTGGCTTTGGGATAAGATATAGCCCATTGCACTTCTCCATTTTTTCCAGTTTTCTGCTTTTTACATGAATTTCCACAGCAGAAAGTTTTGTCGAATCACTGTTGCAATTTGTGGTGACACAATAAACCATTTTCAAACTAAATACTTGATAAAACCTTGCTAAAACACGAAATATGATAGATCACTGGTCAAGTTGACAGCACAGCATGGCATTTTATAGTGCACACATATGGCATGCATCAGAATGTAAACACTGAGACTGACGTCACAGCCAATAGAGTTTTATGAGAAAAGCTGAAGATCGGTGAAGGAAAAGTTTATCTGATACATATATTTTGATAGGACTTTTTATCACATTGTGTAATAATTGGGATTTATTTTTGCATCATTTTATCAAAAAGTGACTAAGCCATGTCTAGTAAATATTCACCACCTCTTTGAAAACATTCTCAGTTGACCATTAAACACCCTAACATCTTGAGGTGTAGCCCCAAAAGACTGACATTTGATCTCCTGACTGAACCCAGGATATTTCAATCAAAGTTTGACTTTTTTCACACAGAGAACAGAAAAATACTACCCTCCTACCAACCAATGGAAAAGAAATACCCATATTAATAATACAGAAAACAGGCCTATATTTCTTTTCATAGGAGGACCCATGGACTAATGATCAATGTGGGTTCGAGTTTCCTGTCAGTAAAATTCAATACAATAGTTATTTTACTATCAATTTCATCTACAAAACCTCAACTGTGATGAACCTTTACAATGCATTGGTGACTTACCTTGGCCATTAGCTGCCTGCTCTTGTCGTTGTACTAAAATCCTTCTTTCTTGAAGCTGCCTAGAAGGTATAAGTCCAGCACGCATTTGGCGATCCCCTTCTCTACGAGACTGCCACCTGTAGGCATAACATTGTGACAACTTGATAAAGTGTCTCCTGTCATATATGCAGTTATGTAAGGACTGACACCAAATTTTAACACCTTCGCCTGGGGGCATAACTTACAGACTTTAATTCAATCAATCAAATTTATAGTTGATGGTCAACTGTAGAACAGGTTTACCCCCTGTATTTACCTAGTTGTATTTTATGGGAAGAGAGCTATGCTCATAGTGACCCACTTTTGTATCTTTCAGCATCCAGTTTGATCTTAAATTCTTGTATAGTTTTTGCACTCACTGTTTCCTCATTCAATTTGTTCCAGATATCTACCACTCTGTGTGGGAAGCTATTCTTTTTCAAATCTCTTCTGTAACTATTATTTTTAACTTTTTTTTTTATGTCCCTTGTTTTTCTTTTATCCCACTTTAGTATATCATCTCTATCAAGGACTTCCATCCCTGTGAGGCAATACATCTGAGCCTCATCAAGGTGACTTAATCTGGCATGAAAAAATTGTATGTGTGCTAGAAAATGGAGCTTTAGGTGTGTTGGAATGACTGTGGTTGTGAATTTGACCATACTCACTTTGCAAAAAATAGATAAATAAATAAATAATAACAAAAGTGTAATCAGCTTGACCATACTCATTTTGCAATTATCTAACCTCTTGCCCTAGGTTTTTCATACAGGAGACCCACAACCCTCAGGTAACTTGCAACAGCCATAGGATTGGCGCACAGGTCACTCAAGGAAGAAATACAGTCTTGTCTGGGTATGGCTAGGGTGAGGCAGTGTAAGATAGGTGTTCAGTGTCTCCTAAGTGATGATTCCAATGGTAGGAGTTTGTTTTTGTGGCCAGGCCTATTCTGTGCTAGTACTTTCTTAGTGCTGGATGGTGATTTCAACACATTTGAAAAAAAGTGATTCTGTGTAGTTCTTGTTTATCTTGGGAAAGATTATTCTGTGGAGCTAATGTCTGAAGGGATTATTCTGTAGTGCTAATGTCTGGAGGGATTATTCTGTGGAGCTAATGTCTAGAGATATTTGATAGAGAAAGATGTTTGGTGGTCAGTCTTGGTGGGCTTGTTTTGTGATCAGTATATGAATGTATTTTTGTTTGGATGTGTTATGAGGTGCTAGACAAAGGTTGTAAATATTTGAGAAGTACATTGCTCATGTAATTTTTTGTTGCATTCTGCTAGTTGTGCTTGTGTCAATCAATCAATTAATCATTGCCATGAGTTTCATTAAGTGGAAAATCTACAACCCGACAGTGGCTGGTAATGGTCCTCATAACTTCCTGCAGATCTCTCTGGAAAGAAACTTTGAACTGTTATGTGTTGTATCATTTTGGGACGTTTCTATGTTAATAGCTCAAAGTTGTAAGGAGTGGAGAACAGTTGCCAGTTTGTGCTTCTGTGATGTAATGAGATGAGTTAATAGAACTGATGCCTCATGTGTGCCTATAATTTTCATGAGATGTTCTATGGGGAGCATTTTGATTTCTGTGTACAGTGTTCTACTAGGGTGGTTTTCATTATCTTGTTATCAACCTCAATGTTTTATTTTGTATAGCTTGCAAGGTCTATGTTTTCCTAACAGTTGGAAATCACTCTATGAAAGCATGTTCAGATATGGTTCTGAGAACTGTTTGTAAACTGAGATTAAAGTTTCTTTATGATATCCAAAGCCTGTGCTTGCAACTGATTTTAATAAATTTGTTTCACTGTATAAGCTGGGAGCTGGGAGATAAGGTTGATGAAAGATTATTGGGGTGGTCTGGACACATGGAAAGAATGAACAAAGAAAGATTAGTAAAACAGGTGAGGAAGGCAGAGGTAGGCGAGGTGAATATGAGGGGGCAACCGAGGATGAGATGGATGGATGGGGTAAAAGGGGCACTAAGAAAGAAGGGAATGTCTGCTGTGGAAGGAAGGGAGAAGATAGGGGTGAATGGAGAATAGTTGTGTCTGGATGATGCTGTGATGCATGAAAGGGAGTGGGTGGGGAATGGGGGGTGAGGGAGTATGTGTGAAAAAATAATTTGATGCAGCCCAAAGGGATTTCTCCCCATCTTCTCTTTTTCTGGATGAGGGGGATGGAGGGGGGGGGGGCACTGATTTATGAGGTGGCCTTGCTGTGGATGTGCTTCTGACCCAAGGCAGTGGGGGAGATGCAGGGATGACCCGCCATCTAGGAGGAGCCAAGATAAGAGGGAGAGGGATGAATGGGAGTGGAGTATGTGGGGATGGAATGGGTGGTAGTGGATTTTATATTTGTTTTTTGGCTACCTCCCTTGTAAGGGGAAAAAAGCCTTTGGTATTTGTATGTGTGTATCCATAGTATAAGTGTGTGGTGGAACTAAAGGAAGTATCTTTGAGGATAATTTGAGTGAAGGTAAAATTAGGATGGGAGAAGTGAGTTTTTGTGAGTGCATATGGCCCCAGTATTAAGAAAAGTGAAAAGGAAAAGGAGACATCACTTACCAGCAGCATCACTCCTCTCGCTCCTTCATCACTCCCAACATCCCCCACCACAATCCCATACTCAAACTCACCCCTCCTTTTCAATTTTGTTTCACTAACACATTCATCCTACTTCTCACAAACAAATCAAATTCATCCACTTTACTCTCATCTGTACCACAAATACACACATTTAACAACCAAAATACTATGGTTGTGGATGGAGTCCTCCTCCCAGATCCTCTTATAACTGAGAAGTATGATAGGGGTTACTAGGCTGAATAGAGTGAGAAACGAGGTGAGGAGGAGTGCAGGTGTTGAGAGATAGGGTTGATGAAAAGAGTATTGGGATAGTTTGGACACATGGAAAGAATGAGTAAAGAAAGATTAGTAAAAGAGGTGTGGAAGGCAGAGGTGGAGGGAGTGAACATGAGGAGGCGACCAAGGATGAGATGGATGGGTGGGGTAAAAAGGGCATTGGGAAAGAGGGGAATGTCTGTTGAGGAAGGAAAGGAGAAGACAGAAGATGGGGTGGGTGGAGAATGGTTGTGTATGGATGATGCTGTGATGCATGGAAGAGGGTGGGAGTGAGGGAGTATGTGTGAATGATATTTTAATGCAACCTGAAGGGATTTATTCTCTTCTTCCCTTTTTCTGTACAAGGGGACGGAGAGGGGAGGTCGCCAATTAAATGAAGCAGCCTTGCTGTGGATGTACCATCTTGCAGCACTGCTTCTGACCCAGAACAGTGGGCAAGATGGAGGGATAACCTGTCATCCAGGAGGAGCCAAGAAAAGTGGGAGAGGTGGTGAATGGGAGTGGAGTACGTGGGGATGAAATGGGTGGGAGTGGATTTATGCCTTTGACTTTAGCTAATTCCTTTGTAAGGGGAAAGCCCTTGGTATATGTATGTATTATTTTCAAGAAAAGGGGTGATTGGTGTGATAAAGAAACAAGCATAAGAAAGAAAAAAAAAGAGAGAGAGAGAGAGAGAGAGAGAGAGAGAGAGAGAGAGAGAGAGAGAGAGAGAGAGAGAGAGAGAGAGAGAGAGAGAGAGAGAGAGAGAGAGAGAGAGAGAGAGAGAGAGAGAGAGAGAGAGAGGGGGGGGGGTCACCGATTTCATGAAGTGGCCTTGCTGTGGATGTGCTGTGTCTTGCAACACTGCTTCTGACCCAGGGTAGTGGGCAAGATGCAGGGATAAGCAGTCATCCAGGAGTTACCAAGATAAGAGGGAGGGAAGGGGGTGGATTAGAGTGGAGTATGTTGGCGATGGAATGGGTGGGAGTGGTTTTTATGCCTTTGTTTTTTTTTGCTACCTCACTTGTTATTATTATATCATTATTACTATATTCTTATACATACATCCATATACCAAGGCTTTTTCCCCCTTACAAGGGAGGTAGCCAAAAAGGAAAAGGCATAAAATCATTCCCACCCATTCCATCCCTAAATACACTCCACACCCCTCCACCCTCCCTCTTCCCTCTTATCTTAGCACCTCCTTATAATATTGTTATTAATACCATAACATTATTATCATCATTGTTATGAACATTATACATACATACATACATATACCAAGGCTTTTTCTCCCTTACAAGAGAGGTAGCCAAAAAGAAAAAGGCATGAAATCATTCCCACCCATTCCATCCCTAAATACACTCCACTCCCCTCCACCCTCCCTCTTATCTTAGCACCTCCTGGATGACGGGTCATCCCTGCACCTTGTCCACTGCCCTGGGTCAGAGGCAGTGTCGCAAGGCACAGCACATACACAGCAAGACCACTTCATTAAATCAGTGACCCCCCCCTCTCCGTCCCCTCATGCAGAAAAGGAGAAGAGGGGAGAAATCCCTTCGGGCTGCGTCAAATTTTGCTCACACATACCACCTCAACCCCCATCCCCCCACCCATTACACCTAATGCATCACAACATCATCCATATACAACCATTCTCCATTCATTCACCCCTGTCTTCTGTCCTCTCCCATCCTTCCTCAACAGACATTCCCCTCTCCCCCAAAGCCCCCTTCACCCCATCCATCCATCTCATCCTAGGACATCCCCTCATGTTCACTCCCTCCACATCTGCCTTCCATACCTCTTTTACTAGTCTTTCTTCACTCATTCTTTCCATGTGTCCAAACCATCCTAATACTCTTTCATCAACCCTATCTCCCAACTACCTTTCCACCCCTGTTCTCCTCCTCACCTCCTCATTTCTCACTCTATCTAGCCTGGTAACCCCCATCATACTTCTCAGACACCTCATCTCAAACACATTCAAACTCCTTCTCTCTTCCTCTCTTATGTTCCATGTTTCTGCCCCATACAGTGCTGTTGGCACAATCACTCCTTCATACAGTCTCCTCTTAGCATCCATTCCCAAATGTCTATTCCTCATTACACTTTTTAATCCACCAAGGCATTTACTCGCTTCTCTCAATCTACATTCTACCTCCACCTCCACTCCACCTTTTCCTGCCACATTTGCACCCAAGTATCTAAAACTATCCACTTCCTCCAGTTGCTCTCCCTTAATGCTCACTTCCAGTCTGCTGCCACTTTCACCCCTTGAACATCTCATCACCTTACTTTTACCCATATTTATCTTCAGCTTTCTTCTATCTTTAAAACAAAAAACGAAAATTTCAACCTAAAAGAAGCCTGGCAAGAAGAATGGACAAGGAAACTACCCACTGGGGGAAACTTAGTAACAGACCCTACCGAAATACTACCTGGATTTTCCAACCTAACCAGAAGAGAATGGACACAAGCCAACAGGCTCATATCACAACAAGGCAAAACAG
This sequence comes from Oratosquilla oratoria, assembly GCF_046742065.1. NCBI lineage: Eukaryota > Metazoa > Arthropoda > Malacostraca > Stomatopoda > Squillidae > Oratosquilla > Oratosquilla oratoria. Next base: position 41,905,072 of record NC_134777.1, on the reverse strand, counting down.
CCGTTAACCTGCATCGCTGGGGCTACAAAGACTCCCCAATGTGCCCATCTTGTCATAATTCGCCCCAAGATACAGACCATCTCGTACTGCACTGCCCAATCACAGCAGTGCCAGGGGGTTACCAGACTATCTATGAAGCAAATCAAACATTCATAGACTGGCTAGCAAATACAAAGTTGGAGGTGTAAGAAAGCCATACGATACTACTACTTCTATCACACACCCTCCCAAACTCTGTCACCAACTTCCTTAATCCCTCGTCCGATCCTGCCACAAGCGGTGTCATCCGCAAACAACAGCGTCGTTGGCAAACAACAGCTGGCTCACCTCCCACTTTTCTCCACTTTCTTTAACCATCTCCAATCCCTGACCCACTACCCTTCCATTTACCTCCTGCAAGGGTAGTGGGTCGGGGATTGGATATGGTTAAAGAAAATGGAGAAAAGTGGGAGATAAGCCAGTTGTTGTTTGCTGATGACACTGCATTTGTAGCAGGATCAGAGGAGGGATTGAGGAAGTTAGTGACAGAGTTTGGGAAGGTATGTGGAAGAAGGAAGTTGAAGATAAATATGGGTAAATGGATAATGGAAGAGATGGCAGTGAGGGGAAGATGGGCAGAATATTTTAGGGAGTTGCTGAATGTGAAGGAGGATAGGGAAGGAAAGATAGCTGCAGTGGGAAATACGAAGAAAATGAGAGTGATGAGTGAGGAGAATGGAGGAGAAATAAGGAAGGATGAGGTGAAGGCAGTTGTAAAGATGATGAAAGCAGGTAAGGCACCTGGTCTGGATGGATGTCATGCAGAATGTCTGAAAAAGGGAGGTTCAGTGATGGTGGACTGGTTGGTGAGATTATTTAATGTTTGCTGGAGAGAGGGTAGAGTACCGGAGGACTGGAGTAGTGCCTGTATAGTTCCTCTTTACAAGGGAAAAGGGGACAAGTGTGAATGTAGTAATTTCAGAGGGATTAGCCTGTTGAGTGTAGTAGGGAAGGCTTATGGGAGAATCTTAATTGAGAGGATTAGGAGAGGAACAGAAGAAGTAATTGGTGAGGAACAGTGTGGATTTAGGACGGGTAGAGGTTGTGTAGATCAGATCTTTGTGGTAAGACAGATATGTGAGAAAGCTATAGGAAAGGGGAAGGATGTTTTTTGGGCTTTTATGGATCTGGAAAAGGCTTATGATAGGGTAGACAGAAAGGCACTGTGGGAGGTTATGCAGATTTATGGGATAGGAGGAAAGCTTTTGGGAGCTGTCAAGAGTTTTTATGTGAGTAGTAGAGCATGTGTTAGGATTGGAAATGGAGAGAGTGAGTGGTTTGAAGTAAAGGTGGGACTTCGTCAAGGATGCGTTATGTCGCCCTGGCTGTTCAACTTATACATGGATGGGGTGGTGCGAGAGGTGAATGCTAGGGTGGTGAGTCAGGGATTGGAGATGGTTGGGGAAAATGGAGAAAAGTGGGAGGTGAGCCAGCTGTTGTTTGCGGATGACACTGCGCTTGTGGCAGGGTCAGAGGAGGGATTGAGGAAGCTGGTGGCAGAGTTTGGGAGAGTATGTGATAGAAGAAAGCTAAAGATAAATGTGGGTAAAAGTAAGGTGATGAGATGTACAAGGGGTGAAAGTGGCAGTAGACTGGAAGTGAACATTAAGGGAGAGCGACTGGAGGAAGTGGATAGTTTTAGATACTTGGGTGCAAGTGTAGCAGGAAAAGGTGGAGTGAAGGTGGAGGCAGAATGTAGATTGAGAGAAGCGAGTAAATGCCTTGGTGGTTTAAAGAGTGTAATGAGAAATAGACATTTGGGAATGGATGCGAAGAGGAGACTGTATGAAGGAGTGATTGTGCCAACAGCACTGTATGGGGCAGAAACGTGGAACATAAGAGAAGAAGAGAGAAGGAGTTTGAATGTGTTTGAGATGAGGTGTCTGAGAAGTATGGTGGGGGTTACTAGGCTAGATAGAGTGAGAAATGAGGAGGTGAGGAGGAGAACAGGGGTGAAAAAGGATTTGGGAGAGAGGGTTGATGAAAGAATATTAGGATGGTTTGGACACATGGAAAGAATGAGTGAAGAAAGACTAGTAAAAGAGGTATGGAAGGCAGATGTGGAGGGAGTGAACATGAGGGGACGTCCTAGGATGAGGTGGATGGATGGGGTGAAGGGGGCTTTGGGGAAGAGGGGAATGTCTGTTGAGGAAGGAAGGGAGAGGACGGAAGACAGAGGTGAGTGGAGAATGGTTGTATATGGATGATGTTGTGACTGCATGAGGAGGAATGGGCGGGGGGCTGGGGGGTGGGGTAGTATGTGTGAGTAAATTTTGACGCAGCCCGAAGGGATTTCTCCCCGTCCTCTCCTTATATGCAAAGGGGGACGGAGAGGGGGGGTCGCCGATTAAATGAAGCGGCCTTGCTGTGGATGTACTGTGTCTTGAGACACTGCTTCTGACCCAGGGCGGTGAGCAGGGTGCAGGGATGACCCGTCATCCAGGAGGTGCTCAGATGAGAGGAAGGGTGGGAGGGGTGTGGAGTGTATTTAGGGATGAAATGGGTGGGGGTATTTTTATGCCTTTCCCTTTTTGGCTACCTCCCTTGGAAGGGGGAAAAAGCCTTGGTATATGTATGTATGTAAATGTAAGGTGATGAGATGTACAAGGGGAGAAAGTGGCAGGTAACTGGAAGTGAGTATTAAGAGAGAGAGACTGGAGGAAGTTGATAGTTTTAGATACTTGAGTGTGAATGTGGCGGGAAAGGGAGGAGTGGGGGGTGGAGGTAGAATGTAGATTAAGAGAAGCATGTAAGTGACTTGGTGGATTAAAAAGTGTAATGAGAAATAGACAATTGGGAATGGATGCTATGAGGAGATTGTATGAAAGAGTGGTTGTACAGACAGCACTGTACAGGACAGAAACATGGAGCATAAGAG
>NC_134777.1:41862155-41897155 GCF_046742065.1 Oratosquilla oratoria | reverse complement strand
GCCACCCCTTCTCTCCCTCGTCCCCTCTTCACTCCTGAGTACCTTCCAGCTACACTCCCAAATTCACACTTGCCCTTCCCTTTCATTTTAGTTTCACTCAAAGCCACCACATCCATCTTTCTTCTCACAAACATACTGCCTATCTCTTTCCTTTTACTCTCATCTGTACCACATCCACACACATTAAAAGAGCCAAACCTTAGGGTACTGGTTGGAAAACTCCCAGACCCTCTTATGCCTTTTGTTTAGGAATGTCCCCTTTGGGGCTACATGTAGCAGGACTCCTAATCCCATCCCCCGTCCCGTTTTTTGTCGCCTCTTACGACTCAAGTGGAAAAACTTGGTGGTAGCATACTCTTCCCCCACCATGGTCAACATATCAGGAAATTGGAGCATGCTGGATGATTTAGAGGTACATACATATACCAAGGCTTTTTCCCCCTTACAAGGGAGGTAGCCAAAAAGGAAAAGGCATAAAATCATTCCCACCCATTCCATCCCTGAATACACTCCACACCCCTTCACCCTCCCTCTCATCTTAGCACCTCCTGGCCCTGCACCTTGTCCACTGCCCTGGGTCAGAAGCAGTGTCACAAGACACAGCACATCCACAGCAAGGCTGCTTCATTAAATCAGTGAGCCCCCCTCTCCGTCCCCCCATGCATAAAGGAGAAGATGGGGAGAAATCCCTTCGGGCTGCGTCAACATTTGCTCACACATACTACCTCACCCCCCATACCCCGCCCATTCCATCTCATGCATCACAACATCATCCATATACAACCATTCTCCATTCACCCCTGTCTTCTGTCCTCTCCCATCCTTCCTCAACAGACATTCCCCTCTTCCCCAAAGCCCCCTTCACCCCATCCATCCACCTCATCCTAGGACGTCCCTTCATGTTCACTCCCTCCACATCTGCCTTCCATACCTCTTTTTGTCGCCTCTTACGACTCAAGTCTTTCTTCACTCATTCTTTCCATGTGTCCAAACCATCCTAATACTCTTTCATCAACCCTATTTCCCAACCCCCTTTCCACCCCTGTTCTCCTCCTCACCTCCTCATTTCTCACACTATCTAGCCTAGTAACCCCCATCATACTTCTCAGACACCTCATCTCAAACACATTCAAACTCCTTCTCTCTTCCTCTCTTATGTTCCATGTTTCTGCCCCATACAGTGCTGTTGGCACAATCACTCCTTCATACTTATTGGTCGGACACGGTCGGAGCAACACGCATTTTCGGAGCGCTGGCTTACGAGCGAAAATATAAACAACAAACGATCAGCGGCGGCCTTTTTGTTTAAACGCGGAGTGGTAAGCTGTGCATTCGTGGTGAAACAATGTAGGTCGAATTTGTATCTCCATTACTTTCTTTTTTCATTTTTTTTTTTTTTTTTGTTCTTAAAAATGGAAACCCCTAAATTCAAGGACGCAACTAAAAGAAGCCTGGAGGAAACTAAAATCGAAACTCCACTAGGAGTAGTGAGAAAAAAATCATGCTTCGCTTCAACACCAAGAGAATATCAAAGACCAGACGTAAGTAGATTTTCTGGGTTTGAAAGGGAAGGAAATGGATTATTAAGAATAGAGATGGATAGAGAACCCAGATACAGGAACATAATGAGGAGTAGAGATCTAAGTGATATCGTAGACGAACTATTAGAACTTAAAAGCGAATATAAGATAATGTACCAGGAAGTATCAAACCTAAGGAAAGCCAACGAGGAAAACAATAGGGAGATAGACGAGTTGAAAAAGGAATTAAAACAGCTTAAGGGTGAGAATGAGAGGTTGAAAAGTGAGGATAATAGTAGGAACGAGGTTCTGAAACGAGAAATCAAAAGTCAAATGAAAGAAGTGACCGAAAAGGTGGAGGAAAGAATTAGGGAGAACGACCTACAGGAAATAAAAAAAACAGTGGAAAATTGAGAAGGAAAGTCAGGAAATATCTTTAAAGAAAATAATGGAACAACAAGTAAAAGATAATACAAAAGAAACTGTAATTCAGGTTATTAAAGAGAAAAGTAACCTAGTTAGGGACACAGTGGATAGAAAAAGATGTATAGTAGTCTATGGCATTAAAGAAAAGCACAATGTACCAAGATACCAGAGGGAAAAGGAAGAAAAAGAGATTGCCAAAGAAATACTAAAGGAGTTACAAACAGATGAGTTAGGCTGGGACAGAGAAATCGAGGAAACTCATAGAATGGGCAGGTACTCTAAAGATAAGCTATATAGACCATTAAAAGTAAAACTTAGATCGCAATCAAGTGTAGAAGAAATTTTAACTAGAACAATGAGACTAGCAAATAGTGAACAGTACAAAAATATATGGATCAAAAAAGAAATGAGTGAGGAAGAAAAAGAGAAAGAAAAGGAACTTAGGAATGAGGCAAATGAAAGGAATGAGAATAGAACTGAAAAAGAAAAGGAGGAGTTTTTTTGGAGAGTGATAGACATGAGGCTGAGGAAAAAGTACATAGAGAAAATGGAAACAAAGAAGACAGAAGGGGAGGAGGAGAAAGGAAACTAAAAATAGCTTACACAAATATAGACGGAATAATCTCAGGAATAAACGAATTAAATGATTATCTAGTATTAGAAAAACCAGACATAATGGGAATTGTAGAAACCAAATTAAAGTTCATACTAACATCCCACACTGTGGGACAAGGTGAATACAACTGTTGGACAAAGAATAGAAAGAACGAACAGGGCGGAGTTCTAATTATGGCAAAGAAAGATTTAACGTTAGCAAAAATAACTGAAGGAAAAAATAATGTAGAATCAATTATAGTACAAGTCGAAGGTAAAAAAATGAAGAAAAGAAAATTTGCAGTGGTATATGTACCTCCTAAGACACAAGCCTGGTCAGAGAGGGATCACGCTGAGTTACTAGATGATACAAAGGAAGAACTAATTGAAACACTGAAGGATGGAGGAAATACAGTAATTATGGGGGACTTTAATTCAAAAGAAATATGCTGGGAAGATATGACAGTGAAAGGGGGAGAGAAACACTGGGGCAATGTACTCCTTGACTTGACCATTGAATACACAATGACCCAGTGGATAAGAGAAAATATTAGATATAGAGGAAATGAAGAACCCTCAATATTGGACTTAATACTTACAACAGAACCTGAGATAATCGATAATATTATTTACAAAACTCCGATAGGAAAAAGTGACCATGTACTAATAGAAATGGAATTGAAAGAACAACCAGACCAAAGCAAAAATTTTAAACATAGAATAGGAAGACCCATGTATAACAAAACAAACTTTGAGAAACTTAAAACATTCTTTCGCAATGCAAACTGGGAAAAATTCCAAAACGAAGATACAGGGATAGAAGAAAAATGGAACATACTAAAAGAAATTTATAATGAAGGAGTGGACAAATTCGTACCACAACAAAAAATGGAAAAGGCATACATAAATAGCTGGTACAACAAAAGATGTAGGGAAGCAAAGGAAAAAAGGGACAAAGCTTGGAAAAAATGGAAGAGATAAGAAACAAAGCAAATGGCAAACATACATCAAACTAAGAAACGAATATGTAAAAATACGCAGAGATGAAAAGAGAAACTACAAAAAAAAGATAATAGACAAATGTAAAGAAGAACCCAAACTATTAAACAAATATGTAAATGGAAAACTGAAAAACAAACAAGAAATAGAAAAACTGCGCCAAGATAAAAAGGAATTTACAGAAGAACTGGAAATGGCTGAAATAATGAACCACTTCAGATCAGTATTCACAATAGAAAACTCGCCTAACAGTGAAGTTAGAGAGAGAGAATTATCCCCAGCAATGAAAGAAATAAACGTAACACAAAAAGAAATCAGTGATCAAATTAAAACCCTGGATGTCAGAAAATCACATGGCCCAGACGGAATAGCAAACTGGATACTGAAAGAATGCATGGAAGAATTAACTGACAAAATATATGATATAATTAAATCATCAATTAAAGAAGGAAAAGTACCATTGGACTGGAAAAAAGCAAACATTGTACCAATTTATAAGGGAGGTGATAAGGAAGATCCATCTAACTACAGACTGGTCTCACTAACAAGCACAATAGCAAAAATTTGTGAAAGAGTGATCAAAAACAGATGGGTTAAGTACCTGGAAGAAAAATCTATACATACATACATATACCAAGGCTTTTTCCCCCTTCCAAGGGAGGTAGCCAAAAAGGGAAAGGCATAAGAACACTCCCACCCATTTCATCCCTAAACACACTCCACACCCCTCCCACCCTCCCTCTCATCTGAGCACCTCCTGGACGACGGGTCATCCCTGCACCCTGCCCACCGCCCCGGGTCAGAAGCAGCGTCGCAAGACACAGCACATCCACAGCAAGGCCGCTTCATTTAATCGGCGACCCCCCTTGCATATAAGGAGAGGACGGGGAGAAATCCCTTCGGGCTGCGTCAAAATTTACTCACACATACTACCCCACCCCCCACCCCCCCACCCATTCCTCCTCATGCAATCACAACATCATCCATATACAACCATTCTCCACTCACCTCTGTCTTCCGTCATCTCCCTTCCTTCCTCAACAGACATTCCCCTCTTCCCCAAAGCCCCCTTCACCCCATCCATCCACCTCATCCTAGGACTTCACCTCATGTTCACTCCCTCCACATCTGCCTTCCATACCTCTTTTACTAGTCTTTCTTCACTTATTCTTTCCATGTGTCCAAACCATCCTAATATTCTTTCATCAACCCTATCTCCCAAATCCTTTTTCACCCCTGTTCTCCTCCTCACCTCCTCATTTCTCACTCTATCCAGCCTAGTAACCCCCACCATACTTCTCAGACACCTCATCTCAAACACATTCAAACTCCTTCTCTCTTCTTCTCTTATGTTCCACGTTTCTGCCCCATACAGTGCTGTTGGCACAATCACTCCTTCATACAGTCTCCTCTTAGCATCCATTCCCAAATGTCTATTCCTCATTACACTCTTTAATCCAAGGCATTTACTCGCTTCTCTCAATCTACATTCTACCTCCACCTTCACTCCACCTTTTCCTGCTACACTTGCACCCAAGTATCTAAAACTATCCACTTCCTCCAGTCGCTCTCCCTTAATGTTCACTTCCAGTCTACTGCCACTTTCACCCCTTGTACATCTCATCACCTTACTTTTACCCACATTTATCTTTAGCTTTCTTCTATCACATACTCTCCCAAACTCTGCCACCAGCTTCCTCAATCCCTCCTCTGACCCTGCCACAAGCGCAGTGTCGTCCGCAAACAACAGCTGACTCACCTCCCACTTTTCTCCATTTTCTTTATCCATCTCCAATCCCTGACCCACTACCTTAGAAAAATCTATACTGAACCCAAATCAATTTGGATTTAGACAAGGGAGATCCTGTACAACAAATCTGATTTGTTTTTACTCAAGATTAGTAGACATAATAGAAGAAAGAGATGGATGGGCAGACTGTGCTTTTCTGGACCTGCAAAAGGCATTCGATAAGGTACCTCATAGGAAACTAATAAATAAGATAGAGTCAAAAGGTGGCATCAGAGGAAAATTATTGGAATGGATGAAAGACTTTCTGATTGGGAGGAAAATGAGAGTTGTAATTAGAGAAAAATTCTCCCACTGGGAAGAAGTAAAAAGCGGGGTCCCGCAAGGATCAGTACTGGCCCCGATCATGTTCGCTGTATACATTAATGACATGAATGAAGGCATGGAGTGCTATATAAATTTTTTTGCAGATGATGCAAAATTACTTAAGAAGGTAAAAACGGAAGAGGACTGCAACTCATTGCACCAAGATCTGGACACAATATGGTATTGGACTAAAAAATGGGAAGTAAAATTCAATATTAAGAAATGCAGCATAATGGAATTTGGAAAGAGCAAAAATAGAATATCAAAAGATTACAGAATTGGGGAAGAAAAAATAAATAAAACAAACTATGAAAAAGATCTTGGAGTGATGATTGGAAAGGACATGAAACCAGATAAGCATATAAACAAGATGTTCGGAGAAACCTACAACTTATTGAGAGCAATCAAAGTGGCATTTACCTATATGGACGAAGAAATGATAAGGAAAATACTTACTACACTAATAAGACAAAAACTCGAGTACGCAGCATCACTTTGGACACCCAGTACCAAAAAGAATATTAAGAAACTAGAAAGATTACAAAGAGCAACAACAAAACTAGCACCGACACTCGCCGAACTAACATATGAGCAAAGACTATCCAAATTTAACCTACCAACTCTGGAACAAAGAAGAGAAAGAGGAGATTTGCTAACTATCTACAGAATAATGAAAGGAATGGAAGTTTTAGACAGGAACGACCTATTAATGTGGGACAACGGTAAAACAAGAGGACACGGAAAAAAATTGAAAAAGGATAGTTATAGAAAAAACTTGAAAAGGAACAGTTTCCCACACAGAGCGATAAATACATGGAACAAATTAGACAACAAAACAGTATGTGCTAACACTATACAAGATTTTAAGATAAAACTTGATGCGGAGATATACAAAGACGGGTCACCACGAGCATAGCTCCCCTCCCGTATATTACAACTAGGTAAATACAGTCTCCTCTTAGCATCCATTCCCAAATGTCTATTCCTCATTACACTTTTTAATCCACCAAGGCATTTACTCGCTTCTCTCAATCTCCATTCTACCTCCACCTTTACTCCACCTTTTCCTGACACATTTGCATGTATTTTCCCTTCAAAAGATATTTCATCCATTTGAATAGTGTACCTCTAAATCAGAAAAAGCTGATTTAGAGGTACACTATTCAAATATCTTTTGAAGGGAAAATACATGAAGACAGTAATGAAGTTTAAGGTGTAACAATGGATAATAACCAGCAGTTCTGCAAGGTTCAGTGCTTGCATAAATAATGTTTCTTATCTATGTCAATGATATGATGAAAGGTACAACCAGCAATGCAAACATATTGCAGATGATGCAAAATCATGAGAAGAGTGAAAAACGTGAGCTGTTGCATGGAGCAATGAGCCCAAAAAGGAAAATTAATTTCAATACCAAAAATGCAAAGTACTGAAAATAAGCAACAGCTCCAATACACCATCTTTGAAAAATTCTTTAGAAAACTAATCCATTACAAAATCAAAAGAGCAGAAAGATTTTGGAGTGTTGATAATTCAAGGAAAAAACATAGATGGCAAAATAAATATTAGCAATCTTGCTTGTTTGTTCATTGGAGGGTTAGCACTTCAGCCTTGGATGGTCCCATCGACCCCTGGGGTTGATAATGACCACTTAGAACCCTGCTATAGGGAATAGACTATACTGACAAAAAAGATCCCTTGATCAGGGATGGGAGAGCTTTAAAAGGTTGTGAGAACAAATTAAGAAAGACTAATGTCTAAAGGATGCGAAGAAAAATTTCCAAAGTTTGGGTGATATAACCCAAGCTGGAAAAATTCATGAATTTAAATCTAAATAAAATGAAAAGAATGCATGAATAAAGATTAATAAAAGAGGTGTGGAAGACAGAAGTGGAAGGAGTGAACATGAGGGGATGAACAAGGATGAGATGGATAGATGGATGGAGTAAAAGGGGCATTGGGAAAGAGAGGAGAGTCTGCTGAGGAAGGGAGAAGACAGAAGATAGGGGCGAGTGGAGGAGGGTTGTGTATGGATGATGCCATGATGCATGGAAGTGAGTGGGTGGGGATGGGGGTTGAGGGAATATGTGGATGATATTTTGGCATGGGTTGAAGAGGTTTCTCTCAGTCTTCTCTTTTTCTGCATGAGAGGACAGAAAAGGGGGGTCACTGATTAAATGAAGTAGCCTTGCTGTGGATGTGGTGTGTCTTGCTGCAGGGATGACCAGTCATCCAGGAGGAGCCAAGAAAAGAGGGAGGGGTGGTGAATGGGAGTGGATTATTGGGGGGTGAAGTGAATGGGTGAGGATTTGTGCCTTTGACTTTGGCTACCTCCCTTGTAAGGAGGAAAAAGCTGTTGGTATATGTATATAAATCTAAATATAATTGGAAAATAAGGATACAGACCAAGTTGAAACCATACATGAATTTGAGGCTAGGTATGATAAACAAGTAAAAAGGCTGGACCCCATAACATTTGCTTGTTTCCTGTACACTACAATTAGGTTAATACACATCTAAATACACACACACATATACCAAAGGCTTTTTCCCCCTTACAAGCAAGGTGGCCATAAAACAAAGGCATAAAATCAACTCCCACCCATTCCATCCCCACACACTCCACCCCCATCCACCCTCTCCCTCCCTGTTTTCTTGGCTCTTCCTGGATGGTAGGTCATCCATGCATCTTGCCAACAGCACATGGAAAGAATGAGAGAAGAAAGATTGGTAAAAGAAGTATAGAAGGCAGTGGTGAAAGGAGTGAATATGAGGGGGCATCCTAGGATGAGATGGATGGATGGGGTGAAAGGGGCTTTACAAAAGAGAGGAATGTCTGTAAAGGAAGGATGGGAGAGGACAGAAGATAGGGGTGAATGGAGAAGGGTTGTGTATAGATGAGGTTGTGATGCATGAGGGGGAGTGGGTGGGGGATGGGGGGTGAGGAAGTATGTATGAGAAAAAAATTTGATGCAGCCCGAAGGGATTTCTCCCAGTCTTCTCCTTTCCTGCATGAGGGGACGGAGAGGGGGGGGTCACCGAATTTATGAAGCGGCCTTGCTGTGGATGTGCTGTGTCTTGCGACACTGCTTCTGACCCAGGGCAGTGGACAGGATGCAGGGATGACCCATCATCCAGGAGGTGCCAAGATAGAAGGGAGGGAGGAGGGTGGAGGGGAGTGGAATATTTGGGAAATGAAATGGGTGGGAGTGATTTCTATGCCTTTTTCTTTTTGGCTACCCCCCGTGTAAGGGGGGAAAAAGCCTTTGATATATGTATGTATGTATGAATGGTTAACTTAAAAATAAACAGGAAATGGTGAAACTACACCACAGAAATATAGAATACAGTATACAGAAGATTTAGAAATGGCTTAAGTCATGAACAATCACTTCAAGTTGGTTTTCATTAAAGAAAGAGTACAGCATTGGGACAAAGGAAGTGAAGTGTGATCCCTCCCCCCTTCCCGCCCCATGAGGGAAATAACAATAACACAAAAAGAAATAATGGATCAATTAATGAGCCTTGATGTTACGAACTCATACAGCCTAGTCGGAGTTGCAAATTGGATACTGAAAGAATGTAAAGAATAAATGGACAAAATATATAACATAATAAGTGGCTCACTCAAAGAAGGAAAAACACCAAAGGACTGGAAAAATGCCAATATTATACCATTATATAAAGGAGGAAAGAAAGAAGAATCAACAAATTAAAGACTGATCTCCCTTACAAGCACTGTAGCCAAAATTTGTGAGAAAAGTATCAAGAATAGATTGGTAAAACATATGGAAGAAAACAAGATAATAAACTCAAGACAATTTGGATTCAGACAGGGAAGATCATGTGCAACAAATTTAATCTGTTTCTACTCAAGACTAATAGATATAATTCAGGAAAGGGATGAATGGGCTGATTGTGCTTTCCTAGACTTACAAAAAGCCTTCGACAAAGTATCACACAATTTTTTTTTTTTTTTTAAGTTGGAAAACATAGGAGGGATACAAGGCAACCTACTAAACTGGATGGAGGATTTCCTGCATGATAGAAAAATGAGAGTAGTGCTCAGAGAAAAGTATTCAGGTTGGGAGGAGGTGATTAGTGGAGTTCCACTGGGATCAGTATTAGCTCCAATGTTTGCTATTTATGTGAATGGCATGGATGAAGATAAAGAATGTTACATGAGCTTCTTTGCAGACAATGCTAATTTGTTGAGGAAAGTAAAAACAGAAAAGGATTGTGAATCACTACAGAAAGACCTATGCAAGGTTTGGAAATGGAATCAGAAGTGGGAAGTAGACTTTAACATTAAGAAATGTAGCATAATGGAGTTTGGAAAAAGTAAAAAAAAGAATATCAGGACAATATACAATTGGAACAAAGGAAGTTAAGAAAGTGGGATCTGAAAAAGACCTGGGAGTAATTATCTCGAATGATTTGTCCCCTGATAAAGAAATAAACAAAATTGCTGGAGAATCCTATAAATTGCTAAGATCAATAGAAGTGGCTTTTACCTACTTAGACAAAGAAATGGTTAAAGAAATATTTGTCACACTAATAAGGCCTAGACTGGAGTATGCTGTGACAATATGGTCACCCAGTACCAAAAAGAATATAAAGAAAATTGAAAGAATCCAGAGAGCAACTACGAAAATGGCCCCAACACTTACCTATCATATGAGGAGAGACTGGCTAAAGTGATATTACTGACTTTGGAACAGAAGAGAGAGGCAGCCTACTTACCATCTATAGAATCATGAAAGGCATGGAAGTCCTTGATAGAGAGGACTTACTAAATTGGAACAAGAGAAACACAAGGGGATATGGAAGAAAAGAAAAGAAAACACATAGAGTGGTGGACATCTAGAACAAACTGGACAAATCAAGTGTGTGCAAAAACCATACACAAATTTAAAAGCAAACTAGACATTGCGAGATACAAAGGTGTGACACCACGAGCATAGCTCCCATTCCCGTATGATACAACTAGGTAAATACAACTAGGTAAATATATAAAAGCTCAATCAAATGTCCACAATATTTACTAATGTCATCAAGTAAGCTAGGAAATTATTAAGTAGATACCAGCTTTTTAAAACAGAATAATTTTATGTACATTTAACCCCTTTAGCCTGTGCACATATTGTATTCCATGGATTATGACACTTTTTTTTTCTCATAAGATGTTTACATAACTCACCCTACATCCTTTATGCTGAAGAGATGGATGGATGTTAGTGGGTGTAGGGTAAGTGGCTGCTCCCTCTGCCCAAGAAACTAAAACATATCCTTTGTTTCAGAATTAAATCAAGAATTTCCTGAGGTAAGTTATTCATATCTTAAAACACATACATACATACATATACCAAAGGCTCTTTTCCCCCTTACAAGGGAGGCAGCCTAAAAAACAAAAGGCATAAAAACCACTCCCACCCATTCCATAATCCACTCCCCTCTAACCTCTTCCCTCTCTCTATCTTGGCACCTCCTGGAAGATGGGTCATTCCTGCATCTCCCCCAATGCTCTGGGTCAGAAGCAGTGTCACAAGACACAGACCATCCACAGCAAGGCCACTTCATTAAATCAGCGATCCCCCGCTCTCCGTCCCCTCATGCAGAAAAGGAGAAGACTGGGAAAAATTCCTTCGGGCTGATACAAATTATTTCTCACACAACTCCCTCATCCCCATCCCCCACAAATTCCACTTCATGCATCACAGCATCATCCATTTACAACCCTTCTCCATTCACCCGTCTTCTGTCCTCTCCTGTCCTTCCTCTAAAGACATTCCCCTCTTTCCCAAAGCCCCTTTTACCCCATCCATCCATCTCATCCTAGGCTGACCCCTCATGTTCATTCCCTCCACATCTGCCTACCACACCTCTTTTACTAGTCTTTCTTCACTCACTCTTTCCATGTGTCCAAACCATCCCAATACTCTTTCATCAGATCTCCCAACTCCCTTTCCATCCCCATTCTACTCCTCACCTCCTCATTTCTCACTCTATCATACTTCTTAGACATCTCATCTCAAACACATTTAAACTCCTCCTCTCTTATGTTCCATGTTTCTGCCCAATATGTCTATTTCTCATTACACTTCTTAATCTGTCAAGGCATTTACTCACTTCTCTCAATCTACATTCTACCTCCACTCCTCCCTTTCCTGCCACATTTGCTCCCAAGTATCTAAAACTATCCACTTCCTCCAGTCTCTCTCCGTTAATACTCACTTCCAGTCTGCTGCCACTTTCTCCCCTTGTACATCTCATCACCTTACTTTTACCCACATTTGTCTTCAACTTCCTTCTTTCACTCCTTCCCAAACTGTCACTAACTTCCTCAATCCCTTCTTTGATCCTACTAAATACAGTGTCATCCGCAAACAACTGGCTTATCTCCCACTTTTCTCCATCTTCTTTAACCATCTCCAATCCTTAAAACACACTCTTTATAATTATATTCACAATACTTTCATCTGCCTTCATTGTCAGGTGTCATAATGAAATGAACAATTACAGTTATAACATTGAGGAAAAAGTTTCTCTTCTTATACTGGGATCCCAGCAAACTGTTGGGTTTACACTGAAAAATTACATCACAATTTACCATATATTTTGTATCTAAGGTGGTGGGATTATGGTTTGTAATAAGTGAGTCTTGAAGGAGAGAGGCAAGTGGATAGTTTTAGGTACCAGGAAAGGGAGGAGTGAAGGTGGAGGTAGATTTTAGATTGAGAGAAGCAAGTAAATGCCTTGGGGGATTAAAAAGTGTAACGAGAAACAGACATTTGGTAATAGATGCTAAGAGGAGATTGTATGAAGGGGTGATTGTGCTGACAGCACTGTATGGGGCAGACATGGAACATAAGAGAGGACAGGAGGAAGAGTTTAAACATGTTTGAGATGAAATGTCTGAGAAGTTTTGTAGGGGTTACAAGGTTGGATAGAGTGAGAATTCAGGAGGTGAGGAGAATGGGGGTGGAAAAAGAGATGGGTGATAGGGTTGACGAAAGAGTACTGGGATAGTTTGGACACATGGAAGGAATGAGTGAAGAAAGATTAGTAAAAGATGTGTGAAAGACAGAGATGGATGGAGCGAACGCAAAGGTGACCAAGGATAAGATGGACTGATGAGGTGAAAGGAGCATTGAGCAAGAGGGGATGTCCGTTGAGGAAGGAAGGGAGATGGCAGAAGATTGGGATGAGTGGAGAATGGCTGTGTATGGATAATACTACGATGAATGGAAGGGAGTGGGTGGAGGATGGGGGGAGAATTAGGGAGTGGTTATGTGTGAATGATACTTTGATGCAGCCTGAAGGAATTTCTCCTGTCTTCAATGTTTCTGTACAAGGGGACAGAGAGTGGGTGGGGGTTGACAATTAAATAAAGCGGTCTTGCTGTGGATGAGCTGTGTCTTTCTACATTACTTCTGACCTAGGGCAATGGGCGAGATGCAGGGATGACCATTCATCCATGAAGAACCAAGATGAGAGGGAGGGGTGGGTGGTAAACGGGAGTGGAGTGGGTAGGGATGAAATGGGTGAGAATGGAATTATGCCTTTTAAATTTGGCCACCTCCCTCGTAAGGGGGAAAGAGCCCTTGATATATGTGTGTAATATATAGGTCTAATATTTATTGTATACACAATATCTTAATCTATTTCAAACAAGTTTAATCAAGGTAGATCAATAATCATAAAAGTATTAGGTGAAAGTTAACCCTAGCACTGTATTGCATACTAGTAAAATGTCACTTAATATAATCATAAATTATTCAGATGAACATAAATTAGTGGGAAGAATAAATCTTGATACATTTGAAAGCAATTATAAATTAACTCTAAGTTCCCTTTTTGCTTCAGAACAAATGCATTTCAGTTATGCTTATGTGATCTTTTGACCTCATCAGCCTGATATCAATCAATATATTCCACTAGTTATCTTGCAGGAGACCCATGGCCCCTCATGAATTCAGCCATGGCCAGTTCAGCCCAAAAGTCACTAAAAAATTGGTTGCTGACTGATGCTTCTATCCTTGTGGATAATCTCGCACCACTGTTATATATTTCACTTCATGTGTAGGTCTAGTTAGATGGGGGTGTTTATAGTTTGGATAAGTCTTGTCTTTTTTATAGGAAGTTCTGAATATAGGTGTTGGTGTTTTATCACCCGTAGTTTGATGTCACGTCACTTTTGTTTAAGAGAATAGATGACAGTAGGTGGTTATTGAAGGGTGTTGTGTAGATTTGACATTCTAGTAGTATGTGTGGCATTCCAAGGGAAGCAATACCACACATATCACTTGCTCTCACCATTCTCAACCCTAAAACACGCTTTACAACTCATGTCAAAGCTTTTGACTCCCCTTAACAGCTTTACCCATACCCTATATAACTGGAATACTTCCCACAGTGCCTTCTTGTATACTTTGTCATAAGCCTTCTCCAAATTCAAATAGGCCTAAAATACATTCTTTTCTTTTGCCAGGAACTTCTCACAAGTATGCACTACCACAAAAATTTGATCAATGCACCTTCTGCTTTTCTACTGTTCCTCACCAAATACTCCCCTATTTCCTCTCCTAATCTTCTCAATCAACACCCTCCCATATGCCTTTCCAACTACACTCAACAAACTGATCCCTCTAAAACTACTATATTTGCCCACTTATCCCCTCTGTTCTTCTCCTAATCCTCTCAATCAAAACCTCACATAAGCCTTCCCAACTACACTCAACCAACTGATCCCTCTGAACCTACTACACTCACAATTATCCCCTTTTTCCTTGTAAAGTGGAACTATACAAACACTCCTCCAGTACTCTACCCTCCTTCAGACAAACATTAAACAACCTCACCAGCCATTCCACCATTGCTGTACCTCCCTTTTTCAGACACAAATGAATAAATAAATAAAGAAGTTAATTAAAATACCATGAATTTTAGCCTTTCACACATACACACATACAAATAACAATAGTTTTCTCCCACTTACATGGGAGGTAGCCAGAAACAAAGGAATAAAATCCACTCCCACCCATTCTATCCCCACATACTCCACTCCCATTCACACCCCTTCCCTCACTCTTATCTTGGCTCCTCCTGAATGACAGGTCATCCCTGCACCTTGCCCACTGCCCTAGGTCAGAAGCAATGTAGAAAGACAAAGTACACCCAGCAAGGCCACTTCATGTAATCAGTGACCATCCCCCCCTCTACATCCCCTCATGCAGACAGAGAGAAGATGGGGTGAAATTTCTTCGGGCTTTGTCAAAATATTTACACATACTCCCTCATGCCCCCATCCCCTACCCACTCCCTTCCATGCATCACAGCTTCATCCTTACACAACCATTTTCCACTCACCCCTATCTTCTGTCCTTTCCCTTCCTTCTTCAACAGACATTCCCTCTTTCCCAATGCCCCTTTTACCCCATCCATCTCATCCTTTATTGCCCCCTCATGTTCACTCCTTCCACACCTCTTTTACTAATCATTCTTCACTCATTCTTTCTATGTGTCCAAACCATCCCAATACCCTTTCATCAACCCTATCTCCCAACTCCCTTTCCACCCTTATTCTCTTCCTCACCTCTTTATTTCTCACTCTATCCAGCCTAGTAACCCCTATCATACTTCTTAGGCACCTCATCTCAAACACATTTAAACTCTTCCTCTTTTATGTTCCATGTTTCTGCCCCATACAGTGCTGCTGGCACACTCACCCCTTCATACAATCTCTTCTTAGCATCCATTCCCAAATGTCATATTTTCCATTACACTTTTTAATCCCAATGCATTTACTTCCTTCTCTCAATCTATATTCTACCTCCACCCCAACTCCCCCCTTTCCTGCCACATTTGCACCCAAGTATCTAAAGCTATCCACTTCTTCCAGTCTCCCTTAATAATCACAATTTGCTGCCATATTCTCCTCTTGTAAATCTCATCACCTTACTTTTACCAACATTTATCTTCAGCTTCTTTCACACACCGTCCCAAACTCAGTCACTAACTCCCTCAATCCCTCCTCTGATCCTGCTACAGTGTCGTCAGCAAACAACAACTGGCTCATCTCCCACTTTTCTCCATTTCCTTTACCCATCTCCAATCCCTGACCCACTACCCTTGTATTTACCTCTTGCACCACCCCATCCATGTATAAATTGAACAACCAGGGTGACATATCACATTCCTGACGAAGTCCCACCTTTACCTCAAACCATTCACTCTCTCCATTTCTAATCTTAACACAAGCTCTACTACTCTCATAAAAACTCTTGACTGCTCCTAAAAGCTTTCCTCCTATCCCATATATCTGCAATACCTCTCACAGCACCTTCCTGCCTACCCTATTATAAGCCTTTTCCAAATCCATAAAAGCCCAAAATACATCCTTAACTTTTCCTATAGCTTTCTCATATATCTGTCTTACCACAAAAATATGATCTACACAACCCCTACCTCTCCTAAACCCACACTGTTCCTCACCAATTACTCCCTCTGTTCCTCTCCTAATCCTCTCAATCAAGACCCTCCCATAAGCCTTCCCAACTACACTCAACAAGCTGATCCCTCTGAAACTACCACACTCACACTTGTCCCCCCTTCCTTTGTAAAGTGGAACTTTACAGGCACTCCTCCAGCGCTCTACCCACTCTAAAACAAACCTTAAATAACCTCACCACTCAGTCCACCATAACTGTACATCCTTTTTTCGGACATTCTGCATGGCATCCATCCAACCCAGGTGCCTTACCTGCTCTCATCATTTTAATAACTGCTTTCATCTCATCTTTCCTTGTTTCTCCTCCCTTTTCCTTGTTTGTCACTGTCATTTTCTTAGCGCTTCCCACTGCAACTACCTTTCCCTCCCTATCCTCCTTCACATTTAGCAACTCCCTAAAATACTCTGCCCACCTTCCTCTCACTGCCTTCTCTTCCATTATCATCTCTCCATCTGCATCTTTTACCCTTTCTTCCCTACTTGATTTGCCTCCTCTTCCTCTCTTAATTTCTTTCCAAAACATCTTTTTATTACTTTCAAAATTTTCTGTCATATTTTTAGCCCATTTCACATCTGCTCTCCTCTTAGCCTCCTTTATCTTAAGCTTTACTTCTCTTCTCTTTACTTTGTACCCCTCATATGATTCCCTTGCCCTAATTTGTAACCAATCTATGAAGGCTTGTTTCTTCTCTTCTACACCATTCTTTGTTTTCTCATCTCACCACTCAATACCCTTCCTTCTATTTCCTCCTGTTGTCCTTGTTCCACACACCCTCTTTGCACACCTTATGACTCCTTCCTTGAACCATCCCCATTCCTCCTCCACTCCTAGTTCTACTCTATCCTTCACTACCTCCCACTCCTCTCTCAGCTTCTTTATGTACTCCTCCTTTTCTTTCTCATTTAAGCAGTTCACTCTTGGTACCTTCCTACCTTCTGTCCTTTTTCTCTTTCTCCACCTATCCTCCACTCTCATCTTAGCTTCCACCAAAAAATGACCTGATATTCCCCCACTCTCTCCCCTTAGAACATATACATCCTTAACTCTTCCTACTGTACTCCTGGTTACCACTATATAGTTCATTAATGCTCCATCTACCACCCTTCCCATGTGTACTTATGCTTGACTTTCTTCCGAAACACTCTATTTGCTATAATCAACTCTCTAGACATATCACCATCAACTCTCCACTACAATTTTTTCCTGGAACTCCACACTTCCCAATCACTCCATCTATTGGTTCATTTCCTACCCTAGCATTAAGGTCTCCTAATACAGTTACATTGACACTTCTCCCTAAGCCCTCTATACACGCGTTTAAATCCATCCAAAACCCTCCCTTTCCTTTACACTCTTCTCACTACCAGGCCCATATGCACTTACAAAAAACCACACCTCCTTTCCCAGTTTCACCTTCATCTACATTAACCTTGAAGAAACCTCCTTCCACTCCACTACATGCTTACCTATCTCTTCACTTACTAGTATAGCCACCCCTTCTCTCCCTCATCCTCTCTTCACTCCTGAGATCCTCCCAACTACCCCAAAACTCACACTCACCCCTCCCTCTCAGCTTAGTTTCATTCAATGCCAACACACCCATCTTTCTTCTCACAAACATACTGCCTATCTATTCCCTTTTACTCTAACCTGTAACACATCCACACACATTAAAAGACCCAAACCTTAGGATACTGTTTGGAAAACTCCTAGACCCTCTTATGCCTTTACTTTTTTAGGAATGTTCCATTTGGGACTGCAGGTAGCAGGATTCCTAGTCCTATCCCCATCCTGTTTTTTGTTGCTTCATACTACTCAAGTGGGAAGATTTGGTGGCAGCATTCTTTTCCCCCACTACAGGGTTAGACAAAAAAAGGACATGAATATTCAGAGAAATGGTACAGGACAGAAACAAGGGGTGGGGGGACAGCATAACAGAGGGACAGTCGCAGTATAATAAAAGTATCATCATTTCTCTATGAACAGAGATTTCCTCTATCACAGACAAAATGATGTGTGGCTCTGGTCGGTAGGGGCACCCCATATAGACCCTAAAGTATCAGCTGCATGCTACTTAGCCACAATAACATGCAGCCCATACCCCAGAAAGGTACTACTACTCTCATAAAAACATTTGATTGCTTTTAACAGCTTTCTTCCTATACCATATATCTGCAATACCTCCCAGAGTGCCTTCCTGTCTACCCTGTCATAAGCCTTTTCCAAATTCATAAAGGCCCAAAAAAACATCCTTACCTTTTCCTAAAGCTTTCTCACATATCTGTCTTACCACAAAAATCTGATCCATGCAACCCCTACCTGTCCTAAACCCACACTGTTCAATTATTCCCTCTCTTCTTCTCCTAATCCTCTCAATCAAAATCCTCACATAAGCCTTCCCAACTATGCTCAATGAACTGATCCCTCTGAAACTACTACACTTATACTTGTCTCCTTCACCCTAGTAAAGCAAAAATAAACAGGCATTCCTCCAGTACTCTAACCTCTTTTAGACAATCATTAAACAGCCTCACCAACCAGTCCACCATCACTCTACCTTCCTTTTTTAGACACTCCACATGACAACCAATCAACCCAGGTGCCTTACCTGTTTCCATCATTTTAGTAACTGCTTTCACCTCATCTTTCATTATTTCTTCTCCATTTTCTTCACTCATCACTGTCATTTTCTTAATACTTCCCACTGCAACTACCTTTCCCTCCTTATCTTCCTTCACATGTTGCAACTCCCTCAAAAACTTTGCCCATCTTCCTCTTACTGCTGTCTCTTCCATTATCATCTCTCCATGTGCGCCTTTTACCTTTTCCTATCTACTTGATTCACCTCCTCTTGCTCTCTTAATTTCCTTCCACATCTTTTTATCATTTTCAAGCAAATAAGTAAATTAGTCCACTGAAAAAATCATCTAAAACTTGTTGACAACTGATCATAGTACATAAACTATCTATCTGTGACACTATGATTGACAGGTGTCAGAGCATTCAGTAGACTACAAAAATATATAGAAACAAGAGTTTAGATGGAACTCTGCAGACCAGACATTGGATTAGAACATGATAATTTTTGTCTTGAGTTTCACTATAGGAAAACCCACAGTTCCACCAAAGTGAGTGGCAACAGCCCCTGGGCCCTCTCACAGATCTCTCTAGGAATCAATCAATCTGGTGCCCCTGGACTCTCCTGCAGAAGACCTATACCATTCAGGTAACCGGCAACAGCCTCCAGGCATGTCCACAAGTTCTTTGGGGAAAGTATATGGTTTTGTCTAGGGATTGTTAGTGTAGTGGTTACAGTATAAGGTTTTCTGTGTGTTTGCAACATAAGAGAAGAAGAGAGAAGGAGTTTGAATGTGTTTGAGATGAGGTGTCTGAGAAGTATGGTGGGGGTTACTAGGCTAGATAGAGTGAGAAATGAGGAGGTGAGGAGGAGAACAGGGGTGGAAAGGTGGTTGGGAGATAGGGTTGATGAAAGAGTATTAGGATGGTTTGGACACATGGAAAGAATGAGTGAAGAAAGACTAGTAAAAGAGGTATGGAAGGCAGATGTGGAGGGAGTGAACATGAGGGGACGTCCTAGGATGAGGTGGATGGATGGGGTGAAGGGGGCTTTGAGGAAGAGGGGAATGTCTGTTGAGGAAGGACGGGAGAGGACGGAAGACAGAGGTGAGTGGAGAATGGTTGTATATGGATGATGTTGTGATTGCATGAGGAGGAATGGGTGGGGGGCGGGGGGGTGGGGGGTGAGGTAGTATGTGTGAGCAAATTTTGACACAGCCCGAAGGGATTTCTCCCCGTCCTCTCCTTATATGCAAGGGGGGACGGAGAGGGGGGGTCGCCGATTAAATGAAGCGGCCTTGCTGTGGATGTGCTGTGTCTTGCGACACTGCTTCTGACCCAGGGCGGTGGGCAAGGTGCAGGGATGATCCGTCATCCAGGAGGTGCTCAGATGAGAGGGAGGGTGGGAGGGGTGTGGAGTGTATTTAGGGATGAAATGGGTGGGAGTGATTTTATGCCTTTCCCTTTTTGGCTACCTCCCTTGAAAGGGGGGAAAAGCCTTGGTATATGTATGTATATTCATATTATTGTTTTTTGGCTACCTCCCTTGTAAGGGGGAAAAAGCCTTTGGTATATGATGTACTGTATGTATATTTAGAGCCCATGATTCTACAAGTCACTCAGGGAAGATGTATTGTTGTCTAAGGATTGTTAATATTGGGCACTGTAGTATGGCTTAAATGCACATGGATGTGGTATGGATTAGAGTAAAAGGGAAGAAATAGGCAGTATGTTTGTGTGAAGAAAGATGGCTGTGTCCCATTGTAGTATGGATTAAATGTGCATTGATGTAAGGGTTATTATATGTAGTATTGTTTACCAATCAGAAAATTTCTACAAAGATTTGAAAAACAATTGAAACTCTCACCAGTATTCTGAGAACGTCATTTGGTGTCTTCCCCAGAACATTAAGACCATTGACCTCCTGTACCTCATCACCTACATGGATGAGGCCTGACCGATCAGCAGCTCCTCCATGCATGATACGGGCAATGATAATGGCACCAGTCTTCTCATCCTGCTTGATTGTGGCACCCTAGTAATGCATAAAATATTTTTTCATTATATCATTATCAAATAAATCTATCCTACAAATATTTTGGGGAGAAATTTCTTATAGGAAAAAGGGAGAAGAGCAGAAACATGTATCAACAAGAATATCATTATTTCTCTGAACAGTGTCTGCAGTGACTGTTACTGACTAGAAAAAAAAAAAAAAAAAAAAAAAAAAAAAAAAAAATTGGGAGGAAAAAAGAAAATGTATTAGATAAATAAATAAACTAATACATAAAAAATTAGCCCATTTTTGCCCATACTGCACTTTGGGTATTTTATTCTAGACAATGCCAAAAAATTTCATCCTTCTTGAAGGGGAGCTCCAGGCAGGTCATTTGTGCCTGTGTTGCACTTGATCTATTTTATTCTGGTTGATGCCAAATTAAGCTTTGTAAAGTGAGGGAGGAATAGTGAGCATGAATGGGTCTAAAATACAACTGATGATAAATGGTTGTACTGTCCAAGGAACCATTTCAATGAACACATTGACTGATCATCTAAAACACTACCATAGCATTTACCTAACAAAACATGCTATGTTGTATAGATTTTGATCAAACGCACCAAAAAAGTGTGAACATGCACATATATATACAATGACTAAGACATGTAAACTAATTTAGATTGCACAATGGGGTGATTATTTAACATTCTGAAAGATAATCATATATTACACAAGATACTTTCACTTCATGCATTCTATAGCAATTGAAAAAGTCAAAATGCAAATGATGAGATCCTTTTTCTTAATCATAAAACCATAGACATTCACATCTACCAGTAGAAAGGAAAAGTGAAATGCTGCACACAACTTCTGAGCCTTGACTAGTCAAACAAGCATCAAATTAAAGCCACTTTTTTAATTGGTGCTACTTATAACCAACAGATTTTATGAAATTCACTTGTCCTTCTCAAGTTGCCATAAGAGTTAAGCCAGTTTTGTTCATTACTATGTATCCTGCTTGACTTCACACTGGTCCTTTTCATGAACTGTTATCTTTACACTCAAACACATCTCTATTACATTTTGATGCAAAAAATTCTTTCAACAGTGTGACATATCTAATGTGGTCATATCTAATGTTTCTTCCCTCTTCTGGCTATCTGTCATCCAAAACTGCTGGATTTTGGACAAGGACGGGTAAGTTCTGCAATCTGCATTAGTGTAACATATGGCACAACATAATTCTGTAATGTACATATGTACCCCACATTCTCTGCAATCTAAAATTATGTGGATTCTCAATACACATGGCAGGATGAGGGAATCAGCTTTTGTCCACAGTGTACCTCATTTATTTAACAATGGTCATTCTCAAGTACCACAATATCTAAGCCTCCACTGGCCATCAATACAAGTTAAAACTGGATTTGTGAGCCAAAGTAACTATCAAATGGTAAACATTATGTCAAACCACGTTTTAATGTCATTCATAATCACAATATATCCCTGGGTCCTTAGTCATGGAAGCTAATCCCTATACTCATGAGGATTCACAACTTAAAATGTGACTGGTTAAAGTTCAGAGGTTGTACACTTACACTTGAAAGGTTTCCAAAATGGTTTTCAAATGTTAAAGGGTCATGGCAAATTTTTAAATCATCTAGCTACTAACAGACCTGATCTAACTTACCACAATGGGCTCAGCACCTTTGCCCTCCTTAGGATTTGCAAAATGGAAAATAACAGCAATAATCAATTATCACAGTTTTGACTCGGTCAAGAAATTCATTGTCCTCTAAAAAGAAACTGAATGTCACATTCTGCCAAATTGGAGGCACTCACCATAGGCTCATTGCTTTTAACAAGTTGTACAATCTTGACAGTCTCTTCATCTTCATCAACTTCTAAAGGAATTTCAGGCAGATGAGGCACGAAGTCTTTCGCTGCTATACTGTCATGGGCCTGTAAAACACCCTGTAGTTTCCAAAGCCTTAAATCAGTGTCATGTAACTCACAGAATAGGTATATATGCTTAAAATAGTTCAACTTACAGCAAAATTTTGGAGACAACTATGAACAAAACTATGAATATAAATTATCTAAAACAAATTCTCTTATGATCAGTTCTACATTGCTTTTACCCTCTGTAATCTTTGTCACATTCAAGTTTTTCTAGGCAAAGAACATGATTCCTCCTCCCTGTTTCTAGTTTCTGTTTTTAATCCAGTAATTGTATAAACCTTGTCCAACATTAATGGGTGGTATTGAACCCCTTAATTTCATCTCCACAATTCCCATTATGTCTGTTTTTTCTTCTAACAGTTAATCATTTGGTTCATTCAGTCCTGAAATTAATACGTCAATGTTAGTATAGACCACTTTTAATTTTTTTCTTTCTCCATCTTCTCTGTTTTTGCTTTGCCCATTCTGATATACCATTTTCTCAGTCTCGTGTCGATTACCCTCCAATAGAATTCCTTGCTTCTGGTCTCTGTTCTCTTTGCATTTTTTCCCTTAGCTTCATCTTTTAGTGTCTTCTCTTTTTCCAATTCCTCAACACTCATTTTTCTTTTTATCCATATCTTATTGTAATGTTCACTCCTTGCCAACTTGCTTTTTCTAATTTGTCTTCTACTACCATTTGTGATCTTAGTTTTATCTTTAGGGGTCTATTTCCTTTCTTAGAATAATGTCCCATCCTATACACATCATCTATATCTTTCTCTACTTCCCGATCACCATCCTTTATTTCTTTTAAGATTGCTATTACTGTTTCTTTTTCTTCTTTTTCTCTCATATACTTCACCAGACCATGTTTTTCCCTTAGTCCATGTATCACTTTTTTTTATATCTACTGCATCTCTTACCCAATTTGCCTTTTCTTTAGTTACTTGAATGATTGTATCTTTTGCATTTTCCTGCATTTGTTATTGGACTCTTTCTTTAAAGGGAATTTCTTCATTTTCTCTGTTTTCCTTCCATTTCTTAATCTTTTGCATACTTTTCTCACACAAGTTTTCTTCAATCCTTTCAGTCATTTCTTGTATTTTGTTATTTACCTCTTTTTTTTTTTTTTTTTTTTTTTTTTTTTTAGGTTTTCACTATAGGTAGTATAATTAATTTTCCTTTTTTATTTTCACAACCTCTACTATATAATTTTTCATTACCTTAAGTACAGTTCTTAGTTCTGAGTTTTTCTTAGGTTGGAAATCTCGATGTTAGCTTGGGCTAAGCAATCCATTAATTCTACAATTTCTTTCCTTAGTTCCATGCCTTTTACTCCCAGCATTTTCTATTTTTACTCATTTCCATTTCTACGTCTAAGATTCGACTTAAATTCCTTCTCTTGTATTTACCAAAGCCTGAAAACAATTCATCATATATTCGTCTTACCACTGGTGTTTCAAAATGCCTGTTTACATCGTACTTTGGCGTGGCACCCCTAGATGGCTCTGCTGTGGAGTCATTTTTCAATTCAAACTTATCATTGTTTTCCTTCATTTTCTCTTTTTACGTCTCACTAGCACTGCAGAGACTTCATTGTGGACACCCACAATTGCTCCTCTGACGTATGTTCCCAATTAATGATGATAATGCAACCCCTCAAGCATCTTATTTCCACTGTCTGTACATAACTTTTCTCTCTCGCATTAATCACCCAGGACTCACTTCAACAGTCAGGAAAAATACTGTTTCATACAGTCCTTTCACTATTTTCAATGACATCATTTTCCTTCTCCATACAACTCTAAAGGACTCTCCTACCTTCTCAATGATAAAGTTAAAATTATACTATACACCAACAAGAGACCTTTAAATTCTACCCCTTCTTTACTCTATGAGCAATCATTTCCTTCATTTTTCCACTTTCATGTACATCAGTTCCTAGATATCTTTAACTTTACATACTCCTTTCATTCACCACTTAATTGTACATCAACCTTGTGCCTTCCACTCTTAGATAACATCATAACTTTACTCTTGAACATATATTCTTCAATTTTCTCATCCAACAAACTTTAAACTCATTCACAAATATCTGCCAACATTTCTATGACTCTACCAAGACAATGCAAAGATGTCAATCATCCACTTTAGCCCATTTCTCTCCAAATTTACTCCCCAAAAAATCAATGTTCACTCCTCTTGCTACTCCATCCACACATAGATTAAACAGTGATGATTATATTACACACCTTTGCTTCAAACATATGTTCACCTCATTTGTGTCACATTTTTTACTACCCACTTTCACACATGCTTCACATTCTTCATTAAAATTTTACCAACTCCAAATTTCTCTACATCCCTACTCTATATATTTTCAGTCTCCCTTTCTATGCTACTACATACCTCCTCCATATCCTCAGAGCATAGGTACAAAAATTTCTTTTCCTTGCATGCTTTCCCATTAAATTTTCTTAAAATAAATATCAACACTCCAAAAAGAATGTTAATCACATAATCACATGTCCTCAAGAATAAAAGTGTTGGTTTTTGCCACTGAAATAATGTGATCCACACAACCTCTTCCTTTACAAAAGCTACAATGTTCCCCTCCAAGCATTTTGATTTTGCATTGTCCTCTATATTACTGCAATTCTAATTCCTCAATTACCTGCAGATGTGGTGACTGTAGGATGGCAAACAGCTCAATAGCATCAGCTGAAGGTATTGTTCTATAGTGAATTTCCCTCATTATGGATATTCCAATGTCTTCTGCATTGGAGAGCAGGGGCTGCAGGTGTCGTTTTGTGCTGCTAATCTGAAAAAAGATTATAATACAACCATTTAAGAAAAAATTATAATAGCTTACAGCCAAACCCTCCAAACAACTCTTCTTAACCTCTTCACTCCGGGGCACATCGCACATCTGGCAGCATTAGCTGCCCGACGTGCGATGTTGCGTCATAATAATCGCATTATAAAAAATAAAGTGAGTGCTCAATCGTTCATTCTCTTTCACCCGTGTATTTTGATAACCATAGAAAATTGATGAAGCCAGTTTAGAGAGAATGGAAATTACGTAGGTACGACTACAATAAATATAATCAAGATGGCAACGTCGGCATCATCGAGTACCCACTTGCTCCTCATGCCGTCTACATAGGCGTCACCGTATGGAAGTGGTTAATCTTACTCATTGTTGCTTCCAGTTTCTTTTACTAGAAATCCACTGTTCAAGTGACCTCCCTACACCAGATCCAGAGGTTAACACCAAGCTGATCACTTTTTCAGATGACCATGCAATAATAACGCAGCATAACTAAAAAAAGCCACTGAGAACACCCAAATTTACTTCAACAAACAAGAACAATGGCTTAGAAAAAGAAAACTGGAGGCCTCACCTCAAAAATCATCAGTAACATTGCACACTCCAGACAACTAAATATATTGCAACAAAAAATCCAACAGATAAGACTAATTCTTAACCCCTTCCATACGGTGCCGCATACGTAGGCAGCATGAGGAGCAAGTGGATACGCGAGGCTGCCATATCGGCATCTTGATTATATTTATTGTAGTTGCCCCTGCGTAATGACATACTCTCTAAACTGTCTTCATCACATTTTCTATGGTTATCAAAATTCACGGGTGAAAGAGAGAACGATCAATATAAGCAGTGACTATATTTTATGATGCGAGTATTATTACGACACATCGTACATTTGGCAGCTAGTGCTGCCCGCGAGATTTTGAACCGTACTGAAGAGGTTAAGAAATACCAGTATGAAGCAAAGAAACTCATAAGAAAGAGTATGAATGGATTCAAGGAATATATAGCTCAATCAAGTACATCTTGAAGAATTTTACAGATATGCAAATAAAACAAAAGTAATGGTGGACTGGCTGGTGAGGTTATTTAATGTTTGCTGGAGAGAGGATAGAGTGCCGGAGGACTGGAGGAGTGCCTGTATAGTTCCACTTTACAAGGGAAAAGGGGACAAGTGTGAATGTAGTAGTTTCAGAGGGATTAGTTTGTTAAGTGTAGTTGGGAAGGCTTATGGGAGGATCTTGATTGAGAGGATTAGGAGAGGAACAGAGGGAGTAATCGGTGAGGAACAGTGTGGATTTAGGACGGTAGAGGTTGTGTAGATCAGATCCTTGTGGTAAGACAGATATGTGAGAAAGCTATAGGAAAGGGAAGGATGTTTTTTGGGCTTTCATGGATCTGGAAAAGGCCTACAATAGGGTAGACAGAAAGGCACTGTGGGAGGTTATGCAGATATACGGGATAGGAGGAAAGCTTCTAGGAGCTGTCAAGAGTTTTTATGAGAGTAGTAGAGCTTGTCAGGATTAGAAATGGAGAGAGTGAGTGGTTTGAGGTAAAGGTGGGACTTCGTCAAGGATGCGTTATGTCGCCCTGGCTGTTCAACTTATACATGGATGGGGTAGTGCGAGAGGTAAATGCAAGGGTACCCGGTCAGGGACTGGAGATGGTTAAAGAAAATGGAGAAAAGTGGGAGGTGAGCCAGCTGTTGTTTGTGGACGACACTGTGCTTGTGGCAGGATCAGAGGAGGGATTGAGGAAGTTGGTGACACAGTTTGGGATAGTATGTGATAGAAGAAAGCTAAAGATAAATGTGGGTGGGGGTGAGGGTGGCAATAGACTGGAGGTGAGCATAGAGGGAGAGCGACTGGAGGAAGTGGTTTTGGATGCAGGTGTGGCGGGAGGGGTGGAGTGGGGGTGGAGGTGGGATGTGAATTGGGAGGGGCGGGTGGGTCCCTTGGTGGATTGAAGAGTGTGGTGAAGGATGGACATTTGGGAGTGGATGCTGGGAGGAGACTGTGTGAAGGGGTGATTGTGGCAACAGCGCTGTATGGGGCAGAAGCGTGGAGCATGGGAGAGGAGGAGATAAGGAGTTTGAATGTGTTTGAGATGAGGTGTCTGAGGGGTGTGGTGGGGGTTGCTGGGCTGGATAAAGTGAGAAATGAGGAGGTGAGGAGGAGAAAGGGGTGGAGGGGGAGTTGGGGGTGGGGTTGGTGGGGGAGTGTTGGGATGGTTTGGACACATGGAGGGAATGGGTGAGGAAAGACTGGTGGGGGAGGTGTGGAAGGCAGATGTGAAGGGAGTGAACATGAGGGGATGTCCTAGGATGAGGTGGATGGATGGGGTGAAGGGGGCTCTGGGGAAGGGGGGGGTGTCTGTTGAGGGAGGACGGGAGAGGGCGGAGGACAGGGGTGGGTGGAGAATGGTTGTGTATGGATGATGTTGTGATGCATGAGGTGGAGTGGGCGGGGGGATGGGGGATAAGGTAGTATGTGTCAGCAAAATTTGAAGCAGACCAGAGGGATTTCTCCCCGTCTTCTCCTTTTATGCATGGGGGCACGGAGAGGGGGGGGTCACCGATTTGATGAAGTGGCCTTGCTGTGGATGTGCTGTGTCTTGCGGCACTGCTTCTGACCCGAGGCAGTGGACGGGGTGCGGGGATGGCCCATCATCCGGGAGGTGCTAAGATGGGAGGGAGGGTGGAGGGAGGGTGGAGGGGTGTGGAGTGTATTTAGGGATGGAATGGGTGGGAATGGTTTTATGCCTTTTCCTTTTTGGCTACCTCCCTTGTAAGGGGAAAAAGCCTTGGTATATGTATGTATGTAATTACTTCCAATATTGGTCCTCTCATATGAACATACAAATGATGATATAGAAATTGCCTGTATGTTAAATAATTATTTCACAAATATCTATACAAATAAAAACAATAGCAGCTTTCAGAATAATGTAGTAAAAATAAAATAATTTCCAACTTTCCTGTTACCGAAATTAAAATTGTATATCAAATTGATTGATGATGATGATGATTGATTTAGTTTAACATCACGAACTCTCCCTATAAAAAGGCTAGGATGGTTCCCCTTACAAAGGACTTTACAGCATGGAATTTAATGACCTATGACCTTGGTCCAAACTGCTGTCACCTCGACTTCTGTCACAAGTAGTGATGCTCTAACAAAATCAGTCAGCAAGCATCCTTCAGGTTAATAAATTACATACATACATATATATACCAAGGCTTTTTCCCCCTTACATGGGAGGTAGCCAAAAAGGAAAAGGCATAAATTCATTCCCACCCATTCCATCCCTGAATACATTCCAACCCCTCCACCCTCCCTCTCACCTTAGCACCTCCTGGATGACGGGTCATCCCTGCACCTTGTCCACTGCCCTGGATCAGAAGCAGTGTCACAAGACACAGCACATCCACAGCAAGGACGCATCAATAAATTGGCGACCACCCCTCTCCGTCCCCCCATGCATAAAAGGAGAAGACGGGGAGAAATCCCTTTGGGCTGCGTCAACTTTTGCTCACACGTACTACCTCACCCCCCATCCCCCCACCCATTCCACCTCATGCATCACAACATCATCCATATACAACCATCCTCCATTCACCCCTGTCTTCTGTCCTCTCCTGTCCTTCCTCAACAGACATTCCCCTCTTCCCCAAAGCCCCCTTCACCCCATCCATCCACCTCATCCTAGGACGTCCCCTTATGTTCACTCCCTCCACATCTGCCTTCCATACCTCTTTTACTAGTCTTTCTTCACTCATTCTTTCCATGTGTCCAAACCATCCTAATACTCTTTCATCAACCCTATCTCCCAACTCCCTTTCCACCCATTCTCCTCCTCACCTCCTCATTTCTCACTCTATCTAGCCTAGTAACCCCCATCATACTTCTCAGACACCTCATCTCAAACACATTCAAACTCCTTCTCTCTTCCTCTCTTATGTTCCATGTTTCTGCCCCATACAGTGCTGTTGGCACAATCACTCCTTCATACAGTCTCCTCTTAGCATCCATTCCCAAATGTCTATTCCTCATTACACTCTTTAATCCACCAAGGCATTTACTCACTTCTCTTAATCTACATTCTACCTCCACCTTTTCCTGCCACATTTGCACCCAAGTATCTAAAACTATCCACTTCCTCCAGTCGCTCTCCCTTAATGCTCACTTCCAGTCTACTGCCACTTTTACCCCTTGTACATCTCATCACCTTACTTTTACCCACATTTATCTTAAACTTTCTTCTATCACATACTCTCCCAAACTGTGTCACCAACTTCCTCACTCCCTCCTCTGATCCTGCCACAAGCGCAGCGTCGTCCGCAAACAACAGCTGGCTCACCTCCCACTTTTCTCCATTTTCTTTAACCATCTCCAATCCCTGACCCACTACCCTTGCATTTACCTCTCGCACTACCCCATCCATGTATAAGTTGAACAGCCAGGGCGACATAACACATCCTTGACGAAGTCCCACCTTTACCTCGAACCACTCACTCTCTTCATTTCTAATCCTGACACAAGCTCTACTATTCTCATAAAAACTCTTGACAGCTCCTAGAAGCTTTCCTCCTATCCCGTATATCTGCATAACCTCCCACAGTGCCTTTCTGTCTACCCTATCATAAGCCTTTTCCAAATCCATAAAAGCCCAAAAACATCCTTCCCCTTTCCTATAGCTTTCTCACATATCTGTCTTACCACAAAGATCTGATCTACACAACCTCTACCTGTCCTAAATCCACACTGTTCCTCACCAATTACTCCCTCTGTTCCTCTCCTAATCCTCTCAATCAAGATCCTCCCATAAGCCTTCCCAACTACACTTAACAAGCTAATCCCTCTGAAACTACTACATTCACACTTGTCCCCTTTTCCCTTGTAAAGTGGAACTATACAGGCACTCCTCCAGTATATAAAATGCCAGGGTCAGACAAGAATTTCCCAAGGATTCTAAAAGATGGATGGGGTGGTACGAGAGGTAAATGCAAGGGTACTGGGTTGGGGATTGGAGATGGTTAGAGAAAATGGAGAAAAGTGGGAGATAAGCCAGTTGTTTGCTGATGACATTGCATTTGTAGCAGGATCAGAGGAGGGATTGAGGAAGTTAGTGACAGAGTTTGGGAGGGTGTGTGAAAGAAGGAACTTGAAGATAAATGTGAGTGAAAGGGGAGAAAGTGGCAGCAGACTGGAAGTGAGTATTAAGGGAGAGAGACTGGAGGAAATAAGAACATAACATAAGAATAAAGGAGACTGCAAGAGACCATAAGGCCTACACTAGGCAGCTCCGTATCCATCACCACCTGTCGTCCCCATCCATAAAGTTGTCTAATCGTTTTTTAAAACAACTGATAGTTTCAGCGCTTACTACATGGTTACTAAGTTTATTCCATTTATCGACCACCCTATTAGTAAACCAATTCTTGCCTATTTCCTTCTTAAATCTAAATTTGTCCAGTTTATACCCATTACTGTGAGTCCTGCCCTGTTGTTTTATTATGATGACCTTGTTTGCATCTCCCTTGTTATAGCCTTTGATCCACTTGAACACTTCTATTAGATCACCCCGCACTCTGCGTCTTTCCAGAGTGTAAGTTTAGGTGCCTAAGCCTCTCTTCGTAAGGCAAATTTCCGAGTCCATGTATCATTTTGGTCATTCTTCTCTGTACTGATTCTAGTGAATTTATGTCCATTCTGTAGAACGGAGACCAAAACTGTACCACATAGTCAAGGATGGGTCTAACTATCGCTAGATAGTTTAATAATTACCTCTGCACTTCTATTCGTTACCGTCCTAGCAATGAAACCTAATGCACTGTTAGCTTTATTTCTGGCGCTAATGCACTGCTTCCTGGTTTTAAGGTCCGGACTCACCAGAACTCCCAAGTCCCTCTCGCACTCAGATTTTTCTAAAAACGTGTTATCTAAGATGTATCTATTTTTGGGGTTGTGTAGCCCTACGTTTAACACGCTACACTTAGAGATATTGAAGCTCATTTGCCATTTCTCCGACCATGTTAAGAATTTATTAAGATCATCCTGCAGAATCTCTGCGTGGTCTCCTTACCCAATTAGGCGTCCTATTTTAGTGTTGTCCGCAAACTTACTAACATCAATATTTATCCCATCATCTAAGTCATTTATGTACATAATGAACAATAAGGGACCCAAAACCGAGCCCTGGGGGACCCCGCTAGTAACATTGCCCCACCTAGATTTTATTCCATTTATGGTGACCCGCTGTTTTCTGTTACTAATCCAAGCTCTAATCCATTCTAACACTTTTCCTCCTATGCCATGGGTTTTGATTTTATTTAGTAGTCTCTGATGAGGCACCTTGTCGAACGCTTTGCTAAAGTTAAGGTAAATAACATCGTAATTTTCATTATCTGACGCTTTATATACCTTAGTGTAAAAGAATAGAAGATTAGTCACACATGACCTACCCTTGGAGAAACCATGCTGTGAATCACAAATTAAATTATGCCCTTCGATGTGTTCTCTGAGTCTATTTACTATTATTGATTCAAGCATTTTTCCTATAACCGATATCAAACTGATTGGCCTGTAGTTGCATATGGACGATCTATCTCCCTTCTTAAAAACAGGAACAACATTTGCCTGCCTCCAAGCAGTTGGCACAAAACCAGTGTCTACCAGTTTATTGAATATTTCAGTTAACTGGTCACAGATTTCAAATTTACACTCCTTAAGCATTCTTGGAAAAATTTTGTCTGGACCCGGAGATTTTGTAGCTTTAAGTCTTTCAATCTGCTTGACTACTTCTTCTTTACTAATGCTGATATTAGATAGACTACTTTCTTCATCCCCTCTGTAAATCGGATCGCAGTCAGGTACTATATCTAACCTCTCATTAGTAAACACCGATACAAAATAATTGTTAAACTCCTCACTCATTTTTTCCTCGGATTTTATCATGTCATTTTCATCGTTTCTAATTGGTCCTATTCTTTCTTTATTTTTTGTTCTAAAGAGGTGAAAGAAACCCTTTGGGTTGGATTTTGCTTGACTGGCCACCTTGATTTCATAATTGCATTTTGCAGTATGTGTATTCCTTTTAACCAGGTTTGCCATTTTGTTATATCTTGATCTAAGGTGTGATTCCCCGTTTTTTATTTTTACGTAAAGTCCTCTTTTCATTCCGATCTCATGGATAATTTTAGATACTTGGGTGTGAATGTGGCAGGAAAGGGAGGAGTGGAGGTGGAGGCAGAATGTAGATTGAGAGAAGCAAGTAAATGCCTTGGGTGATTAAAGTGTGTAATGAGAAATAGACATTTGGGAATGGATGTTAAAAGGAGATTGTATGATGGAGTGATTGTGCCGACAGCTCTATATGGAGCAGAAACATGGAACATAAGAGAGGAAGTGAAGGAGTTTGAATGTATTTGAGATGAGGTGTCTGAGAAGTATGATAAGGGTTACTAGGCTGGATAGAGTGAGAAATGAGGAGGTGAGAAGGAGAATGGGGGTGGAAAGTGTTGGGTGAAAGAATATTGGGATGGTTTGGACACATGGAAAGAATGAGTGAAGAAAGATTAGTAAAAGAGGTGTAGAAGGTAGAGGTAGAAAGAGTGAACATGTGGGGGAGACCAAGGATGTGATGGATGGATGGGGTAAAAGGGGTATTGGGAAAGAGGGGAATGTCTGTTGAGGAATGATGGAAGAAGACAGAAGATAGGGGTGAATGGAGAATGGTTGTGTATGGAGGATGCTGTGATGCATGAGAGGGAGTGTGTGGGGGATGGGGGGTGAGGGAGTGTGTGTGAAAAATAAATTGATGCAGCCTGAAGGGATTTCTCCCTGTATTCTCCATTTCTGCATGAGGGGACAGAGGGGGGAGAGTCGCCGATTTAATGAAGCAGCTTTGCTGTGGATGTGCTGTCTTGCAACACTGCCTCTGATCCAGGGCAGTGGGCGAGATGCAGGGATGACCTGTCATCTAGGAGTCAAGATAAGAGGGAGGGAAGGGGGTGGATAGGAGTAGAGTGTGTGGGGATAGAATGGGTGGGAGTAGTTTTTATGCCTTTGTTTTTTGGCTACCCTCCTTATAAGGGAGAAAAAGCCTTTGGTATATGTATGTATTCTAAAAGATACTAAAAATTAAATATGTAAACCATTAACAATCTTACTCAATAAATCCTTAACTTCTGGTAAATTACCTAAAGAATGGATATTGGCTAATTTGACTCCCATATATAAAAATGGAAACAAACTTCCACCCATTCCAGTCCCATCCACCACCCTTTCCTCCCTCTCATCTTAGCTCCTCATAGATGATGGGTCATCCCTGTACCCCACCCACTGCCCTGGGTTAGAAGCAATACAGCAAGACACAGCACATCCATAGATGCCACTTCACTTAATCAGTGATCCCCTCTCCCTCCCTTCATGCAAGTGATTTTTTTTAAGGTAAATTATATGGATTGCAGGGCCTGATATTTTTTGTCTATGTTACAGTAAAATTGGTACTCCTTGAGGAATGATGCTACTTTTGTACTACAACTATCTTTTCTTTATGCTATTCCCTTGAAACTGTCCTTTCCCACTTCTTTGAGTATACTTTTTCTTTTCCTCTATGTTCCCTGCTGTAGGGGAGAAAAGAATTCTACTATAATGATTCCTATGGAAGTCATAAAACGTGACAAAGTAGGACAGAATGATGAGACTAGGTATCTTGCATTCTGTATATTTATCCAACGAGAAATCAAGGAATAGGAGGGTATGGGAGATTTCCAACTAGAACCCTAAAATTTGGATAATCAAATGTGCAAGGTTGTGATACAGATGAGAGTTAATGGGAAGATTGGTAGTAAGTAAGAAGGATGATGGATGTGTTAGCTTTAAGTGAAACTAAGTTGAAAGGGAGGGGTGATTTTGAGTTTGGGAGTGTGGTGAGGAGTGTGATCACAAGTTAGAGGGGCCAAGGGGGGAAATAGCAGCTCTGCTGGTAATTACATATATACATATACCAAAGGCTTTTTCCCCCTTACAAGGGAGGTAGCCAAAAAACAAAGGCATAAAAACCATTCCCACCCCTTCCACCCCAAAGACACTCCACTCCCCTCCACCCTCTTCCCTCCCTCCCATCTTGGCACCTCCTGGATGACGGGTCATCCCTGCATCTTGTCCACTGCCCTGAGTCAGAGGAAGTGTCGCAAGACACAGCACATCCACAGCAAGGCCGCTTCATTAAATCAGCAACCCCCCCATGCAGAATAGGAGAAGACAGGGAGAAATCCCTTCAGGCTGCATCAATTTTTTCTCACACATACTACCTCACCCTCCATCCCCCACCCATTCCACATCATGCATCACATCATTCATGTACAACTATTCTCAATTCACCCATCTTCTGTCCTCTCATGTCCTTCCTCAACAGACATTCCCCTCTTCCCAAAATCCCCTTTTATCCCATTCATCCATCTCATCCTAGGTCACCCCCTCAT
>NC_134777.1:41858922-41861655 GCF_046742065.1 Oratosquilla oratoria | reverse complement strand
TTTGGTTCTTTTATAACCAATAATATGTTCCAACTCTCCCTTTCACAACTCCGTAAAATAATATCCAAACCCAAAACTTTTACCACCCTACCACATCTCCACTTAAAAACCAAAACCATCATCACACACATATCTATAATATATATATTTTATTATTATATAACAAACATATTTAAACGTCTTCACACCATCTATCATCTCACTCTTTCACTCCACCACTTTCTCCCCACATTTCTTTCTTTTCCTTCACTTCTCACACTCTTCTGTCTTTTTTTTACAACTCTCTTCTCTCTCACCCTTTTTAATCCACAATACAAATATTTTATACATATTATATATATTACATATATATATATATATTTATATTTATTTACTTCCTCTCTTTTTATTACTATTTTTTTAGCTTTTCTTCTCTCACATATTTTTATTTACACACATGTTCTCCTAGTCCTTTTCTGACATACCACATATTTACATGTAAATCTACACAAATTTACAAAACAAATAAAAAATTTTCCAACTTCATATAAACCACTTTCCAATAACTAATCCTATTAACGATATGACCGGCTTGCAAAAACGGGGATAAATGAATGACAAGCTACTCTATATTTAATAAATACTACAAAAATAACACTAAAAACAACAATAAACTACACTTATAGGAAATTTTACAATAAAAACATATTCCTTCAAATCCTCCCCTCTATCATTATTTATACCAACATACACAAAAAAAAACATATTTTTATCAACACACCTAATACCAATAAAATAACAAATTACAAAAACATAATAACATTAAAAATTGTATATGTTCTGAGTTAAAAAAGAAAACACACACACTGATGGAATCAAACAAACAAAACATACAACACGACAAAACACATCAGACACAACACACACACATACACACACACACACACACACTTTACACTCACTCCACACACAACGACACACACACACAAGCACACATCACACACACACACCACAACATTATAGATATATATATATATATATATATATATATATATACTTAGATATATATATCTTAGTTATAACTATATTATATGTATATATATATATATGTATATATATTGGTATATATATGCATAGTATATAATATATGCATACTATATATAAATGTATAGTATATTGTATATATATATATTATATAATATATATAACACTAATATATATATAAATTACACCACAGGAAGTCCCACAGTCGGTGGGGAAAGTAAATAACTTCGAATAAAGAAAAAATCACTATAATGTCGGACTAATCAACTGTTTGCCACTCTTCAGGAAAAGTAGGGTTTTTTTACATTAAGATAGAGAACAGAGGGGACTTATAATAAATACAGTCAGTTTAAAAGAAGAGATGTGGAACAGTTGCCTCTGCACTCAGATTGATAGCCGAAATATATGGATTTTTTTCTTTCTTTATTCGAAGTTTTATTCCTTTCTCCGACTGGTGTGTTCCTGTGTTGGGTTGTAATTTTACAAATGTGCTTTACTACAATTTCTGTTTAAAATACTATATACTATATAAGGTGTATTTATATAATATAATATATATATATATATATATATATATATATATGTATATATATAAGTGTATATATATATATATATATACACTACTAATGAAAAATGTAGTAAGGTTGTGTTCTTTCAACCTCTGAATAATGTCAACTGTTTTTATGAATCTTTCTTAGGAGGAATTTTTCTGATTAGGTTGAATGATTCGGAAAAGGGAATAACAAGGAAAATTTTATGGGTGACTGGTTTTATGCTATTTGATGAGGTAATATAAAAGCTGGTTCTGGCTTGGCTGAGTGATTTATCCAGGAACCACAGAGGATTAAATAAACTAATTAGTTCGGACTTAATGGAATTTAACTCCTGTTCTAAAAACTGGGTGCTACAAACTCTAAATGCCCGGAGAAATGATCTGAGGCTACACTTTGACGTTTTCTGGATGATGAGTAGAAAAATGAAGATAACTGCTTGAATGGGTGATTTTTCTGCAAAGTGTAAAGGGGAACCTATTACCATTCATAATAATAAATATGTATAAAAGAGAATTTTTTAATTCTTACAGGAAGAAATCTCGGGGCAAGGCTAATTGAACACAAACTTTTGATCACACACAAGAAAGCCCGACACTGATCCAGCACGTGAATTAGTTTAATCGCCGTCTGGATTGAGACAAAGGTATTTATCTATAAATCTGGTCGCGGGTTCAGAAGGGAGATAGTACAATCGACACTAATAGAATATTATCCTAATATGAACACATCAAAGGGGCAGTGGTCTCCGGATGTCATATCAGGACTAATGATCACAAACATCGTCAACTGGCATCTTCCCCGTGACACTACACCACATAATTATCAGGCCACTAGTGAGAAAGTTTAGTTGCCTATACTCCTTTCCTTGTTCACTTTATGTAAGACCTTATTACTTCCTACTCTGTGTTTCTAAAGAAGACTGCAGATATCTGTCGAAAAATATAGATTCCTCGACTCCAGTAATTTTTTTCTGCTCCGGCTCTGGTATTAGTTATGAAAATATTATATTTATTATATATATAAATCTATATATAAATATTATATTTATATATATATATTATGATATATATTATATATATTAAATATATATATATGTATGTATAGATATGTATAGAACATAATATATTCATATTCTATATATAGTATATTATATATA
>NC_134777.1:41848922-41853922 GCF_046742065.1 Oratosquilla oratoria | reverse complement strand
CAATGGGTAAAAGAAAATACCAGATATAGAAATAATAAAGAACCGTCGAGACTAGATTTATTATTTACAACAGAACCTGAAATTCTGGATAGAATTTAATACAAGACACCAATTGGGAAAAGTGACCATATATTACTTGAGTTAGAACTAAAAGAGGAAACATATAGAGAGAAAAATGAGAAATACGGAAAAAGAAGACTGATGTATAGTAAACGGACTTTGAGAAACTTAGGGAATATTTAAAAAACCGGGTTGGGAAAAATTCTACAATGAAGAGACACAAATGGAAGAAAAATGAATGATTCTGATTGAAATCTGTAATGAAGGAGTGGATAGGTATGTACCAAAACAAAAACAGGAAAAGGTGTATATTAATTGCTGGTTTCAGAAGGTGCAGCGAAGCGAAAGATAGACGAGATAAGGCTTGGAAATGATGGAAGAAAGAGAAAAAACCTAGAAAGTGGAAAATATATATAAATCAAAGGAATGAATATGTAAAAATACGCAGGGATAAAAATATAAACAATGAAAAAGACATAATAAAAATGTAAGGATCAACCAAAACTATTCTATTGGTATGTGAACGGTAAACTAAAAAACAAACAGGAAATAGTGAAGCTACGCCAAGGGAATATGGAATACACAGAAGATACAGAAATGCTGAAGTCATGAGGAAACACTTCAAGTCGGTTTTCACTAGAGAAAATGTACAGCATCGGAATGAAGGGTGAGAAGTGAGAAAAAAACCCACCCACCCACACGCATGAGGAAAATAATAGTAACACGAAAAGAAATAATGGACCAAGTAAAGAATCTTGATGTCAGGAAATCGCACGGCCCGGATGGAATTGCAAACTGGATACTAAAAGAATGTAAAGAAGCACTAATAGAAAAAAATATAATATAATAAGTTGCTCACTCAAAGAAAGAAAAATACCAGAAGACTGGAAAAATGCCAATATCGTACATATATATAAAGAAGGAAACAAAGAAGACCCAACAAATTACAGACCGGTTTCCCTTACAAGCACGGTAGCCAAAATTTGTGAAAAGACTATAAAAAATAGATGGATAAAACATCAGGAGGAGAAGAATATACTATATCCGAGACAATTTTTGATTTAGACAGGGAAGATCATGTGGCAAAAATTTGATCTGTTTCTACTCAAGACTATTAGAAATAATACAAGAAAGGGAGGGATGGGCTGAATTGTTAAAAAAAAAAAAAAAAAAAAAAAAAAAAAAAAAAAAAAAAATGAAACTTTAATTCTTTCTTTTAGATTTTTACGAGTATCAACTAACGCATGCATGCGTGTGCTTGTGTGTGTGTGTGTATGTGTGTGTGTGTGATTCTGCGTATGTGTGTGTGTGTTTGTGCGTATATGTGTTTCTGTGTGATTCTGCGTATGTCTGTGTGTGTGTGTTTATATGTGTGTAATTGGTTGCATAACGCAGAGAACAATGGCGACCGAAGAGTCATAGTCATATCCTGAAATATCTGTTTCACTCATTTTGGACGATCTGTTCCATACATTTGCTACAACAATGCTCTGCATAGATTTGGTCCATGATGACGAAAGACATCCAGGCTAGGACAGGAACATGGACTGAAAAAAATAAATGACCAAAATCAACGATAAGAAAGTCTGGGGAGCGAGGACGTTGTGCAAGTGAGAGGTGGTTGCAGTGGAGGATTACAATGATATGATATTATGGATGGAATTCTGGGCGAGTGAACTTTCTGGGGATTGGCGCGGCAGGCTGCGACAGTAAATGAGCAAGAGCACGAGAAGGAAGAGAAAAATATAGAGGTAAAATAAAAGGAGGAGAAGGTGTAGGAGGAGGGGAAAGTAGAGAAGGAAGAGGTGGAGGAGGAGGAGTAGGAGTCTACCGGTGGCACAAACAAGGGCCCTCGACCAATTACCTTGATTAACCAGATTAATTACACGTCAGCGGGGTCCGGGGACGCACGGCCGCCGCCGCCGCCGCCGCCGCCTCTGCCAGCCGCGCTCCTCTTGGAAGGCTGAGTTGGTCAGATCATGTGTTTCAGGAGGCCAAAAGGTTTACTGCAGGTCGTGGTGCCGCTGGTGGAATTGGTGGCGGTGGAAGAGGTGTTGGTGCAGCTGGGGAAAGTGGAGGTGGTGGTGCAGCTAGGGAAAGTGAAGGTGGCTAAGGTGGTGGAGGTGGAGGATAGCAGTGGTGGTGGTAGAGGTGGTACGGATGGTGAAAATAGTGGAGATGGAGGTGATCGGTGGTGATAGGTTTAGGAGGACGTAGGCTGAAGCAATGGTATTAGGGACGGCTGGAAGGGGGAGGCCTAGTACTAGTAGAGGGAAGGGGGGAGGGAGGGAAGGACAGGAGGAAGTGGCTTCCATAGTTGGAGGAAAAGAAAGGGAGGAAAAGTGATGACTCATTCGTACGTTGAAATTTCCACCAGCTCAATAAACACACCCGGCATTTGATGGAACAAAACCTCTAATGTAAAACCTGGGCCTAAACAACTTGATGTTAGTATATAAAACAGGAGAAAGAGGAAGAAAGGAAGATGATTAAAACGATAGAATGGAAGTGAATTATAGGGAAAGTGTCGTAGAAAATGAATGAGTTCGAGAAGAGACGAGGCTGGTGAAGTTGTGAATGTAATCA
Source organism: Oratosquilla oratoria (assembly GCF_046742065.1). Lineage (NCBI taxonomy): Eukaryota > Metazoa > Arthropoda > Malacostraca > Stomatopoda > Squillidae > Oratosquilla > Oratosquilla oratoria. The sequence continues at coordinate 41,851,276 of NC_134777.1, read as the reverse complement.
AGCCGTTGAAAGTGGCCCCATTTTTCTTCCAATTAAATCATCTTGCACCACCGAATGAAATAAGTTATACAACACAAAAGCATTTAATTTCAAGCCAAGTCATAACGTAGTTTTTGCTCAAACTCTACGGAAGAGAAAAATACGAAAGAGGTGATAACACACACACACACACACACACACACACACACACACACACACACACACACACACACACACACACACACACACACACACACACACACACACACACACACACACACACACACACACACACACACACACACACACACACACACACACACACACACACACACACACACACACACACACACACACACACACACACACACACACACACACACACACACACACACACACACACACACACACACACACACACACAACACACACACACACACACACACACACACACACACACACACACACACACACACACACACACACACACACACACACACACACACACACACACACACACACACACACACAGGCACACGTAAACACACATGATGATAACTGCCGACAGAGGACTTTTTTGGTTCATACCGAGTTAGAAAAAAAAAAAAAAATCGAGTATTCATCAAAATGAATCCTAAAACTTCCAGTCGTATTACATTCAATTGCTTCGGCTGTAACCTTATCCTATTCATTGACGACGTGGTTAGCAAAATTACCTCTACCTACTTCTAGATTAATTGATTAAATTTAATCATTCATTTAAATTCATTCTTGACACCATCCTTTGTGCCAGAAATTTATCACTTTAGGAAGTGACATGAGGGTGAATGCAGACATTAAAATAGATCAACAGTGGAAGCCTGCACGCACGATGTGGTCGTATAAGACAGACCTCGGAGAGGACCATCTTCTTGCTGCTTGTCTTTAGCGTTCTCACATCTATCTGGAGGTGTAGCCTTCTGAGAAATGGGTACCCAGTCCAAACCTCGTCCAAGATCTCTTTCTCTTTATCAGCTTCGACCATATTTCCTTCACTTTCTTCACGTATGACAACCGGCAATGTGTGCGTTTATCTCCCTCCCACTCTTTAGTGATATGGAAACAAGCCCATACTGATACAGCACAAGCAAAAGTCCAAAGTTCCTATGGAGGGAGATGAGGACTGTTGCTGATTAGTGTGGGTAACAGTTTTCCAGCCAGTAAACATAAAGGAAACAGCGATTATAAACACTCATTAGCGAGAGAAAAAAGTTGTGGGAAATAATGTATCAATTAGATATAGAAGAAGAATATTAATGCGTTAAATGGGAATCTGCAACTTACTTTAAAAAGAGTATCGTGTTTATCCATATGAAAAAAATTGATGACTAGCGATGAATGTGGTACGTGGAAATATGTGAAGAAAAGGGAACAGTGACAGACCTATTGAGAGGAGGAGGATGTTGTGGACAAAATATTCCTCAAGAGATATGTTTACAATTTCCAAAATGACGTAGATGTCGGTCGTGGGTGATAGTAGTAATCTGGGTGGTGATTAAATCAATGGAGAAGAGAACTGCGATAGTGATTAAGATAACGAGCACTTTGCGAGAGTTTTCCCTCCACAAGGGCATTCAAGGCGTCTCGCCGGCACCTTCGAGGCGCGGAAGGAGAAGAAAAAAAAAAATAAAAAAAAACGCGGCGCAAGACGAACAGGTTGGGAGTGGAAGTGAAAAGGGAATGCAGGGGTGTTGGAAACGGGCATAATGTGATCATAGAATACCTTATTAGGATATGGAAATTTAGGAATATATAAATATATATATATATAAATATATGCATATAATAAATATATGCATATATATATATATATATATATATGTATTTCCATATATATATATATATACATATATATATATATAAATATATACATATATACATATACATATGTATATATATATATATGTATATATATATTTATATACACATATATACATATATACATAAACACACACACACACACACACACACACACACACACACACACACACACACACATAACACACACACACACACACACACACACACACACACACACACACACACACACACACACACACACACACACACACACATGGCGCTGTGGTTAGAGCTCTGGCCTGCCACTACGGAGGTCCGGGTTCGATCCTCGCCCGGGGCTGAAATAATATCAGTATCGCAGCGCTGAGGGGTGTTACTCCAACTCTCGTGGGCGGGGAGTTGGGTGTGTGTGTGTGTGCAAGGTCATAGCATTACCCATAGATCGGACCTACGAGCTCTGAGCTCTCTTCCAGGAGGGAAATAGCTGTCGATCACGAGTCCAACACGTGATCCAAAGACCAAGTGAATACACACAC
>NC_134777.1:41838922-41843922 GCF_046742065.1 Oratosquilla oratoria | reverse complement strand
ATCTTTGTGGTAAGACAGATATGTGAGAAAGCTATAGGAAAGGGGAAGGATGTTTTTTGGGCTTTTATGGATCTGGAAAAGGCTTATGATAGGGTAGACAGAAAGGCACTGTGGGAGGTTATGCAGATTTATGGGATAGGAGGAAAGCTTTTGGGAGCTGTCAAGAGTTTTTATGTGAGTAGTAGAGCATGTGTTAGGATTGGAAATGGAGAGAGTGAGTGGTTTGAAGTAAAGGTGGGACTTCGTCAAGGATGCGTTATGTCGCCCTGGCTGTTCAACTTATACATGGATGGGGTGGTGCGAGAGGTGAATGCTAGGGTAGTGAGTCAGGGATTGGAGATGGTTAAAGAAAATGGAGAAAAGTGGGAGGTGAGCCAGCTGTTGTTTGCGGACGACACTGCGCTTGTGGCAGGGTCAGAGGAGGGATTGAGGAAGCTGGTGGCAGAGTTTGGGAGAGTATGTGATAGAAGAAAGCTAAAGATAAATGTGGGTAAAAGTAAGGTGATGAGATGTACAAGGGGTGAAAGTGGCAGTAGACTAGAAGTGAACATTAAGGGAGAGCGACTGGAGGAAGTGGATAGTTTTAGATACTTGGGTGCAAGTGTAGCAGGAAAAGGTGGAATGAAGGTGGAGGTAGAATGTAGATTGAGAGAAGCGAGTAAATGCCTTGGTGGTTTAAAGAGTGTAATGAGAAATAGACATTTGGGAATGGATGCGAAGAGGAGACTGTATGAAGGAGTGATTGTGCCAACAGCACTGTATGGGGCAGAAACGTGGAACATAAGAGAAGAAGAGAGAAGGAATTTGAATGTGTTTGAGATGAGGTGTCTGAGAAGTATGGTGGGGGTTACTAGGCTAGATAGAGTGAGAAATGAGGAAAGTGAGGAGGAGAACAGGGGTGAAAAAAGGAATTTGGGAGATAGGGTTGATGAAAGAATATTAGGATGGTTTGGACACATGGAAAGAATGAGTGAAGAAAGACTAGTAAAAGAGGTATGGAAGGCAGATGTGGAGGGAGTGAACATGAGGGGACGTCCTAGGATGAGGTGGATGGATGGGGTGAAGGGGGCTTTGGGGAAGAGGGAATGTCTGTTGAGGAAGGAAGGGAGAGGACGGAAGACAGAGGTGAGTGGAGAATGGTTGTATATGGATGATGTTGTGACTGCATGAGGAGGAATGGGCGGGGGGGTGAGGTAGTATGTGTGAGTAATTTTTGACGCAGCCCGAAGGGATTTCTCCCCGTCCTCTCCTTATATGCAAGGGGGGACGGAGAGGGGGGGTCGCCGATTAAATGAAGCGGCCTTGCTGTGGATGTACTGTGTCTTGTGACACTGCTTCTGACCCAGGGCGGTGGGCAGGGTGCAGGGATGACCCGTCATCCAGGAGGTGCTCAGATGAGAGGAAGGGTGGGAGGGGTGTGGAGTGTATTTAGGGATGAAATGGGTGGGAGTGTTTTTATGCCTTTCCCTTTTTGGCTACCTCCCTTGGAAGGGGGAAAAAGCCTTGGTATATGTATGTATGTATGTATTATTATTATTATTATTATTATTATTATTATTATTATTATCATCATCATCATCATCATCATCATCATCATCATCATCATCATCATCATCATCATCATCATCATCATCATCATCATCATCATCATCATCATCATCATTATTATCATTATTATTATTATTATTATTATTATTATTATTATTATTATTATTATTGTTATTATTATTATTATTATTATTATTATTATTATTATTATTATTATTATTATTATTATTATTATTATTATTATTATTATTATTATTATTTGTGTATACATTGTGACGAATGTGGATAGGAGGTAAGGGAACACTTTTACATGTTCCTCTGAAGAAGCCACTCAGGCGAAACTAGTCAGGAATAAAAGTATTTCCCTCAGCCCGTGTTCCCTTACCTCCTATCCACATTCGTCACAATGTATACACATTATTATTATTATCATTATTATTATTATTATTATTATTATTATTATTATTATTATTATTATTATTGTTACTATTATTATTATTATTATTATTATTATTATTATTATTATTATTATTATTATTATTATTATTATTATTATTATTATTATTATTATTATTATTATTATTATTATTATTATTATTATTATTATTATTATTATTATTATTATTATTATCATTATTATTACTCTCATTATTATCATTACAATTATCGTTGTTGTTATTGTCATCATTATCACATTATTATGGTTAACATTTTTATTGTTGTTATTGTCTTCATTAAAACATTATTATACTTTCTAATGTCATTATCATTATTATTCTTTTTTATTTTTATCCACTGGGGTATTGACTGATAAACATGCATTCAGTATTTCATGAAATATTTTTGGACCACTCTATGGACCAGAGTCAAATATTACTCGTCTATGTTAGAAATTAAAGTCTCTACTCATAAAGGAATGACAATATTTGTGCATTACTGCTGGGCTTCCCTTATGTTATTTCCTTGACTCTGTCCTTTACAGCTTCTTGGATTCTACCTCTTTCTGATTTCACTGTGATGAAGGAATAGAACTGTTACCGTCTTTCTCATGCGTGTCGTAAAAGGCGACTAAACGGGATGGAGTGAGGGGACTAGGGATCGTTCACCTTGTGTATTTTCCTTAAGGCATGAAAAGGTCTGACAGGAGGATTTCGACCAAAAATCTAGTAATTAGGCCTTTAGATGTGCGTGGTTTAGTACGGATAATAGATAGGTAGTATATTTATGAGAAGAAAAATTGTTGTACTGTAGTAGTGTTGAGCGAAACTAAGCCAGGCGGGTAAGGGAGTGAAGGAATCACTTTGTTGGTAAGTGATGAGATAGGAAAGTGCCTGATGATTGAAGGGAAATGAAATTGTAATGTGAAATATGAGTTTTTGTGAGTGCATACAATTCCTGTAGTGAAAAAAGTAAAGAGTAGAGCGAGCCTTATTGCAGTAGTCTAAATGAATGCATGGAAAATTTGATAAACCATACATACATACATACATACATACATACATACATACATACATACATACATACATACATACATACATACATACATACATACATACATACATACATACATACATACATACATACATACATACATATATGCATACATACATACATACATACATACATACATACATACATACATACATACATACATACATACATACATACATACATACATACATACATACATGCATACATACATACGTACATACACTGAATGGTTCCCAGTGAACAGATTAACATCTTTTCAACCATAATTCATTTTTGATTCCATGCCATTGCAATAGAGACTGAGAAGCTCGAAGGAAGCATATATATTGGAGCTTTAGATGTGTTGTATCTTGCTGCATTGCTTCTGACTTTTCATTCATGGGGAGCTAAGATGAAGGGAAACGGATGGGTAATGGATGGAAATGGGGGTGGTGGGTACAAACCTTGGTTAGCTACTTCCCTTTCATGGGGAAAGAGGGCTTTGGTAAGTAGTTTTGGAAGGAATATTAATATAGTGGTGTTCAGGAATATTAAGGTTATAGAATGGTATGGGCCGATACATGGAGTACTAGGAAGGTTTAAGGTATCAGATAAGAACTGTAGTGAAAAGAAGATATTAGAAATATGTCTAGAAAGGTACTTGGAAATAACAAACAGTTTTTAAGAAGAGAGACAGGCATAAGCATTCGTGGGAAAGAGTGGAGTAGGGCAGGGTGACTGAGGGGGCATTAATAGACTATGAAGTGGTACGCAAACATAAGAACATAAAACTGCAAATGACCATAAGGTCTACACTAGATAGTTCCATGTCCATTACTACCTATAATTCCCATCCACAAATTTATCATATCATTTCTTAAGACAACCGATAGTTTCAGCGCTCACTACATGGTTACTAAGTTTATTCCATTCGTTAACTACTCTATTGGCAAATCAGGTCTTGCCTATTTCCATCTTAAATCTACATTTGTCCAATTTAAATCCATTACTACGACTCCTGCCCTGTTGTTTTTACATTATGTCCTTGTCTGCATCACCCCTGTTAAAACCCTTGACTCATTGAACACCTCTATTAGATCACAAGGATATGTTGGTATTAAAATGTGTTTCAATCCATACGTCGCCGAAAAAACGCCAGTCAGTGACGGTCCTGGCAACAAAAATAAACAAGACCGTTTCTTTATGATGAGTTACCTCGGTGGTTTTCTATGTCCTTCTCACCAAATACCAAAAATGCACACAGGAATTATCTTCTTTCACATGCATCATTGACGCAAAGTGCTCACCCGCTCAAGCCCGGAAGGTACCTCCTCTACCGAATAAAACCGCCTGTCGTCAGCCAGAATCAAATCAGGCTCTTCAACCACCAAGACGGTTGGGGTATCCATCGCGCCCCTCTCTCGGGACGACAACAGCAGCAATTAACACACATGTAATGAGGCCGCCCTTCATTATCTGGTCAGAGGGACAGCGGCGAGGAGGAGGAAGAGGAAGAGAAGGAATAGGATGAGGAAGGTATTCGTGGTGAAATTAACATTTCACTGATCAAAGACTAATATACTCATTCCAGATTAAGTTGTCGAGGATTTTTTTTGTTTTTTGTTGGACAACTGATATATGATTATCCTGTTTCTCCTTGTGTCCATTTCTTCATAATGCAAACTTATATTATCTGGTTATGCATGTATTTCTATAGTGATACTCGCTTCTTATATAACTGGAATTTTGGAAAAAAAAATTGAGAAAGCTAGGTTGTAAAGTCGAGTTAGAAAATAGACAAATATATAATTCTAAATTAAAAGAAAACAAAAAGGAAAGAACAAAGTAAATGAAAAAGGAAAAAAAGAAGAAGGGGAGAAAAAAAAACGAAAAAAGAAAAGATGGTATTTTTCAAATCAATGCTCCTTCTCCTCTAAACACTGAGATGCACCCTAGAACTATTATTGTGACTAACACTGGGC
>NC_134777.1:41821422-41828922 GCF_046742065.1 Oratosquilla oratoria | reverse complement strand
AAAAAAAAAAAAAAAAAAAAAAAAGTCACCTGGAACAAGACATTTGAAGCCGTCCCGGTCGGGAAGGGGTTAATTAACAAACATTACCTGCCTGTCACCACAAGATAAGCTGCCCAGCGTTCGCCATAAAAACATTTCTAAAGGTGAAATCGTGGACTAATGGTTCAAACTCATTTGAGACCTGGTCCACCTGTTGGTACCCTTGATATTCACTGTGGTCGAGAGCCACTCCCTGCCACCTTTCAGAGGGTCGCCAGCCCCGTAGTAGGTGTCTCTCAATCAATCAATTCAATAGCATAAAATTGCTGTGTTTTGGATATATATATTTATATATATATATATATATATATATATATATATATATATATGTATATATATACATATATATGTATATACATAAATATACATACATATATATATATACATATACATATAAATTGATAAATAGATAAAAATGGCGTCGTCGCATTCAAGGCGTTAGGACTGAATCTGGGCAGGGTGAAATAAAAATTATGCTGGCAGATTGAAAATGTGGCGTCCATTTTCCAAATCCCCTCTCTACTTACACAGTGTGTTTTAAATGTTTATATGTTTCCTATTTATAGAGAGGGGTCCATATCATTGTCTAGATTCTCAAAAGGGTTTGAGGCTCCAAAAAAGGTTAAGACTCACTGTTATTGATGGAGGAGATCTTACCTTTGAAGCCTCGTTTCATGGAGTTCCGAAATCACTGAGCGAACGAGGGAGCACATCGATTTCAATTTTCGTGAAGATTTCCAGAAAGACGACCTTCCCCAATTAGATATTTATTTCTGATAAACTTAGCCTTGGATACCAGTTATGATATTTATGGCTTCTACTATTACCTCCTGAGATGAGAGGCTCGTTTTCAGAATACCTTCCGCCTCCAGAATTACCGCCATCTCTCCCTCTGCCTCACATTACAAAGACCACCATTAAATCCTTCCATATTAGCCATCATCGTAAATCTGATGCGGTTGAGATTATGGTAATCTAGAGAAGAGTAACAACTGTCGGTGGTCAACTAGAGTCCCTCTGTGTAGAGGCAGAAGGGCTCGGGTCTCCTCTTCGGGAGGCGAGGGGGCGGTTATGTCTCGGCAGGTGAAGAAGGGTTGTAGGTCAGAACCCCGGGGGGAGGAGAGAGGAGGTTCCAACAATCTCAAGATGGAATCTTTAAGATGAAGAAGAAACGCAATGAATCATTTCTATTTTACTTTCTACTTTCAATGTACTGTAAATAATGGAGCCTCTGTTGTATGATTGACCTCTGCCTACCTTTGTTGGAATATCATTATTGTTGGCTCTATCCTTGTTACAATTAGTCAGCATTAATATTATAATCATTACGATATCATTCTTTTGATTAGCCATTATTTCAATTCCAGATATCATTAAAGGGTCATGGTAGTATCGAGGGGTGCTTCATGTGAGGTGATATATTTTCAAATTTTCCAAATTCAGAGTCAATATTTAAGTCATTTATGGTCACTGAAAGAAACTGATCGAGGCTTGCAATCCTTGAAGCCCTCCACATTAAACATAACAACCCCGGAATGAATACACAAGTTCGAGATCTTCAGCTACTTCCTACTTCCAGCCATTACCTCGCATTTCCGCACTCAGTCCCCACAACTTGGTTGTTACCCAGCTGAGGTGTGTCTGTGGATGACATTTCCTTGTGCCACTACTCTCTGATATTGTGGCTCCTGACCTTTGTGTGTTATAAAGCGACCTCTTCTGACTCTATTGAACTTGTTCTGTGTATATTAGTTTGATGTTTTCTCCAGACTTTTTATTTAATTTTGAGAATAAAGTGGTCATTCTTTTTAACGTTGGTATATATATTAAAAAAAAAAAAAAGGTGATGCATGGAAGGAACTGCGTGGGGGATATGGGGGTTAGGGAGTGGTTATGTGTGAATGATATTTTGACGCAGCCCGAACGGGTTTCTCCCTGTCTTTTCATTTTCTGTATGTGGGGGCGGAGAGGGGTGGTCGCCGATTAAATGAAGCGGCCTTGCTGTGGATGTGCTGTGTCTTGCTGCATTACTTCTGACCCAGTCAAATGGTCGAGATGCAGGGATGACCCGTCCTCGAGGGGGAGGCAAGAAAAAAGGGTGGGAAGTGGTGGGTGAGTGGGAGTGGAGTGGGTTGGGATGAAATGGATGGGAGTAGGATTATGCCTTTTGACTTTGCCCACCTCCCTTGTAAGGGAAAAAAGACCTTGACCCCGTTGCATTAATGCTGTATTACAGGTATGGTAAGACTTCCTCTTGTATTGCGTTTCCTTGTTCGCAGCATGGAACAAATCAGTGAGAAAATTGTGAATTGTCATCCTGCGCAAACACACACACTACGGCGGTCCGGGTTCGGATCGTGGGCGGGGAGTTGGGTGTGGGTGTGGGTGTGAGGTCATAGCATTCCCAGAGATCGGTCATACGAGCTCTGAGCTCTCTTCCGGGAGGGAAATAACTGTCGGTCACGAGTCCAACACGTCATCCAAAAGACCAAGATGAATACAAAAGACCAAGGTGAATACACACACACACACACACACACACACACACACACACACACACACACACACACACACACACACACACACACACACACACACACACACACACACACACACACACACACACACACACACACACACACACACACACACACACACACACACACACACACATACAAACACACACACACACACACACACACACACACACACACACACACACACTTTTGATAGTCATTAGATGCACCCGAGCATCTTATATTTCTTGTAAGCCTGTCTCTTTTTAGCAATACTTTTTTTCAGTTTCTTTGTCAAACCATGTTGGGCGAGCTTGATTTAGGGGACGTCTGTCCTTAAAAGGAATGTATATATGAATCATCTTAGCGAGCGTATTTTGAAATATTTCCCACATCTGATCTACAGGTCTTTCGCTTAATTTTGCCTGTACTGACGATCCTTTTTGTGGTTTTGGTAAATACGAAGGAAGAAAATTGAGTCGAATTATAGCCATGGAAAGGGAGATGAGTTTTAATAGAAACTCATGGGACAGGGAATTAATCGAACTAAAGGAAGAGGTTATGAATTTAAGAAAAGAGTTTTTCGAAGGAAACAAAGAGGTGTGTGATTTAAAGAAAAAGAATGCTAAAATAAACAATGAACCGAGAGAATTAAAAAAAGAACTAATTGAGGTTAAATGTGAAAATGAAAGGATGAAAAACAACGATATCACATGTAGTGAGAATAAAAGAAATTAAGTAAGTTACAAAATACAGGCAATGTCTGAAAGAATTGAAAAAAATCTAGGAGAGGAAAATTTGCAGAAGATTAAGAAATGGAATGAAAACAGGAAAAACGAAGAGATAGCTTTTAAAGAAATAGTACAACAGAAAATGCAAGAAAATGCAAAGGATACAATTATTCAAGTAATCAAAGAGAAAGCAAATTGGGTCAAATATATAGTAGATAAAAAAGTGTATTGTTGTATATGGACTAAAAGAAAAACATGGCACGATTAGGTATTTGAGGGGAAAAGATACAGAAAAAGAAACAGCAAAAACAATTCTAAAACAAATACAAAACGGAGACCAAGAAGTAGAAAAGGAAATAGAAGAAGTATATAGAATAGGACAATATCAATATCAATGGGGAAAATAAAAAAAATAAAAAAAAATCGGCATCTTAAGATAAAAGTAAGGTCACATATGGTAGTAGAAGACATACTAGCAAAATCAGGAAAGTTAGAAAAAGTGAACATTACGACAATATATGGATAGAAAGAGAAATGAATGTTGAGGAAAGAAAGAGAGAAAGAGAGAAAGAAAATAATATTCTAAGAGATAAAGCTAAGAAAAAAAAATACGCGAAGAGAACGGAGGTCAAAGGAAAGGAGTTCTATTGGAGAATCTTAGACGCGAGGCTGAGAAAATGGTATGCTCGAGTAAGCGAAACGAAAGGAACAGAAAACGAGATGGAGAAGGAAAAAAATTAAAAGTGGTGTATACTAACATAGACGGATTGAGCTCAGGTTTAAGTGAACTAAACGATTACCTATCAGAAGAAAAACCAGACATAATGGGAATTGCAGAGACAAAATTAAGGGGTCTCCTACCACCAAATAGTCTTGGACATAGATTATATAATCATTAGATTAAAAATAGAGGCGAGAAACAGGTCGGAGGATTCATGTACCTGACCAAGAAAAACTTAAACGTGACGAAGGTTACAGAGGGTATAAACATTGTGGAAATGATAATGATAAAAGTTAAAGATAGGGACATGAAAAGTAGAAATTTTGTAGTGATTTATGTGCCCCCCAAAACGGGATTTTGGAAAGAGGGCGAGCATTCAAAAATGTTAGAAGATACAAGGAATTCATTAAACGAGATGCTGAAGGGTGGAGGTTATCTGTTACTTATAGGAGATTGTAACTGCAAGATCTGTTGGGAAGAGATAACAGTGAAAGTTGGAGAGTATCTGTGGGGAAATGTATTACTTGACATGTCTATAGAACATACAGTGACACAATGGGTAAAAGAAAATACCAGATATAGAAGTAATGAAGAACCGTCGAGACTGGACTTAATATTTACAACAGAACCCGAAACTGTGAATAAAATTAAATACAAGACATCATTGGGGAAGAGTGATCACATATTAATAAAACTTGAACTAAAAGAGGAATTATGTATAGAGAGAAATGAGAAACACAGAAAAGGAAGACTGATGTACAACAAAAGGGACTTTGGGAAACTTAAGATATTCTTTCAAAATGCAAATTGGGAAAAATTCTACAATGAGGAGACACAAGTGGAAGAGAAATAGATGGTTTTGATGACAATTTATAATGAAGGAATGGATAAATACGTACCAAGACAGAAACAGGAAAAGGTACACAATAAGTGTTGGTTCAACAGAAGATGCAGTGAGGTGAAAGATAGAAAAGATAAGGCTTGAAAAAGATGAAAAAAAAATGTAAGGGGCAAATATACATCAACCAAAGAAATGAATATGTAAAAGTGCACAGAGAGGAAAAAAGAAACTTCGAAAAAAACGTAAAAAAAAATATATATATATATAAAGATCAACCTTAGCTATTCTATAGATATGTGCATGGTAAACTTAAAAATAAAGAGGAAATTATGAAACTACTTCATGGAAATATTGAGTACACAGAAGATTTAGAAATGGCTGAAGTCATGAACAATCACCTCAAGTCGGTTTTCACTGGAGAAAAAGCACAGCATTGGGATGAAGAGAACAAAGTGCGAGCCCCCCCCTCCATGAGGTAAATAAAAATAGCACAATAAGAAATAATGAATCAATTAACGAACCTTGATGTCAGAAAATCGCACGGCCCAGACGGAATAGCAAATTGGATACTAAAAGAATGTAAAGAAGAATTAATGTACAAAATATGTAACACAATAAGTTGCTCATTCAAAGAAGGAAAAATACCAAATGACTGGAAAATGCCAATATTGTACCAATATATAAAGGAGGGAACGAAGAAGATCTAACAAATTACAGATGATTTAGAAATAGCTGAAGTCATGAACAATCACTTCAAGTCGGTTTTCACTAGAGAAAAAGTACGATTCCCCCCATGAGGGAAGTAAAAATAACACAATAATGAATCAATTAACGAACCTTGATGCCAGAAAATCACACGGTCCAGACTAAATAGCAAATTGGATACTAAAAGAATGTAAAGAAGAATTAATAGACAAGATATGTAACATAATAAGTTGCTCATTCAAAGAAGGAATAATACCAAATGACTGAAAAGATGCCAATATTGTACAAATATATAAAGGAGGGAACAAAGAAGATTCAACAAATTACAGACCGGTCTCCCTTACAAGCACTGTAGCCAAAATTTGGATAAAACACCTGGAAGAAAACAATATAATAAATCCGAGACAAATTTGATTTAGACTGGAAAGATCATGTGCTGCAAATTTATTGTGTTTCTACTCAAGAATAATAAATATAATACAAGAATGGGATGGATGTGCTGATTGTGCTTTCCTAGACTTACAAAATGTCTTCGACAAAGTACCATATGAAAAATTATTTTAAAGACTGGGAAACGTAGGAGGGATACAAGATAAACTACTAAACTGGATGGAGGATTTTTGTATGGAAGGAAAATAAGGGTAGTGCTCAGAGAAGAGTTCAACTTGGGAGGAGGTGATTAGTGGAGCTCCACAGGGATCAGTATTGGCTCCAGTAATGTTTGCTATTTATGTGAATAACATAGATGAAGATGTGGAATGTTACAAGAACTTCTTTGCAGACGACGCTAAATTGCTGAGGAAAGTGAATGCTGAAACGGATTGTGAATCACTGCAGAGAGATCTGAACAAGGTTTGGAAATGGAGTCAAAAGTGGGAAGTAGACTGCAACTTCAAGAAATGTAGCATACCGGTAATAAAAAAAGAATATCAGGACAATATAGAATCGGAATGAAGGAATTAAAGAAATTGGAATCTGAAAAAGACCTGGGAGTAATCATCACAAATGACTTGTCCCCTGAAAAACAGATAAATAAAATGTTGGAGAATCCTACAACTTGCTAAGATCAATAAAGATGACCTTTACCTATTTGGACGAAGAAATGGTTAAAAAAAAAAAAAAAAAAAATGTCGCACTGAAAAGGCCTAGACTGGAGTAGGAGGCGACACTATAGTCACCCAGTACCAAAAAGAATGTAAAGAAGATTGAAAGAATCCAGAGAACAACTACGAAGATGGCCTCCAACACTTTGAAACCTGTCATATGAGGAGTGATTGTCAAAACTGAATCTACCGACTCTGGAACAAGGAAGAGAAAGGTGACCTGCTGACCATCTACAGAATCATGAAACGCATTGTTTTGTGATATCACAAAAGAAAAGAAAGGCGTTTTTCAAAATTCTATTCCAAACCAGTGGAAAGTGAAATTATTAGATTACATATATGCTAAATTAAGGTTCGTTTGCCATAAAGTAGATATTAAACTTAAAAAGAAGTTGAAACATTTGATTAATAATATTGGTTGGAATAAGGATGCCAACCCTAATTTTGTTCTTAATTTATAGGACAAACCTTTGAGTGAAGACGCGAAATGTGCTCTAGGATATGGTTTGAAATTCGTTGCCAATAATCAGCAGGTGAACTATGTAGATATTGCTAAGAGTTTTTGCAATTTGGAAAAATATAGTGATGTTTCAAATCAAGATATTAATATTTGTAAGGGTTTTGTGTACCATGCTTTATCCACGCCATGCCTTCCAAGTGTTCCTAAACGTTTCTTCACTACTTTTAATAATTTAAAGAAGGATAAAGATTTACACATCACAAAGGCGGATAAAAGTAATTGCTTAGTCATCATGAACAAAAAGGATTACTTAGAAAAAATGGAAATATTACTAAGTGATGAAGAGACATATGTTAAATTGAGCAAGAACCCTCTAGAAAATGT
>NC_134777.1:41811422-41813922 GCF_046742065.1 Oratosquilla oratoria | reverse complement strand
CTCCAAGACTCCCAGACTCTTAGAGACCCAGGCTCCTAGACTCCAAGAGTCTAAGACTTTCAGTCCTTCAGGCCTCCATACTTCCAGACACTCAGACACCTCGCTTTTCAGACTGCCAGTCTCCAGGGCTCTTAGACTCTTACGGAACCAGCCTCAGACTTTCAGGCCTTCAGGCTTCCAGACCTCTAGACACTCAGACACTTCACTTTTCAGGCTGCCAGACTTATAGACTACCAGAATCTTATAGTCTCAGAATTTCAGGCTTCCAGGGGTCCAGACTTCCAGACACTCAGGCACCTCGCTTTTCAGGCTGGCAGACTTGTAGACTACCAGGCTCCTAGACTGCCAGGTTACCGGTGATTGATGATTCGGTTTTAAGTCACGAGCTCCCTTGTTCTGGTCCACGAGGACGGAGTTTTTGTTTCAGCGGTTGAGGAGCACTGCTCAGGGTGGATGATGACCTTTCCAACCACTGCTTCGTGACTAGGATTTGAACCCAAGAAATTGACTTACCCATAGCAGCTGCCAGACACTCACTACCGCTGTACTACAGTGGGCCCCCAAACTCCCGGAATACCAGGATCTCAATTTGTAAGCCTCCAGAAGGAAAGAATAACGAAGGAAAAGAGTAAAGCAAAAATAAGAAATAAGAGACAAAATATGAAAAATTAGAGGAAATGAGAGAGATGATAAGGAGGAAAATGAGAAAAATTATAGAGAAGAAACGAAAAAGTAAGAGCATAAATAAGATGAGGAGGAACATGAACTAGATGAAGGGGAGAAGAAGAAGAAGAAGAAGAAGAAGAAGAAGAAGAAGAAGAAGAAGAAGAAGAAGAAGAAGAAGAAGAAGAAGAAGAAAGGCCCGGGGAGGTGTTGTGGTGATAAAGGTGGAATGAGAAACGCAGCGGCCAGGAGCAGTTTGTCAGACCCGATGAGACAGCTCCGGTAGTGGAGGGGGCCGACCCGGTAGGCTGGCAGGTATCAAACATCGGGAGTCGCGCTGAGTTATCCTGGCCCCGCCACACTGCCCACGGTGGCCCGCGGGGGGCAGGGGCAGGCAGTGGAGGAGGCGATGGTGGGAGTGGGTGAGGGAGTCGACGGAAAACAGGATATTGAAGGATAGGAAGGGAGGAGAAAAACTAGGGGTGGAAGAAGGAGAAGGAAGGGATGAAGGAGGGTGAAGAAGGAAGTAAAGGAACAAGGTAAGTTGGAGAGAGAGGAATTACATTCATATTGGTGGAATAAGAGAATTAAGAAGAGGAGTAGGGAAGAATAGGTGAAGCAAGAGGAGTAAGAGAAGGTGAAAGACGGGAAGGGGGGTGGAGAAAGAGCAGAGAGAGAGAGAGAGAAAGAAGAGAAAGAGAGAAGAGAGAGGCAGAGGAGGAAGAAATGAAAGAAAAAATGAAAGTGGAGTTGGATAGGAAACAGCAAGAGGTCAAGGAGGACACAGGAAGGAAAGAAAAAATAAGGACGCAGATGTAGAAAATTAAAAGGGGCAAAGAATAGAAGTCGAAAAATGAAAGGACAGATCCTCAAGATATGTAAGAAGAGGAGATAAAGGAGGAAATAGAGAGGAAGGAAAGAAAAGATTAAGTATGGATGAAGGGAAAGACTAAAGATGAAATGACACAAGTAAAGGAAGCGGGAAACAGCATATGGCGCTCATTCGATGTGAGGTATTCTTACATTGTTATACTGTAACCGTGGAAAAAGGTTGTGGTTACATAAGGAGGACTTAATGCGGGCGAGATAAACTCCAAAACGGGAGTTTTCTTCTATTTATTAACAATGTAGGCAATCTGGTTACAAATAATATAAGGTACAAATGAGCCATTGCTTTCATCACCTCACTATGATCCTATCGAGCTCCCCTGTACTCATCATATCTCATACCGTCAACCCTCCCCACCTCTCTCTCCCTCTCCCTCTCTCTCTCTCTCTCTCTCTCTCTCTCTTCCTCCCTCTCTCCTTTCCTTTCTTCCTCTTTCTCACTGGTGGTGCAATCGGAAGCGTGCTGGTCTCGCATTCATGTATTCATGGGTTCGAATCCCGCACTCCTCCCCGATTCCCAGCTGTGAATGTTACCCGTTCCGACAGTCCAAGTGCATAGGGCAAAGGTGACGGCTTCGGACGTAGCTACGCGCCTCCTGGCGAAGGTTCCCTACCTTTTCTTTCTCTCCTGCTTTAACCCGTTTTCCCCAGGTACTTCTTATCCGAGTTCCTCCACTATAAGTGTATATATATGACAAAATTTTAAAAGTGAGCAAGTACGGAGATGAGCAGATTATGTAGAAGAGCTGAGATGAAAATAAAAGAGGAAAAGATGACAAAAGAAATGGAAATTAGGAGGTCAATGGATGAAAAAGGATAAGGAAATCAACAATAAAACTGAAAAACAGTTTGAACATGTGTTTGAAGAGTAATGGCGTGAACAAGGAAGAGATCAAGACAGGTAGTATAAAAGAGGGGAGAGTGATGCAAGAGATACGTGGAGAGAGCA
>NC_134777.1:41796422-41798922 GCF_046742065.1 Oratosquilla oratoria | reverse complement strand
CGCTATGTAGTATATAATGGGAAAAAAATATATCTGTATATAAGCAACTTCTCGCACTGACTCACACGATTGGAATACAATGATCTTTTACATCAGCTTCCGTTGAACAGGGACAAACCAGGTGCTTTGGCTATGTTTCTTCATGTCTGGACATATAACAATACTTTTGAATTTCTGTTATCAAGGAAAAGACAACCGGAACCTCATTGGCCACTATTTTCTTAGCTGCACCTCATCAGAACGTCTTTAGTTTACCTTTCCAAAGAGGAGAAAAGTACATGTACACTTGGATACATGCACAACTGTCAATACATCTATACATATTAAAAAGACAACACACACACACACACACACACACACACACACACACACACACACACACACACACACACACACACACACACACACACACACACACACACACACACACACACACACACACACACACACACACACACACACCACACCACAAACACACACACCCACACACACACAACACACCTCTCATGGCGCTTGTGTTTAGAGCTCTGCGACACTCACACTACGAGGTCCCGGGTTCGACTCTCGCCCGGGCAGAAATTAATATCAGTATCGCAGCGCAGAGGGGTGTTACTCCCAACTCTCGTGGGCGGGGAGTTGGGGGTGTGTGTGTGTGCAAGGTCATTGCATTTACCCATAGATCGGACTACGAGCTCTGAGCCACTTCCAGAGGGAATAGCTGTCGATCACGAGTCCAACCGTGATCCAAAGACCAAGTGAATCACACCCACACACACACACACACACACACACACACACACACACAAACAACTCACAACACACACTCACACACACACCTACACACACACCCACACAAACACACACACACACCCCCACACACACAACACACACACACACACAGACACACACACACACACACACACCCACACACACACACACACACCCACAGCACTCAACACACTCAACACACACACACACAATACTCACGACACACCCACACACACACACACCCAGCCACACCACACACGACACACACACACACACACACAAACACAAACACACACACACACACACACACACACACACACACACACACACACACACACACACACACACACACACACACACACACACACACACACACACACACACACATTCCGTAGATGACAGTAATCTGAATTAAATATGATTTCACGAACGGTTATTGCGTCAGTAATATTGGTTTAGATAAGTGGTCTGAATCTCAGTTTATAATCGATATGACGGAGATACTACTACCGGCACCCGTAGACGTCAACAGTCCGTATCTATGGCAACGAAGGAAGCCAGCTTCCAGCTTAATGGTACCACATGTTACAATCCACCGTTTCCGCTTGATGTTTCTGTGTCGTTCCTGTATCGTAGCCGCTATACGACACTATTTATATCACGGCCAGGCTCTGCTTAGTTGGAAATATCTAGAGTTAGTTAAAAAAGAAGTAGGAAATAATTATATTGAAGAGGTTTATAAAGACATCGAGACATTCTTCACCGTTTCCATTACTGGTTCCTAGTCCCACGTAAATGAAATCCTTCATAGCAAGTCAGAAGTAGATCTATACTGGTAAAGAATGTCATCGGAGCGACATTGACAGCCTCAACCTTGTGAACATGAACTTACGTTCTCGACTGAATGGAATTGTCATGTGAAAGTACTTTAAAGAAAATCCTTAAAATATCTTTGAATAAAAACATTCTATCGAGAGCTTATATTCGTAGTTTTACAATTCACTTTGATGAAAACCGAAGCAGTATATGCCAGTGCATGTACACCAAATAGATTATTTGCTCATTTTCTTGCCCTGTTATATGTTTACTAATTTATTTAATATCTATCATCTACCTACCTCTTTTCATGGTGATGTGTGCTATAGAACTGATCCTAGCTAACACTTGGCCAACTAGTAATCAGGTAAGGACTTGAAATAGTGGTAAAAATCTTCAGAACTGCATAATTTGAACAACTTCAGCACAGCAACTTTTGCTATGAATTTTGTCTTTGATGATGCCTTTTACTCTGCCGTACTACCTGGCTTATCCGTTCACCGCTGTTAGAGAACAGATCAGGCAAGTGTGACAGATGTGTCACCTCTGCGTTGAATTAACTCCAGTTGCGGAGGTGACACCTTAGAGGAGGAGGAGGAGGAGGAGGAGGAGGAGGAGGAGGAGGAGGAGGAGAAGGAGAAGGAGGAGGAGGAGGAGGAGGAGGAAGGAAGAGTAGGAGGAGGCGGCGGGGAGAGGAGGAAGAAGGGAGCGGAGGAGGAGGGATGATGAGGAGGGAGTGAGTAGTAGAGGAGGAGGAGGAGGATGTGTCGAGTGTCACCGGGCAGAACGATGTTTGTCGGAAGTGTCAGCCTCCACCTCTCTGACACCATGACTGCCACCACATCATTTGACCTTGTGTCAGCTCACTTGTCACAAGCCACCGAGCACCATTGCCACACATTTCTGCTTCTCTCTC
>NC_134777.1:41791697-41795922 GCF_046742065.1 Oratosquilla oratoria | reverse complement strand
TCGCCACTCAGATCGTTCAAAAGTTTCAAAACCTGATATGATCATATACCCAGGGTTAGTCAGACTAAAATCTACAGTCTTGTAATAGTTACAACGCCAGACCGAATTATCTTAGTTACCGCCTTGATCACTGGTGTCGTTGGATTTCATAGAAAAGGGGTTTCAGGACTGTAGATTTCAATCGCCCCAACACTGGATATACGATCACATCAGGTTTCGAAACTCATAACGGTCTCAGCCACCTACCCTTTAACGTATATTTTTCTCTTTATCCTGGTTTCTACCAAGCTATCTTATTCGTATCCGTAGCACCTCGTCGGGAGCGAAGGGACTGGCCAAAATAGGCAACAAAATATTCCAGAGTCGAACGAGTTAAGTCCTCTTAACCCAGCGAACACTCCTAAGCTAAATGAACATCGTCCAAACCCTGTTAATATTGCCATTACTATTCATGATTAGTACATTAGTCTTGGCCTTTACAAGTCTATTTTATTCGACTGAGGAAAAACTCTTGGTCAGGAAAAGGTTTGAACCTGTGTCCAATAGCTTATACATTTGTTTTGGCTGCTGTCAGGTGATTTCATTCAGCCGACGGGAAACTCCTTGCGTCACAAAAAAGGTTAAACTCATCTCACTTCACTGTCATTGACGACTTGTGCACTTGTTCTTTGCGGTCGCAAGGTAATTTTAATCCGGAGAGGGAATTCCCACCCCTGCCCAGCGACGGAGTTAATAAAAGGTGAGGCCAGAAATTCTCAACCTGGAATATATATACCCCCAGTAGGGATGGGAGGGGGACGGTAAATATGTCACAGTTATCAGTTCTGCAATACGTTGTACCTAGCTGGCTACATTTTGTATATGGTACATGAAAAGTATGCATATCTTTTCTTTTTTATTAAAAAAATCATGTAGAACCTAAATACTGAGTTCTTTTTTCTATTTTCTCGTGTTTTTCCTCTATGAGTATTTTGTAAGTGGGCAAGGTTAGGTTGAATTATTTAATGTATCAAGTAGAGAACCGTTTAGTCTTGTGATGAACCATGTGATTGACTCTTGCAGGAAATGTGAAAAAAATTGAAAGTGCTGGTTCCATGTTTTACACCGATCCGATCGGGAACCGTGAAAACAAACATGGCGGCCAGGAAGTCTGGCCGCTATCTCGATCGGGCAAATTCCAATGTAGATAACTTCACTGTTAATGGCACAAAGTACATGAAACTTACAAATACGACTCACTTGCAATATATATTTGTTTCTGAATTGTTTCCAGCCAAATTTATAAACAATTAAAGTGATTGGACGCCATAGGTCGCCATCGGACGCCTTTGGACGCATTTTAGGCAGACCCGTTGGGTTCGAGTCTGATCCAACGGTTCCTGATCTTAACTAATACATAAAATACCTAAACCTGAGAAACTGAGGTTTACACACGTGTTAGATGCGTTTGTATAAACCGGTTTTGGATCATGTTTACTGTACCATTATATACACAGATTTTGTCCTCTGCTTCGAGACTCTAGTTTTTGGAAGCCAATCACGTAACCCAGGGCCTGACACAGGTTTAGAACTCCTGTGATGTATTATTTTATTATGTGTTATGTATTATGTGTTATACGTTTTATATCATGTGTTATGTTTTATTATGTGCTGCGTGTTATGGACACACTAATGACGGAGATGACGGAGATACGAGTAGACAGAGATGGGAAAAGATTGACCGAGATAGATCAAGATTGACCGAGATAGATCAAGATTGACCGAGATAGATCAAGATTGACCGAGATAGATCAAGATTGACCGAGATAGATCAAGATTGACCGAAATAGATCAAGATTGACCGAGATAGATCAAGATTGGCCGAGATAGATCAAGATAGATTGAGATAGACGTATTGCTAAAGCAACGACAGCTTCTAATAAAAAAGAATAATAAAAACAGGTTAAAATGTGTAACACTACATATAAGACAGAATTTAGCCTTAAAATTATTCTTGCTAAATTCATATCTTAAATTTTCTTACATTTCCTAATAACCTCACTTTATAAGCAGTACAGGTCAGTCTGTAATCATTATGTTTCACTAGATCTTCGCCTACAGCAGCCATTCTAGATAGATAGTTTTATTTCTTCTCATCCTGAAGAAGCCTCTGAGAGAGGCGAAAAAAATAAGTTTCCGGTGTTTGTATCAGCAGTTTTATCAACGCATATCACTACACCCTTTCACATGATATCAAAATCATGAGTAATTATGTTCAAACCTTGAACAATGAAAATAACAAAAGTGGTATATGTTTGTTATAGTTGGAGTTTTACTAAATATATCCAAAATTTATATTCAAGAAATAATACATTATCTTTCAAAGGACGCAATACTCGTTGCTCCTTCATTCTTTTACACACATGTATCATTCTGAGCCTTCACTTTTTTTTCTAAGGTCACCCTCCAAATTTGCCTGACGCGTTTTATGCAGTCGATATTTTTGGAGCTTTAGTGATATCCCTACATGTAAATTAACAATATTTTCTATTAAAAATTAATATTGATATATCTCAATCTCTATTGCCCCTCCGTTGTAGTACTTTCTTTATCTCTCTCTTATTATCTCTATGACTACCTCTCTTCGCTGTGATATTGTTCCTCAGGAATGAAGCGATAGATATTTCTGACAAAATACAATCCACCAAATTTGCATCCAAGACAGAACCATGCCTCTAATTCCGCCACTCCCCTTTCTCTTGATTCCAGGACGCCACGACAAAAACCAAGCACCGGAGTACTCCGTTGGTGGCCCCGTGGACATCCTGAGGGACGAGCAGGGATTCGGCAGGTGTTAATGACAAAAAAAAAAAGAAAAAAAAAAAAAAAACTTTTCGGAAGACTTTCTTTTAATAAGATCTTCGAATCGAATAAATATTCCTTTTTATTAGGAGACACGGCCAACATGAAGACTTCGCAAGTCCTTTTTCCGTACGATACTGATCGATCAACTAGTATAGCTTTATATATGTTTATCTGTTTGTGTGTGTGTGTGTGTGTGTGTGTGTGTGTGTGTGTGTGTGTGTGTGTGTGTGTGTGTGTGTGTGTGTGTGTGTGTGTGTGTGTGTGTGTGTGTGTGTGCTTACCTAGTTGTATCCAGTTGTACTTAACTAGTTGTATTATTCGGGAAGAGAGCTATGATTGTAGTGACCCGTCTTTGTATCTTTCAGCATCTAGTTTGTTCTTAAATTCTTGTATAGTTTTTGCACACACTGTTGCCTCATCCAATTTGTTCTAGATATCCACCACTCTGTGTGGGAAACTATTCTTTTCCAGATCTCTTCTATAACTATCCTTTTTGAATTATTCATGTCCTCTTGTTTTTCTCTTATCCCACTTTGATAAATCATCTCTGTCGAGGACTTCCATTCCTTTCATAAGTCTGTAAACGGCCAGTAGATCTTCTCTTTCTCTTCTTCTTTGTTCCAGGGTTGGTAGTCCCAGTTAAGCCAATGTTTGTTCATATGTCAATTTAGAGAATGTTGGTACCCTCTTTGTCATTCTCCTTGTATTTTTTCTAATTTCTCTACATTCTTTTTAGTACTGGGTGTCCATAGTGTCGCAGCAGACTCCAATCTCGGTCTTATCGGTGTGACTAATATTTTCTTTACCATTTCCTCATCCAAGTAGTCAAAGGCCACTTTCATTGACCTTAGTGAATTGAAAGTTTCTCCGACTATTTTGTTGATATGCTTATCTGGTGACATGTCTGCTGATAATTACTCCTATGTCCCTTTCCGAGTTAACTTTTGTACTTCCTTTGCACCAATTTTATACTGCCCTGATATTCTATTTTTACTTTTTTTCCAAACTCCATTATACTACATTTCTTGATGTTGAAGTTCACTTCCCACTTTTGACCCCCTTCCCAAACTTTATCCAGGTCTTTCTGTAGTGATTCACAGTCTTCCTTTGTACTTACTTTCTTTAGTAGTTTTGCATCATCTGCAAAGAAGTTCATATTACATTTCACACCTTCATCCATGTCATTTATATGCATGGCAAACATTATTGTAGCCAGTGTGTGTTGGGGGGGGAGGGGCACATGTGATTTACCATGGTCTTGGATCATGTGTTGGACTCGTGATTTCCTCTTTTTTTATTTCCCTCCCGAAAGATTATATTCAGGTATTACAACCTGTGTGTGTGTGTGTGTGTGTGTGTGTGTGTGTGTGTGTGTGTGTGT
>NC_134777.1:41774197-41786697 GCF_046742065.1 Oratosquilla oratoria | reverse complement strand
TCGCGGCACTTGGAATAGATACTGAGGTAAAAACCAGTGAAAGGGTTAAGGTATATGATAATTCAAGCTTTTCATTCGACAAGAAAAAAAATTGTCTACAAACAACTAAGGTCATGACTATATCAGTGGGGGCTTTCTTGACTACCAGTACAAGGAAAAGTCACTAGAAGATGTTGGAGTAGAGGCCGGTTCCGCGTCTTGCGAAGCAAGATCGAAACTCCTTAACAGCGTTCTTGGACTTAGGAAACGCATTTGACTCATTCACGAGACGACGAAGAAATATATGAGAGGCAAAAAGGTATAAAAGTACAAAAATGAAACGGCCACAAAGGGTTGTTTACATAAGAAAAGAAAGTACTTCAATGCTAGTATTGTATAGCAATCAACTCCTTTGCTGTGATAAGAGATTTTACCAGTTTTGTTCTGACAAGTGTCAAACCATTTCATTCAACCTCATTCGGAACTCCGTGCAACGAGTCTTGGTATGAGTGAAGTTTTACCTCTCGAGAAGATAAGTTTTTGATCGTTCTACTACAACAGATTTAAAAATAAAATAGAATGAACTTAAGCAAAATCTAGTTGAAATGTAATGGTGCATACCCCTTAACACATCTAGCACGGAGTTCCGAAAAGGATTGAATGAAATGAGTTGACGCTTGTCAGAACAAAATTGGTAAAATATCTCATCACAGCAAAAGAGTTGATTGTTATACAATACTCGCATCGAAGTACTCCTTTTTATGTAAACAACCTTTGTGGCCGTTTCATTTTTGTATTTTTATATATTTTTGCCGCGTTTCAAAATATATAGACAAGAAATCATATTGGGGTTTTTCCCTCAGTACTAAATCTTCACAGGACGCTATCGTACCAAAGGCGTTTATTGAAATAGTATTAACCCTTTAACTGAATAAAATCGCCAGAAATCAGCCAAAACGAAGTTCATAAAGAACGTCGTGGAAGTCTTCCTCTTCCGGACTTCATGTCACATCCTTATTTGATTCTGAGTAACCCTGGACGGATTTCAATGGATGTGAGTAATCTCCCCCTCCCCCCTCACAAGCGGAAGAGTCATGTCTGGATAAAGCCTCCCTTACCCGATGGTACTTGTTACTTTGAGCGCTGCCAGATGACTTTATTTATTTACGTGTACCCTAAAATCAGACACCCTTATTAAGGTGAGAGAGACTCGAGACAAAATGGAATCTGGCTCGAAATTCAATTCTGTATCAAATCAGTTCTTCACCGGAGTGAAATTGTCTGGCTCCAGCCAGAACACTGCCTTTGGAGTGCCTCTATGGGTTGGGTGGCTTAAGGGTGCTGCCGCGAGTCGCCGGCGTTATTTCGGGACGCGAGACGCTGGCAGGAGCGTGTGCGCGCTGCGGGACAACGGGGGACCCCTCCAGAGGCAACAAAGGCGTCGTGTTCCAAGACTGTGGATCACCAGATTAAACAACATCAAGATGACATACGACGCGGTCTTTCTTCCAGCTCAAAGGTCACGTGACTCCTCTTGTGTGAGCTGGAAAAATTTCTACTTCTGCGTCCCACCGTGTTGGGTCTACAGCAGCCAGCAGAGACAGCTCACGGAAGGTGTCTCAGTATCAACGAATGTTTGCTCAAACGCCATTGGTGGGTTGATGTGCCTGGCTTGCCCCTCCAGCCAATCAGAGACGAGCATCGCTGCTCATCCAGACAGCTACCCCAAAAGTAAAAGTAAATACAAAAAAAAAAGAGGCTATCCCCAAAAAAATATACGACAGCGCATGAAACCCTTATCAACAGAGATGTAACTAATGGGCCAACATCAACCTGGGAAAGATAAGACGAAAGGCACCTGCATGAGGGGTTCAGGGAACTTTCCTCCTTTGATGTTTTTTCAAGCTACAACTGTTTGTCTTAATCCCCTTTAATACACACAGTGACTCTACCGTATGGATTAATGTTCTGCACTGAATAAAACCCACTTGGATGAAGACTTGTCAAATATACATGTGTCAATATGCTCCTTACTCTTATAATTAAATATTTTCATGTAAAGAGAAAACAAATGATTCATGAACACTATTTTCTTTTAAATAAAATAAAGAAATGCAAACAAAGAACCAAACCAAAAAGCTCACAAGCCACCAAACTTTGCAGAATCCGTCTTTCCATCTCAAAATCAAGTGCCTGAAAATCAAGTGCCTATGGGCACCCCCTCTTGAAAACCTACTTTAAGCCGAAGCTAGGAGGAAAGAACAGGGCACATTGACTCATTCGTAGGTGTCCGGTTTATATATATAAATGTATATATATATATGTATATATATATATATATATATATATACATGTATATATATATATATATATATATATATATATACATATATATATAAATATACATATATATACATATATATATATATACATATATATATATATATATATGTGTGTGTGTGTGTGTGTGTGTGTGTGTGTGTGTGTGTGTGTGTGTGTGTGTGTGTGTGTGTGTGTGTGTGTGTGTGTGTGTGTGTGTGTGTGTGTGTGTGTGTGTGCGTGCGTGCATTCGTGTGTGTGTGTGTGTGTGTGTGTGTGTGTGTGTGTGTGTGTGTGTGTGTGTGTGTGTGTGTGTGTGTGTGTGTGTGTGTGTGTAAAATTATTTCACTTCTCCCAATGGAGGAAATGCACGACGACATGCTGCAATAGGTTAGGGTATCCGGCTTTGAACCGATAATTCGGTGGTTTGAATTCACTGGGGGGGGGCGATATGGGCAAAGGTTTGTTGTGAACTGGTGGTGCATTCGGAAGCATAATGGTCGTGCATTCAATTTGTTGTGGGTTCGAGTCCCGCAATCCTTTCCCATAACCAGCAGTGACAGTTACCTGCTCCAATGGTCCAAGTGCATGGGGCAAAGGTAACGGCTTCGGCCGCAGCTGCGCGCCCCCTGGCAAAGGCTCTTCTTAAAGGAAGAAACCTTACTACACATTTAAAATTTAAGACAGTGATGGAAAGAAAATGTTGAAGAAGCCCTCAGAAGACATGACTTGCCCAACATCGAAACTCCGAGGGAGGAAGGAGCCTTCCATGATAGAGCCAAATGGAGGAACATGCTGGGACCACTGACAGGCGTAACGCCTACTACTGGGAGCTGAAGTAAGAAGTAAGAATTGAAGATAGAATGTATTTTATCGCCGACAATCAGCGCTTCTACTTCTGGGTATCGCACCAAATAGGTGTCACAAAGAATGTAAAGGAAAGACTTAAGGAGAGTAGCAAAGAGGGACAGGAGTAGAATTTAAGTCGAGATTAGTTTCCTATCATAAGAGAAGGCTGTGTGACTGGTCTCCGTAGGGGTGTTACTAAAGCCCCTAAAACACCCCATCAGAGAGAGAGAGAGAGAGAGAGAGAGAGAGAGAGAGAGAGAGAGAGAGAGAGAGAGAGAGAGAGAGAGAGAGAGAGAGAGAGAGAGAGAGAGAGAGAGAGAGAGAGAGAGAGAGAGAGAGAGAGAGAGAGAGAGAGAGAGAGAGAAAGAGAGGGAGGGAGGGAGAGAGAGAGAGAGAGAGAGAGAGAGATTACAGTGCGGTAGACAGAATAGGGCTGGAAAATAACTGAAAAGATGAACTGAATGAACGGATGGCGTTGAACTGCATCTTCCTCGGCAGCACGAAGGCGTGCCCTGTCACACTTGAGATGAAAATTTCATTCAGGAACGAATGGACACCTTACGCAGAGTTATAAACTAATAAGAGGATAGAATATTACACAGGTCTTACAGAATTTCACAGCAGCTGTTTTTACAACAATTTACGAAATTTCCTACTCAGTTTGCTTGCAAAGTAGAATCCAAGAGTGTTCAGTCAGAAAAAATATGTGCTCAAATGAAAAAGATTTCTCAGTAGAAACCTGTATTGAATGAATAGGTAAAAACAGTTTTAGAATCAATGCCCTAGACAGAAATAATGGAAATACTCCAAGTTAGGTTTTGTCGCTGACCCTCAAAGGGTGTGGAGGGCATGATGATCAGAAGAAAGTCTGAAGAATGACGTGGGAAGATACTGAATTGGTCTTGGAATAGAATGAATTTGGTCAATCGTGATTAGGAAAATGTGTCGAAAGGATCAGAACCTTGTAAGGCACCTAAGGAGTCATCATAAAGAAATTAGTGGTCCTTTACAACGGTAACCACACTGTATTTTTTCAATATATTTTCCATGTTCTTAACAAAAAAGATAATGTGTACCAAATTACATATTCTACATGAAAATGTTTGCATATTTTTCTCTCCTTAATAGTTTATTTACGTATAAAACTAGTTACTATATGCTTAATGATTTTAAACAGTACTTAGAACTACTTTGGAAGAAACAGGAGATTTTTAAGTATCTTGGACCGGATGTGGTGGTGAATGAAGAAGTGGGGGAAGAGGTTAATTAGAGTAAAGGAAATTAGTAAATATCTGGGTAGAATTATTCTTTTTTAGAAAATTAGGCATTTGCGCATAAATGAAAAGAAAAGATTGCATGAAGGACTGATTATAGCCACGGTGGTTTATTTTTTCTATTTTATTTCATTTTTGTACAAATTGTTTGCCAAACACACACACACACACACACACACACACACACATATATATATATATATATATATATATATATGTATATATATATATATATACATATATATATACACATATACATATATATATATGTATATATATATATATATATATATATATATATATACAGGGTGAGCCAAAAGTAGGTGGACAGTATGTGGAATAGGTTTATGTATCAGTTATATCATCTGTATCTCGAGATTCTAATAAATCAAGTAGTTCCCTAATTAAAACAACAGTCTAATTCACATGACCTTTATTTTCAACAAGATGGGGCCCCTCCACATTATTCAAGAGCAGTCCGTGAGTATCTTGATGAAACATTTCCTGGGAAATGGATTGGACGAAGAGGCCCAATTGATTGGCCGGCACGTTCACCGGACTTGACACCGATGGACTTTTTCTTTTGGGGAGTACTCAAGGACAAAGTTTATAGTCGAAAACCAAGAAGTGTCGGTGATTTGAAAATTTACATAAGAGATGCATTTCAAGAAATTAATACCCAGACAGACTTGTGCAAAAATGTTTGTCGAAGCGTAAGAGGCAGACTTCAAAGCTGTGTAAATCGTGATGGAAAACAGTTTGAGCACCTGCGTTAATAGAATTTAAAAGCTTTTGTATTATTGTTCACAATAAAATTTAATTCTCAGTGTAATAATTGTTAGTACATATAGTTGTATGTATACCTAATATCTAAATAAATGTTATCATTTACTGTCCACCTACTTTTGGCTCACACTGTATACATATATATATATATATATATGTATATATATGTATATATATATACATACATACATACATATACCAAGGCTTTTTCCCCCTTCCAAGGGAGGTAGCCACAAAGGGAAAGGCATAAAAACACTCCCACCCATTTCATCCCTAAATACACTCCACACCCCTCCCACCCTTCCTCTCATCTGAGCACCATCTGGATGACGGGTCATCCCTGAACCCTGCCCACCGCCCTGGGTCAGAAGCAGTGTCGCAAGACACAGTACATCCACAGCAAGGCCGCTTCATTTAATCGGCGACCCCCCCTCTCCGTCCCCCTTTGCATATAAAGGGAGGACGGGGAGAAATCCCTTCGGGCTGCGTCAAAATTTACTCACACATACTACCCCCCCACCCCCCCGCCCATTCCTCCTCATGCAGTCACAACATCATCCATATACAACCATTCTCCACTCACCTCTGTCTTCCGTCCTCTCCCTTCCTTCCTCAACAGACATTCCCCTCTTCCCCAAAGCCCCCTTCACCCCAAATCATACATATATAAATATATATATATATACATATATATATGTATATATATATATTATTTATATTTTTTCCGGAAACCACACCACTGCATATTCTAATCGAGAATGGATCAGGTTCTCTATGAAATTGTATAGAAAATATATATTTTTTTTTTGTCTCCTGTGACCTCTTTATTGGAAGGCGTGAGGGTGCATAACAAAATTCAAAAAGATTTAAGCTTTTCATTTTCCAAGATGCCTTTCGAGTAGACAGTTATCCTCAAGAACCAAAATATGAAAAATATGAAATTACGTAGATTATATATATGTATATATATATATATATGTGTGTGTGTGTGTGTGTGTGTGTGTGTGTGTGTGTGTGTGTGTGTGTGTGTGTGTGTGTGTGTGTGTGTGTGTGTATGTGTGTGTGTGTGTGTATGTGTGTGTGTGTATGTTTGTGTAGTGCATACCTTATAAGAAAGCATGTGGCATAAATTCCGAAAAGTGGCGACTCTCGTCATGCGCACCCATGGCGATGGCGTGGTCAGTTCCACCTTGAACCGTGAATCGTATTGAACCTTGTATTGCTTCTCAATTTAGCCAGACTTTCTCTCGATCTTACTGCTTCTGGCACTGTTATTACAAGCATAAGTTGTATATTGACTGCAGGTTTCTCCGAGCAAATGGCGACTGCGTCGGCCATCTTGAAACAGTGGATACTCTTGTTTTAAATATTATTGGTGAGTGTGGATCTATTGAGGACAAAGTTGTGGATGCTTTCAGTGCACCTTATGATGGCACCGTTTTGGAGGTGGGGCAGTCTTTCGGAGAGTCACATAAGATGTACCAATGTATGTAGAGTTGCGGTGTTAACACTCGCCGACAGGGTAGTCAAAAGATTATATGAGAGAGGTAGAAGAGACAGGTATGCCTGATAACAAGGTTATGTTTTTTAAAGGTTCTGTAATAGATAATGCGTTGGACTTCAGTTTCTGGACTGGTGGGGAGAGCAGCGCGTAAGGCGATGTCATAGTGGTCAAGGGTCAGAGCCCTGTCAACATATGGGGGAGGGGATTTCACGATTAGAAAACGAGACTCCATCTTTTTTTTCTTTTTTTCTTGTTGAAGGTACTCCTCCTTATCATAACTTCCTTGTTGAGGATGATCTGGCCATATCTGTTCCAAAGATGTCTCAGAGATTAAGAGTTTTTGGGCTTCTGGGAGTTGCTTAGTAGTTAGGATGTTCTTAATGGGTTTGGTTGAGAGACTCTATCCAACAACTTCCAAAAGAAAAAGCCATATACGAGTTTATATGCCCTACATAAAGAATGCAGCTTTTCATATTTCAGTATGACTACCACTCGACATTCCGGGAGACTCATCCGCCATTTACAAACAGGTTCCTTCCCCTAAAAATCACTATTCAGAAAGTATGACTCCGCCCTGCCTAGGAAGCTCCTGTTGGATGGCACGAGTGTCACTGATTCTGTTCATGACACCAACGGTTTCCAGATCGTAGATGTCTCTTACACTCGAGGAAGGATCCTCGTCAATGAGCCTCCTCCTTAGGGAGAATGATGTGCCTCCTTGAGAAACCCTCCTTATGAGGGCCTGCAACCACACTTGGAAGCTTCCCTTTCACGCCTCGCCATGAACAGAAGCTCTACAAGACGAGCCGTTCCGAACTAAAGAATCCAAAACTCACTTTTACGAATGAACTTTCTCAATATTTGTACTTTTCTGAATCTATCCTTAACTGTAACTACATCGTACTTGAAAATCCACACTGAGTTGAGCGAAAGATGATATACCACGGGGAAATCTTTATTTCGAAATCCAAGGGAAATAATAAATGTTAATAAGAAGCTGATTTAAGTCAAAACAGTGGTCGACTTTAATTTCTCATACAAATAAAGAGATTGTTTCTAATTCTTATGAATACATATAGGTATGTATGTATGTATATATATATATATATATATATATATATATATATATATATATATGTATGTATGTGTGTGTGTATGTGTGTGTGTATGCGTGTGTGTGTGTGTGCGTGCGTGTGTGTGTGTGTGTGTGTGTGTGTGTGTGTGTGTGTGTGTGTGTGTGTGTGTGTGTGTGTGTGTGTGTGTGTGTGTGTGGTGGTGTGTGTGTGTGTGGTGTGTGTGGTGTGTGTGTGTGTGGTGTGTGTGTGTGTGTGTGTGTGTGGCGTGGTGTGTGTGGGTGTGTGTGTGTGTGTGTGTGTGTGTGTGTGTGTGTGTGTGTGTGTGTGTGTGTGTGTGTGTGTGTGTGTGTGTGTGTGTGTGTGTGTGTGTGTGTGTGTGTGTGTGTGTGTGTGTGTGTGTGTGTGTGTGTGTGTGTGTATGTAGGAAAAATCTATTCTGCCATTCAAATGAACGCACAAAGGTTCTTAGCCTTAACGCCCTCGCTATAATAGCGTAATCTATATATTTTTTCTGGTTAACATCATATTGAATTATTTTGTCAGTGTGAGGCTTATAATTCCATCTCCATACTCAGCTGAATAAAACCAATGAAATTACCAACAAAAATAATCAAATGAGCCACAAGTACCATCGTTTTCGACAAATAGGTCGACATGTTTGAGTTGGAACATGCGAATATATCTACATTTTACCTACTTCAACAATTACAGTATGAGTGATGTGCCACTAATGTGAAGCAATGATTTATCTTTCTGCATGTATCTATTGTCTATGACTCTAGATTGTATTTCATAAATGGAAACCAGCGTTTTAGCTGACAGTGTGAGTAAACTACTCCACTCACAGTGCAGTGTATCAGTCATCACTGTAATACACTGCAATATGCAAATACAGGATGACTTGAAGTTTAGCCAGGTATTCTGTCGTCTCCACACAGGTGGCAACAGACAATGAGCTACAATGATGAAGACTACCAATAAGAAACATTTTGGTTCAAAACGAGGTCGAATGAAATACAATATTTGGCTTTGATGTTTCTCTAGGTGAACTTCGAACTGTATTACATTCAACTGCCGCGGCTGGAAGTTTACTCCATGCACTGACGACGTGGATAGCGAAGTTGAATCTATTTCCTGATAACAAAGGTGAGAAAGTTCCCGAATAAGGGAGTATCTTCCTCCAAACTACTGGAATATTGAAAAGAGAACATCATAAACAAAAACGCATCAGAACAAAGTCGGCTTGGTTCCTTTAGAGCAGGTGTTCTTAGTGCTTCAATAGCCCTTGAGAGTATCGAAACCGGTCCTCGGGGGCACCCAAAAAAGCATCCTGGAAAATATAAAATTGATAATTTGCGTAAGAACCATATTTCATTCATTTGTTTACTGAAAATAACAATGAAAAGAGCCCTATAATTCAGCTGTTACTTCATAGCCATCCTGTTTTCTCTTTGCTGCAGTGAATTACAAATTAAAAGTGGTAAGCAGTAGGCTAATATCAGAACTGGGGTATCGGGGCTGTTTTTTTTTTTTTTTTTTTTTTTTAAACCAATCCTCTAGAGGACATGCTCCATCCTCGCAATGTTCAAATGAATTTGGTAATGACATTCTGATTTTTTCTTTTTTTCAGATCACCCTGCAAAGGTTTTCCATGTCTTCTGACTGACTATCACTGGCGAGCAGTCGCTCAGTAATGAGCAAAGACGTCAGAGAATCCTATAGTCTAATATCACTGGTCAATAAAGAATTTATCCCAAGGAAAACAATAGCTGTATCTTGTGTTTTTGCATGTAGAATCCATAAATAATGTCCATTTTTTTTCCATCACCCACGGTTTTTGTGTTCACGGAATGTTACGTTACGTGTTTTACGTGGAATGAATTTCAATCAAGTGGTTGGCAATACTGAGTTAGCAACACTTCGTGAGATTGTTATACGTTTGGCATTACTGTGTTTGAAGTGTTGGTGTGAGGTTGTGTAGTGCGCATTTGTGTGGTAATAAGTTTGTGATATTGTACAGTAGCGTACCCGCCAGTCACCTTCACTATGACAAGAAACTGTACTAACCACCCAGACAACTTTTGCTTTATTTGTGGTGTATTGATATTCAAGTCACAAAGACGAGGTTTCACACCATTGATTAAAAAATGTTACGAACATTATTTTGGCTGCAAAGTGGGGGACCAGGATAAAAGCTGGGCCCCTCATGTGTGTTGTGTAACCTATGTTAGGCTTCTCACTACATGGGCGAAAGGTTCACGCCACATACCTTTTGCCATCCCTATGGTTTGGAGAGAACCAAAAGATCATACTTCAGATTACTACTTCTCCATTGCAAATATAAAAAGTATAAAAATCAACATCCAAGCATATTGTAAAATATCCTAATTTATCATCTGCTATGAGACCAGTACCTCACAGTCAAGATTTTCCTATACCTGACCCTTAAAAAAATATAACTATGTGATGATGAGTCAAGTGAAGAGGTTATGAAAAAAACAGAAGACATGCACTTCCAGCCAATCAGCTCTTCAAGTGAACCCCATTTATTGAATCAGAGAAATCTCAATGATCTTGTGCGGAAGTTAAACTTGTCAAAAAAGCAATCTGAACTTCTTGCTTCCAGGATAAAGGGCTGGAATTTTCTCCAGAAAGAATCCAAAGTTAGTTTTTATCGTAAGCGATATTGTGATTTTGAACAGTTTTTCTCACTTGAGGATGGTGTGGTGTCTTGCAATGGTGTACATTCTGTTATGGAGGAAATTAACCATAAATATGACAGGAGTTAGTGGCGCTTGTTTACTGACTCTTCAAAAGTGAGCCTGAAAGGTGTTTTACTCCACAATGGAAATAAGTTTCCTTTTGTTCCTCTGGCCCATGCAGCTAACATGAAGGAAGCATATGAGAGTATGAAGCTTCTACTGCAAAAAATATGAAGAACATAAATGGAATACCTGTGGTGACCTAAAGGTTGTGACAATTTTACTTGAAATGCAGCTGGGTTACACAAAGTTTTGTTACTTTCTCTGTGAGTGGGACAGTTCGGATAAGAAAGACCATTATGAAAAAAATGTGTGGCCGAAACGAACTCTGACCCCAGGAAAGAAGAATGTTGTCAATCCTCCTCTTGTTGACTCAGAGAAAATTTATCTGCCTCCTTTACATATTAAGCTAGGGTTGATGAAAATTTTTGTTAAAGGATTGGCTAGAACTGGAAAGGGATTCACATATTTGAAAAATAGGTAGTGACGCAATAATCAAAGAAGGTATTATCATTGGACCACAAATTGAGGAGCTGATGAGAGACCAGAATATTAATGAAGAGATAAATGATCTTAAAAAAGCTGCATGGCTGTCATTTAAGAAAGTTTGTGCAGAGTTTTGGGGGAATCACAAAGCAAGTAACTATTCTGAAATCGTAAAAGAGCTACTGATATCCTACAAGGCCTTGGAATGCAATATGAGCCTAAAAATCCACTTCCTAGACTCTCACTTGGACTTTTTACCTGCAAATCTTGCTGCCGTCAGTGACGAGCACGGTGAGAGTTGCAACTAGGAAATTCTGAACATGGAAACCCGGTATCAAGGGAAGTGGAGCTCTTCAGCGTTGGCTGATTACTCTTGGACACTAAAAAGGGATCTCCCAGAAGCAAAAAAACGCTTGAAAAGCATACATTTCTACATTTTAAAGCTAAGTTTCCTTGAAACATCAGCCTCATTTATTAGTTATATTTGTTTCTGCAGAAAAACTGTCTGATAGAAAAATTCTGAAAACATATGAAATCAGCAGAAACAATTCTATCAAGTTCACTTCCTTTTGCTTGTGGGACAGGTATTTTAATCAATTTTGTTGACCAGTGTATTTCGGTAAATCATTTGTGTATATATTGTACGAACAATGAGACAAATGAAAACGAACCACCACAAGGATCCCTTTGGGGGAACATACATACATACACATATACTGTATATACATACATATATACATACATACATACATACATGCATACATACATACATGTATGCATACATACATATACACAAACATACATACATATACAAAAGGCTTTTTCCCCCCTACACGTGGGGTAGCCAAAAAGAAAAGGCATAGAAACCACTCCCGCTCATTCCATCCCCAACATATTCCACTCCCCTCCACCCTCCTCGATCCCTTTCATCTTGGCACCTCCTGGATGACGGGTCACCCCTGCATCCTGTCCACTGCCCTGGGTCAGAAACAGTGTCGCAAGACACAGCACATCCACAGCAAGGCCGCTTCATCAATTCGGCGACCCACCTCTCCGTCCCCTCATGCAGAAAAGGAGAAACATACAAACATACATGCATTATATGCATCCCCAGAAGCTTGGCTACACACTTATTGCAAGTTTGCTTTCATATGTTCAGAGGATCACTGCCTATAAGTTGATCACTAATATGAGTCGTAGTAACATCGGTGAGAAGGTTAACCGAGGTAATTTTAGTCCTATCGTAGCACAGATGGTATCCCTCGACTGAATGAAATCACCTGACGGCAGCCAGAACAAGTGTACAAGTCATGAATACCAGTGAAGTGGTTAAAGAACCACTTTCCCAAAATGAGACATGTTTTCCTTCTATCTTAGCTTGGAAGTGATCATCATTGCTAATGTTGCCAAGTAACACAATCCGACTTGTAGGTGAGAGCATGCAAATGCAAACAATGCGCTACGT
>NC_134777.1:41739197-41769197 GCF_046742065.1 Oratosquilla oratoria | reverse complement strand
CCACATACTTCCATCTGTGAGGAGTGTCCATGAGGGCGTCATTGATAAGGATGAGGAAGCAAAGGGGACCCATCTTGGTACCCTGGGGTACCCCACAGGTCAGGGGGAGGAGGGGGAAGTTGACCCCTGGTAATACAACTCCTGGAGTTTATAAATTACCTTGTTTAGATTGCAATGATGTATATTGGGGACAGACGGGTCGAGATCTCAATACCAGGGTTAAGGAGCACAAGAACTCTGTTAAATACGGACAGGAAAATTCCGCAGTATTTCAGCACGTCGCCAATAAAAACCACCGAATAAATTGGGACGATGCTGAAATAATTTATAAATCCAAATGTAGTTTCAGAAGAAAAATAGTAGAATCCTCCTTAATAAATAATTTCCCAAATTATAACATTTCCCATGGTCAATGGTCACCAGACTGTATTTCTTCTTTTGCCATAAATAAAATGTTACCATCAACATTAGCGGTGGACAAAAATCACCAAGGCCCATGCAACGCCGGTCATGTGACCTGAGCCACCAAGATGCGAGCATGCGTGCCGGGCGTGTTGTCCTGAGCCTCGTCCCCTCATGCTACCTCACTGCTTTACTATAAATACACATTGTTCTGTACTTTGTAACTCATATCTGCCGAAGAGGATCACAGTAAGTGATCGAAATATACAGATCTCTATATCTTCGCTTATTCTTCTCCGAAAGTGGGTCATCAGTATTATATATATATATATATATATATATATATATATATATATATATATACATATATATATATTATATATGTGTGTCTATATATGTATCTATATATATATATATATATTATATATGTGTGTCTACATATGTATCTATATATATATATATATGTACATATATTGTATATATATAAATATATATTATATATAATATATATATATAATATATATATATATATGTATATATATATATATAATATATTACATATATATATATATATATATATATATATATATATCCATATATGTACATATATATGTATTCATATTCGGTCTATAAATACTTATGTGCACAAATGATATATAGTATATATATGAAATACAATATGTTATATATATATATATATATATATATATATACATACATACAGTATATATATAAACACCACAATCCTAAGACCAGCACTCCTATACGGCTGCGAAACGTGGACAACAACAAAATACAGAAGTCACATCCAGACCATGGAGATAAAGATACTCAGGCCTATTCACAATTTCATTCGAAGGGATGATATTCGTAACGAAGATTTCAGAAGAAGACTGGGAACTGACTCAATCATCGACATCGTCGAGAGATCTTAGTTGAGATATTATGGTCACGTGATACGGAGAGAGAAGGACAAAACCATTCACACAACATTGATGTGGATCTCTCTATTTCTATCTTCTATATTCCTTTTTGTTATCTTTAACATTTGCAACATT
Source organism: Oratosquilla oratoria (assembly GCF_046742065.1). Lineage (NCBI taxonomy): Eukaryota > Metazoa > Arthropoda > Malacostraca > Stomatopoda > Squillidae > Oratosquilla > Oratosquilla oratoria. The sequence goes on along the minus strand of NC_134777.1, from coordinate 41,767,737 downwards.
TATTTTCTTTTTCAAAACTAGTTTATTTTTCTCGGCTCTGAAATTGAATTTAGCTGTGCAACTTACCATTCTGTGGTCACTACCTAAATCTAATTTATCTATGACCGTAATATTGCTAACGCTCTCATCTCCTAATATGAAGTCTATTTCGTTCTTTCGTGATCTATTTGGACTTCTACAGGTCCATTTGTAACCTTCACGCTTTTGGAAGAAAGTGTACATTAATCTCATATTGTAGTTCTCTGCACAATTGACCAACATCTCGCCTCTATCACTTCTCTCACCTACGCCAAAATTCCCAATGCACGACTCACCTCCCATCTTCTTCCCCCACTTTATCATTAAATTCGCCTGTTACCAAAGTGTATCTGAAACTTTAGCAGATGTGAGCGAATTCGTATTAGTAACAGATGGACAAGCACCCTGCCTGGTACCCTGAACACTGTAGTTGTTGCAGTCCTGCCTGTTCCCTTTCCCATTTCAAATAGGAATGACCAGACCTTTTTTTCCAATCAGAGCGAATGGTACCGGAAAAACAGACAACAGACAGTTCTACATGTAACCCATGGATCACGGCCTCACCATCAGCTTTCAGAAAGTCTGGATTGATGTTGCAGATGCAACCTGCCTTTCCATCCTTCAAATTACTTACAACCTCTTTGAACTTTGTCAAAGAGGGCGGAGATTCGTCTATCGGTGTATCGGCAACCGCCACCTGAACACTACCAAGGGAAAGATGTCCGCTGGGAGGGTCTTCCACACCTGACACTAGCTGGCCATCACCTGTTCAGACAATGTTCCTCTGGGTCACAGTTTTGGAGCGAAATTTCTTCAGGACCCAGTAAGAGGGCATGAGGTCATTTGCATTAAGATAGCCCACGACATCCTCAACGATTTCCCTGGTGTACTTTTCCTTATTTATCCTCATGAGAGCCCTAGTGCACCGTTTCTGAGTCCTATATTGTCCCCAGCCAGTATGGCTCAACTTTATACTCTCCAGTCTCTCCAGTGATGCCACACCATTCCTCGCCCTTGGACGCATTCCGACGCACTCTCCAGTAGTTGCCAAAAGTTTCACGGGTATGTACTGTATACATACATACATACATATACACACGCACACACACGCATGTAGCAAGGTCACGCCTTCAAGAAACCGTTTTCTATCAATATACGCGCACCATAATTAATTTCCTGTATCAATTATTGTTACTCACCGGAACTAGTAATTATGTAAACATGTCTTGATTAACAGTTTTATGTCTTCATATCAATGTGTAAATATATACATATGAATAACTAATATTACGTATAGTAGGAATTGTAATTTATTAATTTGTGCAGAGTACTCCTAAATGTAAAATACGCCCTTCTTGTATTCCGCTACCAAGACAGCTGCCTGATTCGGCTACAGTTGCATTGTATTTGCAATAAAAAAAAGTTTCGAGAGAAACGGAATTTCTTTAATCATACTGCCACGGACGAGTTCCTTATATATATATAGAGATAGATATATATATGTAGAGACATTGGGACAAATTATGGGAAAGGTGGAGGGGGAAACACGGGACTTTATCTGATTATCGAGTTTATTTTCGCTATTGTAAGCGAAACCGGTCAGGAATAAACTCGATATTCAGATAAAGACCCGTGTTTTCCCCTCCATCTTTCCCATAATATATATATATATATATATATATATATATATATATATTATATATATATATGTGTGTGGGTGTGTGTGTGTATACATATATGTATATATATATATGTATATATATCTATATATATATGTATGTATATATATGTATATATATATCTATGTATAAATATATATATATAATATATACATATATATATGTATATATATATATATGTATATGTATATATATATGTATATGCATATATATGTATATATATATGTATATGCACATATATATATATGTATATATATATATAAATATATATATATATATATATATATATATATATATGTGTGTGTGTGTGTATATATATATATATATATATATATATGTATGTATGTATGTGTATATATGCATATATACATATATATGTATGTATATATTTGTATATATCTGTTGAGACATTGTGACAAGTTGAAAAAGGTGGAAAAAGAGAGGAATGATGAGACATCATTCCTCTGAAGAAGCTACAAGCAAAACCGCTCAGGAATAAACTCGGAACGAGACCCGTGACTCTCTTTTTCTACCTTTTTCCATGTATATATATATATATACATATATATATATAATATATATATATATATATGTATATATATACATATATGTGTATATATATATATATATATATATATATATATATATATATATATATATGCTTGAAAATAAGGTAATAGCTTAATGTAATACTATAAAGTGGATGAGGCACTCTGAGCGTTCATCGGAACCAAAGTCATGAGAAGAAACTAACATTCCGCTAGAACTAAAACTTACATAAAGTGGCGATTTCTTTTTGACAAGAAATTCTGTCGTAGAGGAAGACTTAATTTTAGTTTTCACTACAGCCACAAATTTGCAAAGTTTGTCGGAAGCCCTATATTGGATCATTGATGATATTTCTAAAACAGTTCCTACTTTATTTGACCAACTTTAAATAATTCATGTACCTGTGGGATATGGAAATCGTTGGGTCTTCTCACATGTCTATGCTTTAATTTCATGTCTCACGCCATAGCGTAAGTATAATAAGATATTTCATGTCTGCCACTGTCGCGACCTTACGTGAATATCATGATACATCATAATATTATGTATATGTATATGTTGTGAATTATGTGTGTGTATGTGCATTGTTATTATATTCTAATGTAGTATAATGTAAAACACATGATGCTGTGAGACAAGATGAAACGTTAAGAATTAGTATCCATGACAACGTTCCAAACGTCCTGGTACGTAAATTCCCTATGAGAACTCGAACGTCCAGAACGCCCATGGTCTAAGGTATGCCACCCGCATAAGTGCGCATGTAGTAACGTCATCAACAAAAGTTATAAAAAGAAATACACTGACGCTCTCGAAAATGAAGATCTATACTCTATTGGCCGGTGTGTCCCTTTCGCCATTCCCTGGCCGACTAAAGTCGTCACGTCTTTCTCATAACTACACGACGCCTGTTTCTGTTCTTTACCCCTTTCATGCCAAATATCTTTGTGACGGTATTCGAATGATATTCTTATGACCTTGTATTTATTAATGATTATATAATAATCATGATATTATTACATTACATTTGAGTTATTTAAGTTTTGTTATATATCTTTAAAGTACATACATACATACATACATATACCAAGGCTTTTTCCCCCTTCCAAGGGAGGTAGCCACAAAAGGAAAGGCATAAAAACACTCCCACCCATTTCATCCCTAAATACACTCCACACCCCTCCCACCCTTCCTCTCATCTGAGCACCACCTGGATGACGGGTCATCCCTGAACCCTGCCCACCGCCCTGGGTCAGAAGCAGTGTCGCAAGACACAGTACATCCACAGCAAGGCCGCTTCATTTAATCGGCGACCCCCCCTCTCCGTCCCCCTTTGCATATAAGGAGAGGACGGGGAGAAATCCCTTTGGGCTGCGTCAAAATTTACTCACACATACTACCCCACCCCCCCCGCCTATTCCTCCTCATGTCGTCACAACATCATCCATATACAACCATTCTCCACTCACCTCTGTCTTCCGTCCTCTCCCTTCCTTCCTCAACAGACATTCCCCTCTTCCCCAAAGCCCCCTTCACCCCATCCATCCACCTCATCCTAGGACGTCCCCTCATGTTCACTCCCTCCACATCTGCCTTCCATACCTCTTTTACTAGTCTTTCGTCACTCATTCTTTCCATGTGTCCAAACCATCCTAATATTCTTTCATCAACCCTCTCTCCCAAATCCTTTTTCACCCCTGTTCTCCTCCTCACCTCCTCATTTCTCACTCTATCTAGCCTAGTAACCCCCACCATACTTCTCAGACACCTCATCCCAAACACATTCAAACTCCTTCTCTCTTCTTCTCTTATGTTCCACGTTTCTGCCCCATACAGTGCTGTTGGCACAATCACTCCTTCATACAGTCTCCTCTTCGCATCCATTCCCAAATGTCTATTTCTCATTACACTCTTTAAACCACCAAGGCATTTACTCGCTTCTCTCAATCTACATTCTACCTCCACCTTCACTCCACCTTTTCCTGCTACACTTGCACCCAAGTATCTAAAACTATCCACTTCCTCCAGTCGCTCTCCCTTAATGTTCACTTCCAGTCTACTGCCACTTTCACCCCTTGTACATCTCATCACCTTACTTTTACCCACATTTATCTTTAGCTTTCTTCTATCACATACTCTCCCAAACTCTGCCACCAGCTTCCTCAATCCCTCCTCTGACCCTGCCACAAGCGCAGTGTCGTCCGCAAACAACAGCTGGCTCACCTCCCACTTTTCTCCATTTTCTTTAACCATCTCCAATCCCTGACTCACTACCCTAGCATTCACCTCTCGCACCACCCCATCCATGTATAAGTTGAACAGCCAGGGCGACATAACGCATCCTTGACGAAGTCCCACCTTTACTTCAAACCACTCACTCTCTCCATTTCCAATCCTAACACATGCTCTACTACTCACATAAAAACTCTTGACAGCTCCCAAAAGCTTTCCTCCTATCCCATAAATTTGCATAACCTCCCACAGTGCCTTTCTGTCTACCCTATCATAAGCCTTTTCCAGATCCATAAAAGCCCAAAAAATATCCTTCCCCTTTCCTATAGCTTTCTCACATATCTGTCTTACCACAAAGATCTGATCTACACAACCTCTACCCGTCCTAAATCCACACTGTTCCTCACCAATTACTCCTTCTGTTCCTCTCCTAATCCTCTCAATTAAGATTCTCCCATAAGCCTTCCCTACTACACTCAACAGGCTAATCCCTCTGAAATTACTACATTCACACTTGTCCCCTTTTCCCTTGTAAAGAGGAACTATACAGGCACTACTCCAGTCCTCCGGTACTTTACCCTCTCTCCAGCAAACATTAAATAATCTCACCAACCAGTCCACCATCACTGAACCTCCCTTTTTCAGACATTCTGCATGACATCCATCCAGACCAGGTGCCTTACCTGCTTTCATCATCTTTACAACTGCCTTCACCTCATCCTTCCTTATTTCTCCTCCGTTCTCCTCACTCATCACTCTCATTTTCTTCGTATTTCCCACTGCAGCTATCTTTCCTTCCCTATCCTCCTTCACATTTAGCAACTCCCTAAAATATTCTGCCCATCTTCCCCTCACTGCCATCTCTTCCATTATCAACTCTCCATCTGTACCTTTTACCTTTTCTTCCCTACTTGATTCGCCTCCTCTTCCTCTCTTAATTTCTTTCCAAAACATCTTTTTATTACTTTCAAAATTTTCTGTCATACTCCTACCCCATTTCACATCTGCTCTCCTCTTTGCCTCCTTTACCTTTTGCTTTACTTCTCTTTTCTTTTCTTTGTACCTCTCATATGACTCCCCTGTCCTCTTTTGTAACCAATCTGTGAATGCTCGCTTCTTCTCTTCTACAACCTTCTTTGTTTCCTCATCCCACCATTCACTACCCTTTCTTCTATTTCCCCCTGTCCTTCTTGTTCCACACACCATCCTTGCACACTTTAAGACTCCCTCCTTGAACCATCCCCATTCCTCCTCCACACCCATCTCTGCTCTATCCTTTACTCCCTCCCACTCCTCCTTCAGCTTCTTTTCGTACTCCTTCTCCTTTTCCTTTTCATTCAAGGAGTTCACTCTAAGAACCTCCCTACCTTTTGTCCCTTTCCTCCTTCTCCATCTATCCTCCACTCTCAGCTTACCTTCCACCAAAAAATGATCTGATATTCCCCCACCTTCTCCCCTTAGCACATGTACATCCTTAACTCTTCCTATCATAATCCTATTTACCACTACATAATCCATTAGCGCTCTATCTACCACCCTTCCCTCCACCACCCTCTCCCATGTGTACTTATGCTTGACTTTCTTCCGAAACACTGTATTTGCTATCATCAACTCTCTTTCTAGACACATTTCCACCATCAACTCTCCACTACGATTCTTTCCTGGAACTCCACACTTCCCAACCACTCCATCGATTGGACCATTTCCCACTCTAGCATTAAGGTCTCCCAGTACTATTACATTGACATTTCTTCCTAAACCCTCTATGCACTCATTCAAATCTATCCAAAAGGCCTCCCTTTCTTCTACACTCTTCTCACTGCCCGGCCCATATGCACTTACAAAGACCCACATCTCCTTTCCCAGTTTCACCTTCATCCACATTATCCTTGAGGAAACCTCCTTCCACTCCACTACCCCTTTACCTATCTCCTCACTTACAAGAATAGCCACCCCTTCCCTCCCTTGCCCTCTCTTCACTCCTGATAACCTCCCACTTACACTCCCAAACATACACTCACCCTTCCCTTTCAACTTAGTTTCACTCAAAGCCAACACATCCAACTTTCTTCTCACAAACATACTACCTATCTCTTCCCTTTTACTCTCATCTGTACCACATCCACGCACATTAAAAGACCCAAACCTTAGGGTGCTGGCCCGAGGCCCGCCAGCACCCCTTATGCCTTCACTTTTGTCTTTAGGATGTGTGCCCCGTGGGGCTACAGGGAGAAGGATGCCTAGTCCCTCTCCCCGTCCCTTTCTTCTCGCCTCTTACGATCCAAGTGGGAAAACTTGGTGGCAGTATTCTTTTCCCCCACCACAGGGAATTCCCCCAATCAGAAAGAGAATACTCAGAGAAATGGTACAGGACAGCAACAAGGGGTTGGGGGACAGCATAACGGAGGGACAGTCGTAGTATAAAAGTGTCATCATTTCTCTATGAACAGAATTTCTTCTATCATAGACAAAATGATGTGTGGCTCTGGTCCGTAGGGGCGCCCCATATAGACCCTAAAGTATCGACTGCATGCTACTTTGCCACAATAACAAGCAGCCAATACCCCCAGAGGTAGTAAAAAATATTGTCTGTTGATAATTCCTGTTTTTCGTCCTCCTGATTTTGAAAAGAATACAACATAAAATTCTGTCATTCCCTTCTGGTATATGGTAAGGATTTCCTAACAGGTATATGAGACAGGTGTACTGTATCATTGCGACATGATAAGAGGGAAAAGTGAGGTCATGTATAAACGTATTTTCCAAGATTTCACTGACATCACAGGCGAAAATGGAAATTATATGAACCCACAATCCATAATATTAGATTTGGAATTGGCTGCAATTCAAGCTTTTAAAAGCAGAATTCCTGTCGTCAACAGCAAACACTGTTTTTTTTTTTTTCTATCTAGGACAGTGCTTATGGCGAAGGATTCAGTCAAGTAGAGGTTATCAATTCGCTACAGCAATGATGGAATATTTACTTTAATGATACAGCATATATTTGCCTTGGCATTTCTTTCTTCAAGATTTTGGATTTTTGGATTTTGAGCTTGTCGGTAGCTTGGCCTATAGGGATTTTGGTAATCGTGATAATGGTGTCGGGATTATATATATTGTGAATTTAGGACAAATGGATTTTTAGAAGCTCCGCCATTGGAAATTGAGCCCTTGACTGTGCCGACATTATCACGAAGCAAGGATGTCTACCCACTAGTACGCCTTCAAAAGTAATTGTCGATTCCTTGAACAGTCATCATGCCATAGTTGTACAAAGTCTCATTTTCATCGAGTCTTTATTCATGTGAACCGTACTTGCCGGATTACTCGCCAGATTAGAGAATGAAAATGAGACCGTACCACTACGCCATGATGAGGGCGCTCAGGGAATCGACGATTCCTTTTGAATCATCTTTTATGGCGTCGTGGGTAACATTCTTGCTTTGTGATACTGTCGGCACAGTCAAGGGTTCGAGTCTCAACGGCGAAGCTTCTAAACATACACACACACACACACACACACACACACACACACACACACACACACACACACACACTCATTTATATATATATATATATATATATATATATATACATATATGTATATATGTATATATATATATATATATATATATATATATATATATATATATATATATATTTATATATTATTTATATATATATATATATATATATATATATATATATATACCTCATTGTAAGTGATGGCTAGTTGTGCATCCTTCCTTCAAACTCGGAGTAATCATAGAAGCAAATAAATCTAGATGTAATTGTAATAGTTGTTTAATCGAAAAAAACACATCGAGGCAGGAAAGCAGTTAAAATCAGACCCTAACATTACCATCGGAAAAACGGATAAAGCAGCTATCCTTAAGTACTCATGAACACCTCTTAGTACCTGGATATGGTATACATCATCGTAAGTAATAAGACAAAATTCAAGAAAACCACCAAAGATCCGGCCGAATCACCTAAGAAAAGGTAAACAGAATAATAGAAGGGAACAACGCTGCCAACACAATAAAATTTTGACAAACTAGCCGGCGAATATGGTATGGATTATTGCTACGGAACCGTTAAAACACATAAACTTGGTAATAAAATCCCTGTACTTACATACAAACATACTAAGAAAATGCACGCCATCCTGACCCCCTACACACCTTCCGCTTAGAGTCTGCAATCTACATCCGACATCCTCGACATCCTTAAGACCAACCCTGCAGAAGGAAGAATTATTTCTCTCGGTGTAGAAGGATTATACACAAACATTTCCGTTAATTGTACTATCGATTACATCATCGATCGAGTTTACCACAGTGATTCTACACCAAACCTGGAAATCCCAGAGCTTGCACTACGCGGACTGCTCGAATGTTGTACAAAAGAAGTCCCGTTCATTTGCCCACAAGGAAACAAGTACTACCAAATTGATGGTGAAGTAATGGATCCCCCCCCCTTAGAGTATTAATGGTAAACTTCTTCATGAGTTGCATAGAAGAAGTATTCAGCCGAATAGATAAACCATACATTTACTGTCGATACGTCGATGACACTTCTATAAAAACAAAGAACAATGCAGACGCTGAAAAACTTCGGCTCATACTACAAGAAATCTCTGAGCTCGCCTTCACTCTGAGCTCACCTTCCTCGGCCTACTCGTAAAATAAACAAAATATTCTCTTAACACAGAAGTATACATTAAGTCCACTAACCCTGTACACCGCCTTAATAGTTTAAGTGAGTGCCCTCAGAGATATAAAGAATTTACCATCGGCGCCTACATCCTGAGAGCACTCACCCACTGTAGCACTTGGAAGGAAGTACATAATGAAATTGAGCGCTCTACCCCAGTACTTATAAACAATGGCTTCAGTGAGAAAGGCATTAATCGCCAGAAAGAAGATAATGGACGGTGGTACAAAGGTAATGACAATAACCATAACTAAGAGAAAATTAACATATACTATAAATCCACATTTACAACAGATTACCAAGAAGAAGAACGCCTAATTAAGCAAATTATCAAGAAAAACAGAAAATCAGTCAACTCAGAGAAAATACTAAAGTTAGTGATTCATCATAAGAAAAAAAAAGGAAAAAAAAAATCCTATTAGTCATGTATAGGTTCAAAGGTGTCCGAGGGAACTGTGAAGTCCCTCTACCTACATTGGATAACAACACTGAAGTTGTCCCGTCGCCTTTCTTTCCACCTTACATCAGGAGCCCTTAAAAACCACCTAAGAACTAAACATGGCATAGCCCTGACAAAAAACATGCTAAAAGAAAATACAGAGATTTTGAATATATGTACAAACAATAAATGCCTCCCAATCTTAGAGGCATTATATACCAAATAGTTAAGCCCAAATTTAAACATACAAGCAGAGGACCTTAAGGCACTCCCAAGCATGTGAATAACCGCCACTAACTCAAGCACGCAACAAACCAAAGTATGGAAAAAAAAACATAAACCTAAGCATGGGACAAAACGCCACAAAACCAAGGACGCGACATCTCGTCACAACCCGAAGCCTGAGGTTCTCCCAAGCATATGACAACCCGCCACTGCCCGATCTACCCGAAAATCTCTTTCAGTTATCTACTAACCTCTCCCAGTTCTCCGGTAGCCTCCCCCAGTGAAGAGCAAGTATGAACACAAACATATAAAATGTAATATGATCGCTCCATTATTCAGAACATTCTTCCCTAGCCACATATGAATAACATATGAATATCTCAAGCTCCTCAAGAAGATTCTCGTACCAAAAATCGCGATCTAGCTATAATGACTAACTACAATGAAGTCATAAACCTCCTTTTAAAGGATAACAAGTCCATAGTAAGGCATATGGAAAATACTCTTAAGAAAACAATAAACGCACAACTAATCTTCACTTTCAATGAGGTATGAATAAGCGAAAACCTCCTGCTCATATATACCATTAATATATATATATATATATATATATATATATAAATGTATATATATATATATATACATATATATATATATATATATATATATATATATATATATACATATATATATATATATATATATATATATATATATATATATATATATACATATATATATATATATGTATATGTATATAATAGTAATAAAAAGAAATTCCAACGCTTTACCGACTCAGCCGTGCGATCTACAAGATTTCTCCAACTTGGAATTGAACTGACTCCCAAAGATTATATAGGTAGACTGCTAAATGCCGTCATTACCTAATTTCACAGAGAACCCGAGTTCAACTCTAGGTCAGTCGGCAATGCGAGACCTCGGTTCGAACCCCGGGGCAACTGTCGGAAATGAATTGATTGATATTCGCTGTTACTAGCGATTCACTTCAGATATATACAAATGTGTATATAGATATATACATATATATGTGTATATATATATACATATATATATGTATATATATATATGTGTGTGTGTGTGTGTGTGTGTGTGTGTGTGTGTGTGTATGGAAATTTGACGTATTTGACGATTCTGTTTTGACCAACGTTAAGCTATTTCATTCAACTAAGGCGAACCTCTTGGGCGCTTAAAGGGTTCATATTATGTTATTATCTTTCTCAGTTTAGTGATTCACTTTCCGACAGTTACGCTGTGGCACCTTAGTGTCATCACGACACAGCATATCTGATGTACAACCGCCATCATACTACGGCGTCACCATGCCAGCCTCACCTGGCTGCAATGGTTTATCATCATCCTTACTACTCCATAAATTTCGAAATAATTTTCAGTTTCTGCAGATAACGATTATCTCATCATCATCATCGTCATCATGATCATCACCATCTTCACTATTGTTATCATCACCATCGTCACTACCAACATGACTATTCTTTTTACAATCACTTAATGTCTAATCGACACCAAGACCCACACAAACCAGCACTAACCTCAGCATCTCCATCTTCGATGTTTCCGACGACGCCACTATCACACGACTAAAATTACTTTCAGATGTTCTCACAACCGGTATCACCTCCACCCCCACCCCCCTCCTTAATCCCTTGCCACCGCCGGACCTTCAGCCACCAGTGCTCCCACCTGCCCACCTGTCGTTTAATTTCTAACTCCAATTGTTGCTCATAATTGGACGCCTTTCTCGCTTCCTCTGCCATATGATGGTTATTCTAATGTGTGCGTTTTATTTCCATATTTTGCCCCATCTGTATACTATTACAAGTTGTCAAAACGTGATCGATGATTTATTCTATTAAAGAATTCATCTTTGGAGGTATTAGTATCTATATTGTATGAGATGGAAAGAAGAATTCACATCATGGCCGACTGGAGACACATTCGCCATCTGCAGGTTTGTATCCGCCCGATATGACGTCACTTCCTGCCCGAGCCCAGGGCCCCCCGCCGTTTCTCGTATTGCCGTCATATATTGCGGCGGTTCTACAGCCTCGACAAATGTATGGTAGCCAAGTTACTACAGTGTTATGCTGCCATTTCAGTTGTTGTGGTTTGCATCATCATTTTCTCTTTTCTGTGTGCTTTGCCATAAGTAATGACATGTTCCGGTTTATTTTTTATCAATAGTCAAGATGTCATTGAAACAGATCGATATGATTCAAAGGTATAAATCGATTTAAGTGATCAGCCCATTTTTTTAATTTGCAGATCATGGTAATATATTCTTTAATAAAATTACGAGGCGTTATTCTAAATCTTAGCAAGTAACAACTGCATTAAATATTTACTCCAAATATTCTGAGCAAGACGATTTTTCTGCATGACTTTGTAGGTATGCATTGTCATGTGTGATATTTGAAAATATGGTACAACAATAGCTTGGGCTGCATTAGAAATGCAGCATTAATACTTTCTCGACCTTTTTGTATAGATACAAAATGTCTATGTGAGAAAATCGCGAGAGCTACCTCTTCATACCATAACATTATCAAAATATGAATGGTTATAATCAGCTTTGGATAAATAAGAAGGCAGATTACCTTCCCCGGACGATGAAGATATGAATATAAAATGATCACTAATGATCATGATCAATTGGGAGCATACGCTCGGGGGCGCATTGCTCCATTTATCCGGCGACGCCATTCTCCATTCCAAACAACTTTCGGCAAGACTGGTGGACTTGCTCTAACCAAGAATCCTGTGGGCGCCTCCTTCCTCTCCTCTGCCAAGGGTTGTCTATATACCTGGAGTTGAAGTTCTCGAATTATGCTGGCAACAGGCCTTGACTGAATCTCACGGGCCAGTTACTTGTTTCTCACACATTCTAGCAAGGATAACCTCATAATTCTCCGGAGCACCTGGTACCAGAGATGTCGAGATAATTCTCCAAGTCAACATTCAGTGCCCATGTCTCCCGTCTTTACATCAAGACGGAGAACACAAGTGACTTGAAGATTCGAATTTTATCCCTCCTGTATAAATATCGACAACGCCATATACTCTGGCTAAACATGACCGTAATACCATGGGCCATGCCTGTGGTGTTATGGTCTCAAAGGACTTCCTAGGATGACCCAGCATTTTTATGCTCTACACTGCCAAAGGAATATGAGACTTTTCAAGACCTTAATGTCCTTGCCACACGTATGGATAAACTGAACTCTGTAATCCAGTAAGTCCCCAAGCGTCTTGGTGTCCAAGCGGTCTCCCCTCACTATGCAGTCTCAAGGGCTGCAACTATAACCTTCAACGACTCAGCAAGAGATATAGCATCATCGCCAATAACAAGGTAAGAGACCTCAGTGTTACATATATATACCAAAGGATTTTCCCCCTACACGGGGGGTAGCCAAAAAGAAAAAGGCATAGAAACCACTCCCACCCATTCTATTTCCTATATATTCCACTCCCCTCCACCCTCCTCCCTTCCTCTTATCTTGGCACCTCCTGGATAACGGGTCATCCCTGCATCCTGTCCACTACCTTGGGTCAGAAGCAGTGTCGCAAGACACAGTACATCCACAGCAAGGCCGCTTCATAAATTCGGCGACCCCCCCTCTCCGTCCCCCCATGCAGAAAAGGAGAAGACGGGGAGAAATCCCTTCGGGCTGCGTCAATTTTTTTTTTTTTTTTATACATACTTCCTCACCCCCATCCCCACCCACTCCCCCTCATGCATCACAACATCATCTATACACAACCCCTCTCCATTCACCCCTATCTTCTGTCCTCTCCCGTCCTTCCTCCACAGACATTCCTCTCTTTTGTAATGCCCCTTTCACCCCATCCATCCATCTCATCCTAGGACGCCCCCTCATATACACTCCTTCCACCTCTGCCTTCCACACTTCTTTTACTAATCTTTCTTCACTCATTCTTTCCATGTGTCCAAACCATCCTAATACTCTTTCATCAACCCTATCTCCCAGTTTCCTTTCCACCCCTGTTCTCACCTCCTCATTTCTCACTCTATCCAGCCTAGTAACCCCTATCATACTTCTTGGACATTTCATCTCAAACACATTCAAACTCCTTCTCTTTTTCTCTCTCATGTTCCATGTTTCTACCCCGTACAATGCTGTTGTCACAATCACTCCCTCATATAACCTCCTCTTAGCATCCATTCCCAGATGTCTATTTCTCATTCCACTTTTCAATGCACCAAGGCATTACTCGCTTCTCTCAATCTACATTCTACCTCCACCCCCACTCCTCCCTTTCCTGCCACATTCGCACCCAAGTATCTAAAACTATCCACTTCCTCCAGTCTTTCACCCTTAATGCTCACTTCCAGCCTGCTGTCACTCTCTCCCCTTGTACATCTCATCACCTTACATTTCCCCACATTTATCTTCAGCTTCCTTCTTTCACACACCTTCTCAAACTCTGTCACTAACTTCCTCAATCCCTCCTCTGATCCTGCTACAAGCGCAGTGTCGTCAGCAAACAACAGCTGGCTCACTTCCCACTTTTCTCCATTTTCTTTAATCATCTCCAACCCCTGACCCACTACCTTTGCATTCACCTCTCGCACCACCCCATCCGTGTAAAGATTGAACAGCCAGGGCGACATAATACATCCCTGATGAAGTCCCACCTTTATCTCAAACCAATCACTCTCTCCATTTCTAATCCTAACACAAGCTCTACTACTCGCGTAAAAACTCGTGACTGCTCTTAACAGCTTTCCTCCTATCCCATATATCTGCAGTGCCTCCCACAGTGCCTTCCTGTCTACCCTGTCGTAAGCCTCTTCCAGATCCATAAAAGCCCCAAAAGATCCTTACCTTTTCCTATAGCCTTCTCACATATCTGCCTTACCACAAAAATCTGATCTACACAACCCCTACCTGTCCTAAACCCACACTGTTCCTCACCAATTACCTCTGTTCCTCTCCTAATCCTCTCAATCAAGATCCATAAGCCTTCCAACTACACTCAACAAGCTGATCACTCTGAACCTACTACACTCACACTTGTCCCCCTTTCCCTTGTAAAGCGGAACGATACAGGCACTCCTCCAGTCATATGGCACTCTACCCTCTCTTAAACAAACATTAAATAACCTCACCAGCCAGTACACCATAAATGTACCTCCTTTTTTCAGACATTCTGCATGGCATCCATCCAGACCAGGTGCCTTACCTGCTCTCATCAACTTAGCAGCTGCTTTCACTTCATCCTTCCCTATTTCTCCTCCATTTTTCTCCCTCATCACTCTCATTTTCTTAGCGTTTCCCACTGTAACTACCTTTCCCTCCCTATCCTCCTTCACATTTAGCAAGTATGCTGATCAACAATTCTGCCTAACACCCATTCCAAGAAGTCTGAAAATTTTGGGGTGACGCCACACCTCTGCTTCACTACTGAATTAATAGGACACGCCTCCTCCACACTTTACAGCACTCTATGTGCCAGAGTATAGGCCATACATCAAGTCAATATTCCTCTCAGAAACCCCACAAATTCGCAGTAGATCTCCAAATGCCCTGTGAAGCACTGGATGTAATCCTTCCTTGAGATCAACATAGGCTGCAAACAACTCTAGCTGAAAATCACGTCGATGTTTTACAAGAACACGAAGCACTAGGATCCGATCGATTGTTGACTTGCCGGGCAAAAACTTAGACTGCTCATGACTGAAATTTTAGTAGATGGGAGCAAACCCGTTGTCATGACTCACCTATGGGTCTGACTAGTCGCGACACGAAAAAAAATAATAATAATAAGGCCGTGCGCAGTTCGGACGAATGGCAGATCTCAGGTAGGATAAGTGAACTCTTCATTAAAATTAAATATTATTACAAGAACAAAAATAACACATACAACATAAATGTGCATATAATGATAACAATATATCAATGCATATGACATGAAATAAAGTTATTAGTTACAGAGCTGAGCGCGTTCCTCTGTGCGTTCCACTTTAGTTTGGCCACGGTTAGCGTTCCCTAACTAAGCAATATACAACTTTCGGCAAGACTGTTCAATAAGTAATGAGAAAATGTCAATATACTACTTCACAATATACTACTTCACATGAATCACATCGTCTTTATTGGTGCTTTTTCTGTAGACCGAGAATGATACCTTACTACCTCTCCTCCAAATCACCGTATCCAAGAAAGCTAGTCTTTTATCCATCCAGTTTACTATCGAGCACGAGATGGATAACAGACTAGCTTTCTTGGATACGGTGATTTGGAGGAAAGGTAGTAAAGTATCATTCTCGGTCTACAGAAAAAACACCCATAAAGACGATGTGATTCATTTCTACTCAGCGTATAGTAACGAAATTAAAAACGGAGTGGTCATAGGATTTTTCTTAAGGGCGTACCGTATTTGTAGCGAAGAATTTTTTGAGGATGAAATCAAATACATATTCAAAGTGTTCACTAAACTCAGATACCCGGAAGGACTACTTCACAAATTGAGAATGAAAGCAACGGTAATAATGAGAAGAAGGACAACTGATCCGGAGAAGGCAGGGCTGGGTTTTTGTCCGTCCCCAACTCGAAGTACGCGGAGGAGTTGGGACATATTCTCACAAAAGCGGGTGCGAGCGTTACTTTCTCCACGGGTAAGAAATTAGGAGAGGTTGTCAAGAATAAAATAAAAATAAATCAGGAAAAGGTATGGAGAAAGGCGTGATCTACAATATACCATGTGGTGGTTGTCCGTTAGGATCTTATGGTGAGACGGGAAGATCAGTGGAGCTGCAGACATATGAACACAAAAATGACGTCAGAGCTCACAGAACCTCCAACTCGCTAGTATTCATTTAGACCAATGTGGTCGTCTTCCAGATTGGAACAAGATAGAGGTGCTCCACAAAGGTCTAGAGAAAAAGAAAAGAAAAATAGTGGAGGCAGCCTACATTACTTCCCACCCCTGCATCAACCATAGGGAAGGGTTTATAAAATTTGCAGGAGCAGCAGGCATTCTAATTATCAAGGAGATAAAAAGGACAATTGAGAACGGAGGGAGAAGCAGCATGGTCGGAGTCACATGAGAAGGGTTGAGAACGGATGAGAGTATGGAGGGAGAGAAACAAGGCAAGGGTAAATTATATAAGCTGTTCATTTTCTGAGACTGTACGCACTTTGAGAATGTCCTGGTAAGGACGAAACGTCAGTGAATAAAACTCCAACTGTTCTCTGTGTTTAGCTCATCGCCCTTCTACTCATATACATGTATATTGCAGAAACCACAGGGAAATTAAAGTCGGAATACTGAACGTTTTCGTCTATTACGACATCCTCAGAGTACAAAGAAAGAAAAAATAGAACACAATATTTATACAGAAGAAAGAAAACTGGGAGAGGTCATAGCCATAAAACCTTCGGACATTATACATACAACACATTCAATTACAAATGAAAATGTTAATGTTAATAAAAATACATATACATTCATATAAACATGGAAATAAGAATGGTAATAGTAAAAAAAAAAAAAAAAAAGAAAAAAAAAAAAAACGTGGCCGAAAGGTCCATAGGACAATTGGTACACTTAGGAAACTAGGTCTGCTTTACTATCCTATGATATTGTTTAGTTAAACCAAAACACAAGTAATATTATTATCAAATTGTAAAAAAAAAAAAAAAAAAAAAAAAAAAAAAAAAAAAATTAACAGAAATACGAAAACTGGAAAGGTTATGCCACATAAAACTTTCGGACGTTATACATACATACACACTCATATACACAGAAATATTAATGGTAACAGTAAATGAAAAAATACATACACAATCATATACACATGGAAATAATAATGGTAATAGTAAAACAAACAAAAAATACAAAAGAACAAAACCTTGTGGCTGAAAGGTCCACAGGACATTTGGTACCATTAGGAAATTTGGTACTGTTTTACTATCCTATTAATTATAAAATTGTCTAGTTTAAATAAACCTAAACTCAAGTTAATATTATTATCAAAATTGTTCTTTATGAAACAGGATTCAATGATGTTCCTATCTAAAGCTGAATTACAATCAACAATTTTCTTAACGTTGTCCCAGTCAATGTTGTGGTTTGTGTCTCTAACATGGACAAAAACCCCACTGGACATTTGGCCCGTCCTTATACTGTACTTATGTTGTTTCATCCTAATATTCAATTCTTTCCCTGTTTGGCCAATATAACAGGAGCTACAGTTTTTACAGGGAATACTATAAACACATCCTACATTATTACAAAGTATTCCGACTTTAATTTCCCTGTGGTTTCTGCAATATCTTTTCGTCACGCGTTATTGTGATTATTTTTGCATATATGTATATATATATACATATATATACATATACATATATATATATATATATATATATACATATATATATATATATATATATATATATATATGCGTAAATAACCACTAGGAAAAGTAAACTAACGAAGCAGAGCGCTTTCGTGTAATTACATCTTCAGTGCAGATACAAAGAAAGAATTCCTTATTTGTATCTGCACTGAAGATGTAATTACACGAAAGCGCTCTGCTTCGTTAGTTTACTTTTCCTAGTGGTTATTTACGCATTTGTGAACACACGCTCCTAGTGTTTTTATTGCATATATATATATATATATATATATATATATATATATATATATATATATATATATATAATATATATATATTTATATAAGAGGAGCAAGGTGGGCTGGACACTGCGTCTGAATGGAGGCAGACATACTACCAAGGAAGGTGATGGAAGGAGGAATAGAGAGCAGACAACCATCAGGGAGACCCAGGTGCAGATGGATGGATGGAGTGAGGAAGGACGTGGAGAGGGTGGCACCAAAAGAGGACTGAAAAGAATTGGCAGAGGATAGAACCATCTGGAGAGGCATAGTGAAAGCGGTGAAGGCCGTCCGGCCTGACAACCAACAGAGTAAGAGTATATATATATATATATATATATATAGATATATATATATATATATATATATATATATATATATATATATACAGAGTCCACGTGATTCACGTGTGACTTGTGAAATTTGTGCGTATATATATATATATATATATATATATATATGTATATATATGTATCTATATTTATATATACATATATATAATATATACATACACTTATACAGATGTATATATATATATATATATATATATATATATATATATGTAGGGGGAAAAAGCCTTTGGTATATGTATGTAACACTGAGGTAACTTACCTTGTTATTGGCGATGATGCTATATCTCTTGCTGAGTTGCAGCCCTTGAGACACTGCATAATGAGGGGAGACCGCTTGGACACCAAGACGCTTGGGGACTTACTGGATTATAGAGTTCAGTTTATCCATACATGTGGCAAGGACATTAAGGTCTTGAACAGTCTCGTATTCCTTTGGCAGTGTAGAGCATAAAAATGCGTTGTCGATATTTATAGAGGAGGGATAGAATTCGAATCTTCAAGTCACTTGTGTTTTCCGTCTTGATGTAAAGACGGGAGACATGGGCACTGAATGCTGACTTGAGAATTGTCTCGACATCTCTGGTACCAGGTGCTCCGGAGAATTATGAGGTTATCCTTGCTAGAATTTGTGAGAAACAAGTAACTGGCCCGTGAGATTCAGTCAAGACCTGTTGCCAGCATAATTCGAGAACTTCAACTCCAGGTATACAGACAACCCTTGGCGGAGGAGAGGAAGGAGGCGCCCACAGGATTCTTGGTTAGAGCAAGTCCACCAGTCTTGCCGAAAGTTGTTTGGAATGGAGAATGGCGTCGCCGGATGAATGGAGCAATGTGCCCCCGAGCGTATGCTCCCAATTGATCATGATCATTAGTGATCATTTTATATTCATATCTTCATCGTCCGGGGAAGGTAATCTGCCTTCTTATTTATCCAAAGCTGATTATAACCATTCATATTTTGATAATGTTATGGTATGAAGAGGTAGCTCTCGCGGTTTTCTCACATAGATATTTTGTATCTTTATATATATATATATATATATATATATATATATATATATATATATATATATATATATATATGTGTGTGTGTGTGTGTGTGTGTGTGTGTGTGTGTGTGTGTGTGTGTGTGTGTGTGTGTGTGTGTGTGTGTGTGTGTGTGTGTGTGTGTTACCTAGTTGTATTTTACGGGACGAGAGCTATGCTCGTAGTGACCGTTTTCGTATCTCTCCGCATCCAGTTTATTCTTAAAATCATGTATAGTTTTGGCACTCACTGTTTCTCCATTTAGTTTGTCCCAGACATCAATCACTCTTTGTGGGAAGCTATTCTTTTTCCAGGGCTCTTCTGTAACTGTCCTTATTTAGCTTCTTTTCGTGTCCTCTTGTTTCTCTTCTGTCCCATATTTTATAAATCGTCTCTATCGAGAACTTCCATCCCTTTCATAATTCTGTAAATGGTCAACAAATCCCCTCTTTCTCTTCTCTGTTCCAGTGCTGATAGATGTAATTTCTCCAATCTTTGTTCGTATGTCAGATTTGATAGTGTAGGTGCCATTTTTGTCGCTGCTCTTTGGATTCTTTCTAATTTTCTTATGTTCTTTTTTGTGCTAGGTGCCCATAGTGTTGCAACATATTCTAGTTTAAGTATTGTTAGTTTAACCACTATTTTGTTAACCATCTCCCCATCCATGTTGTCGAAGGCCACTTTTATTGATCTTAATAAGTTAAAAGTCTCTCCAAATAATTTATTGACATGTTTATCCGGTATCAAGTCACTTGAGATGATCACTCCCAGGCCCCTTTCTGAATCGACTTTTTTGACTTCCTTGTTTCCAATTTTATATTGACCCGATACTCTATTTCTGCTTTTTCCAAATTCCATTATGCTACATTTTTTAATGTTGAGGTTCATCTCACATCTCTGACTCCATTCCCAAATTTTTTCTAGGTCTTCTTGTAGCGATCTGCAATCTTCTTCTATTCTTACTCTCTTGAGTAATTTGGCATCGTCAGCAAAGAAGTTCATGTAACAATTTACTCCCTCATCCATATCATTTATATATATGGCAAACATTAAAGGAGCCAATACAGAGCCTTGCGGGACGCCACTTATCACATCTTTCCAGTTCAAATTTTTGTCTCTAAGTACTACTCTCACTTTTCTCCCAATTAAGAAATCCTTCATCCATTTCAGTAGCTTACCTTGTATTCCTCCCATTATTTCAGTTTTTCTTGTTATTTTTTTATTTGGTAATTTGTCAAATGCCTTCTGCAAGTCCAAGAAGGCGCAATCTGCCCAGCCATCTCTTGTATTATCTCAATTAATCTCGAGTAAAAGCATATTAAGTTTGTGGTGCACGATCTTCCACTTCTAAACCCAAATTGTTTAGGGTTTACTATTTTATTTTCTTCCAAATGTTTGGTCCATTTGTTTCTGATGACTTTTTTGCATATTTTTGCTACTGTGCTTGTAAGAAATGCCGGTCTAAAGTTTGTGGGATCTTCTTTATTTCCTCCGTTACATATCAGTACTATGTTTGCATCTTTCCAATCTTGCGGTACCTTTCCTTCTTTGAGTGAGCAGTCTATTATCTTGTATAATTTGTCTGTCAGTTCGTCCATATACTCTTTCATTTCCAATTTGCAATTCCATCCGGTCCATGCGATTTCCTGACATCTAGGCTTTTTATTTGGTCTCTTATTTCTTTTTGCGTTACCTTTATTTTCCCTCATTTTGGGGGGTCTTTCTTGTTGTCCAACTTCCCAAAATTGTGAGCTCTCAATTGTAAAAACAGACTTGAAATGTCTGATCATAACTTCTGCCATTTCTGTTTCATCTATATATTCTTTATCTCCTTCACGCAATTTCACTATTTCATGTTTATCCTTTAGTTTTTCATTTATGTATCTGTAAAATAGTTTAGGTTGATTCTAACATTTGTCTATAATATCTTTTTCATAATTTCTTTTTTCTTTCTTGCGTATATTCATATATTCGTTCCTATGTTTTATATATGTTTGCCATTTGGATGTTTATTTTTTATTTTTTCCAGGCTTTGTCTCTTCTGTCTCTAGCCTCACTACACCTTTTGTTATACCAACACTTTATATAAATCTCTTTTTGTTTCTTTTTTGGTACATATTTGTCAATTCCTTCCTTGTACTTTTCTTTGAATATGTTCCATTTGTCTTCCATCTTTGTTTCCTCTTTAGAGAATCTATCCCAATTTGTGTTTTGGAATTTTTTTCTTAGTTTTACAAAATTCGTTTTGTTGTACATTAACTTCCTTCTCTATGTTTATCATTCCTACCTACATTGTTCTGTTCTTTTAATTCAAACTCTACTAGTATATAGTCACTCTTCCCAATAGGTGTTTTATACTCCATTTTGTTCACAACATCTGGGTCAGAAGTTAATATTAAGTCTAGTTTCGACGGTTCCTCATCGTTTCTATATCTAGCATTTTCCTTAACCCATTGTGTTAAGGTGTATTCGATCGTTATACCCAGTAGAATGTTACTCCAAAGTTCTTCTTCTCCTTTTACTATCATTTCTTCCCATTAAAATCCCATTAAAATCGCCCATGATTACTATGTTACCACCCACTTTCAGTTACTCATTTAGCACATTCATTGTGTCTTCCAGTAATTTAGAATGTTCGCTGTCCGACCAAACCTGTGTTTTTGGTGGTACATACACTGCTACAAATTTTCTGCTCTTCATCTTTTTGTTTGCAATTTTGATCATAATTAATTCTATATTGCCTTGGCTTTCATTAATCTTTGTCACATTTAGACCCTTTTTGGTCAATATCATGACACCTTCTCCCTGCTTGTCTGTTCTATTTTTCACCCACTATGCTTGTTGATAGAGGTCCTTTCAGTTTTGTCTCTACAATTGCTGTCAGGTTTTTCTATTTCTAGATAGTCATTTAGTTCATTTATTCCAGAGATAATGTCATCGATATTTGTGTATGCCACTTTTAGTTTCATATTTTCTTCTCTTTTTTTTTTAAGATTCCATTTTCAGTTTTGTCTCTACAATTGTCATGTCAGGTTTTTCTATTTCTAGATAGTCATTTAGTTCATTTATTCCAGAGATAATGCCATCGATATTTGTGTATGCCACTTTTAGTTTCATATTTTCTTCTCTTTTTTTTTTTTAAGATTCCATTTTTTGACGTACCATTTCTTCAGTCTTAAGTCCAGCACACTAAAAAAAAAAATATATATATATATATACATATATATATATATATATATATATATTTATATATATATATATATATATATATGCATGTATGTATGTATATATATACATATATATATATATATATATATATATATATATACTGTATATGCATATGTATATGTATGAATGTGTGTGTGTGTATGCATGTGTGCACTTTATACGTATGCTATGCGTATACAACACCCATTTTATGTAACAGCGTGCACTCTACCAGCCACGAATTCCGTAGTTTCCTAACGCGCATTCTTATTCTTAGCCGACAACGAAAAACGAGAAACCAAGGAGGAGGAGGAGGAAGAGGAGGAGGAGGAGGAGGAGGAGGAGGAGGAGGTCTGTTGGACTCACTCCGCACCTCAGCAAGAGGGTAATGCAACAACAAAAAGGACTACTTGGAAAAAATATATTTATATATATTGAAGTTCTACACAGCATCTAGTTTATGTAAAAATCTTAAATATTCCTCACCTTAAAATAATTGCAATATATTAATTCAATGTTGTCTTTATAAAACGATAATATTCAATTGTCTTCATAGTACAACAAATGGTTGCAATATATTGTAGTACTACACAGCCAATTTCATATATCCGTAATTATAGATTATCATAGCCTCTTTCATTCCGACTGATATTTTATCATTTCATTCTGGTTGCCGTTAGGCTATTTTATCTTGTCAACCCATGAGGTGAACTCTATATTAAATAACCTCAAGATTTACTAAATAAAAGAACGGGCGTGACCTTCATAAGATAAACCGAAGTAGTGTTTATTTGCAAGATATCAATGAAGCAATTGAACGCTAACTCATCCGTTTTCATCAGTCAAACATTAATCCTGACGCACTTTCCTGGTTTTGTTCTGGTTGTGTCTCAGAAGATTTAATTCAGCTGAGAGGGACGTATGACATAGTAACGTCACTTAATCATTTCCTTATGGTTAACGCCATACAAATTCATTCAAATGATGGAATGTCAGTGTGTCGAAAGGATTACTGACGACCAGTTTGACATGATGTACAGTATATGCCTTATACCACACATACACACTCATACACATATACTTCACAAGTCACAGCAAAGAATGCATACACACACACATATCACACCACACTAAGTACTGCGCAAGACACACCGCGCGATGTGACGGCCAGCGCTCACTTCCTTCCGTGTCACATCCGACACCCGGAGCACGACACATAAACTGTGGTACGACACTTTACGTCGCCTAAATATGACACATTATGGACCCGACGCATTCAGGGCGGGCCGGGCCAAGAAAAGGAGCAATAAGCGGGGACCCCGCGAGCACAATGGACACGGGGCGATCCCCCGCGGAGGCCCCGGAGCGCTCCGATGACCTCCAGGCGCGAAGCAGACTCTCCCGTCCTGGGCGCCTCCTGAAACCCCGTCCGAGGGCTTTTGTGAGCCCGTAATGTGACGCAGCGGGGAATTTCAATAAGGCCAGGAGAGTTTTCGGCAATTCGTTTGTCGTAGGAAGAGATCAGCGGTGCCAGTTTCCCACTGACCCATCCAGCACACACACACACACACACACACACACACACACACACCTCCGGCTGCGTAACCGGCGAGAGGACTATCTATTGTATATTTCGCCAGCGGCCTGCTTAAAGGCACCCCAAGGAAGGGCGCGACACCGTTGGCTCTGAATGGCGGCGACGGATCCCGTGGAATGGTCGCTGACGCGTCGCCTGAAAGAAACGGCGGGAAAGGCAGGAAGGAGGAAAAGAAGGATAACAAGAGGAGAGGACGGTGTGGCGAGTTTGCCCCGCATGAAATAACACGACGAGGCCAAGCTCAAGCACAATTCCGAGTAGGTCTCCGCTCCTTTTGTCCGATGTTATGGATTTCTGGCCGGGAAACACTTGTGTCGCTTGTGCTGGAAGGACTAACCTCGGAATAACCACAAAGGCGGACTCCAAGGGAAAATTAAAGGCCCAGAAAACGTGTAAAAAAAATGCAGAATCTTCTGCGTAAAAGCACATTGCATGGCGTGCAATAAACACACTGGATGGAGAGCCGTGTAGATAAAAAGAAGCCTGTGCGTCGACGCGAGCCGCGTATGGCAGTGAAACGGTCGCGTGGAGGAAATGAAGAGACAACACTGCGGGTACATTGGCGGGATAGTGAGGGACTGCAAAGAAGAAGGTCCTGCTCCGATAGAGGGAAAAGCTTCACAGAAAGAAACGTCGATACTACAACCAGCTAAGGATGATTCTTCCACACATTTTCTTAATGGCTGTGCCGTTGCTGCCAGGTGATTTTATTCACTTTAGGTTTAAAGCTTATCTCATTTAACCCGTAGACGGTGGAGGAACCATTCTTGTATGTGTTTTCTGGCTGCCTTCAAGTAACTTTATTCAGGCAGCCCCCACCCCTAACTTCCTCCCGCAAGGGTCTAAAAGCTAAAAGAGGTGAGTAGTTTTAGCCAATCGATGTTATACAGCTGACGAAGCCGTTATCTTTGTTCTATGTGCCTGAGTAACCGGGACAAGTGGTAGTCGCCAGGATCCATTGGGGACTACGCCTGGCTACGTATAGTTACGAGCCGAGTGCGAAGCTCAAATTCCCACGATAACACATACACACACACACACACACACACACACACACAAACATACACATACACATACACGCACAAGCAAGCACACACAGACACGTAAACACACACACATGCACACAATATATATATATATATATATATATATATATATATATATATAGATAGATAGATAGATATAAATATATATATATATACGTATATATATGCATATATATGCATATATATGCATATATATATATATATATATATATATATATATATATATATATATATATATATATCAACACCTTCAGAATGGGGTCAGACCTAAGATGAATAAAATTGCCCGGCGATAGCCAGGACTACATCCATAAATTGCGACACCCTAGCGATTGAAAGCCACAGTCCCTTCTGTACGAATCCCTTCGTCCCTTCAGCTGCACAGAATCGCCCTGTATCATCAAGAACAAAAATCCTCGTCATCGGAGCGAAGGGAATAACGAAATTTGGGTCGCTCACTAACCCCATGATATATTTTCGCCGGAAATTCAAAGGAACAGCTATCCTCCTGGACAATCGTTCACTGAAATGCCGGAGATCCATCTGGTGTTGGCAGAATGATACATGATAGGAAGAGTCTGCCACCGATGCATAGGAATCAAACCAGCCTTCAAGATATTGCAGCATTGCAAAACATCGTTGCAGTGCTGAGCAACAACTCAACTCGACAGCAATGTTCGAGGCCATCAATAGGAACAAGAGGAGGAGGGTGCCCCTGGGTAGAGCAGACCCATCTTGCGTCAACCAGAAAGAAAACACTTCTTTCACTTCCGAACGGCTGGATACTCGTCCGGCCGAGGTCACAAGCAGCCAGAATAAATATACAAGCGAACACCACTGCCAGCAAAAAATCAGACATTTCTCTGTGACTAAGGGGTTCTCACTCGGCTGAGTAAAATTGTCTTGTGGCAGCCAGGACAAACGTTGCACCCGTCACCAATGGCAGTGAAAAAGTTTTTGGGGTAGGCACAACCTTTCCCTAAACGCAAAATGTTTCCCTTGGGTGTATAGAATTGCCTGGAGGCATCAATAACGAACATATAACCCGCCAGTGATGGAGTAAAGTGCAAGAGGTTATAAGACGTGTCAAGCTTGATAACAACTCGGCGAATAAACACGTCGCAGAGATAGGCGGCTGCAGAGGCAGCCGTCGCCCTCGGTCGGAAGCAGCACTGCAGAAGCTTTCCAGACACGGACAGACAACAAAAGGAGTCTGGCATTACTCGGAGACAAATATGAATACAACAACAAGTGTAAAGCGTACTGGGTGCATGACTACGCTACGACAGGACGACCGCATTTTGAGCTGGAACATTGACAGTGAGTGTTTTGTGTGTGTGTGTGTGTGTGTGTGTGTGTGTGTGTGTGTGTGTGTGTGTGTGTGTGTGTGTGTGTGTGTGTGTGTGTGTGTGTGTGTGTCTGTGTGTGTGTGTCTGTGTGTGTGTGTCTGTGTGTGTGTGTGTGTGTGTGTGTGTGTGTGTGTGTGTGTGTGTGTGTGTGTGTGTGTGTGTGTGTGTGTGTGTGTGTGTGTGTGTGTGACAGCCATTTCCCTCCCGGAAGAGAGCTAAGAGCTCATATATGTCCGACCTATGGGAAATGCTGTGACCTTACACGCACACACACACCCAACTCCCCGCCCACAAGAGCTGTAGTAACGACTCGCAGCGATACTGAAATTATTTCAGCCCTGGACGGGATTCGAACCAGGACCGCCGTAGTGGCGGCCAGGAACTCTACCACTACGCCCCATGTGTGTGTGTGTGTGTGTGTGTGTGTGTGTGTGTGTGTGTGTGTGTGTGTGTGTGTGTGTGTGTGTGTGTGTGTGATTCACCATGGTCTTGGATCACGTGTTGGACTTGTGATCGACAGCTATTATCCTCCCGGATGAGAGCTCAGAGCTCATGTGTGTGTGTGTGTGTGTGTGTGTGTGTGTGTGTGTGTGTGTGTGTGTGTGTGTGTGTGTGTGTGTGTGTGTGTGTGTCTGTGTGTGTGTGTGTGTGTGTGTGTGTGTGTGTGTGTGTGTGTGTGTGTGTGTGTGTGTGTGTGTGTGTGTGTGTCTGTGTGTGTGTGTGTGTGTGTGTGTGTGTGTGTGTGTGCGTGTGTGTGTGTGTGTGTGTGCGTGTGTGTGTGTATGTGTGACTATATATGTGTGTATGTGTACGTGTGTGTGTATGCGTGTGCGTGTGTGTGTGTGTGCGTGTATGTATGTGTGCGTGTGTGTGTGTGTGTGTGTGTGTGTGTGTGTGTGTGTGTGTCTGTGTGTGTGTATGTGTGTGTCTGTGTGTGTGTGTGTGTGTGTGTGTGTGTGTGTGTGTGTGTGTGTGTGTGTTTGTGTGTGTGTGTGTGTGTGTGTGTGTGTGTGTGTGTGTGTGTGTGTGTGTGTGTGCGTGTGTGTGTGTGTGTGCGTGTGTGTGTGTGTGTGTGTGTGTGTGTGTGTGTGTGTGTGTGTGTGTGTGTGTGTGTGTGTGTGTGTGTGTGTGTGTGTGTGTGTGTGTGTGTGTGTGTGTGTGCGCGCGTGTGTATGTGTGTGCGATTCACCATGGTCTTGGATCACGTGTTGGACTCGCGGAAGAGAGCTCAGAGATCATATATGACCGATCTATGGATAATGCTGTGACTTTACACGCACACACACACCAAACTCGACGCCACCCACGAGAGTTAGAGTAACGGCTCACAGCGCAGTGATACTGAAATTATTTTAGCCCTGGGCGGGATTCAAACCCGGACTGCCGTAGTGGCGGCCACGAACGCTACCACTGCACTGTGTG
>NC_134777.1:41724197-41734197 GCF_046742065.1 Oratosquilla oratoria | reverse complement strand
CCCCCTTCACCCCATCCATCCATCTCATCCTAGGAAGTCCCCTCATGTTCACTCCCTCCACATCTGCCTTCCATATCTCCTTTACTAGTCTTTCTTCACTCATTCTTTCCATGTGTCCAAACCATCCTAATACTCTTTCATCCACCCTATCTCCCAGCTCCCTTTCCACCCGTTCTCCTCCTCACTTCCTCATTTCTCACTCTATCTAGCCTAGTAACCCCCATCATACTTCTCAGACACTTCATCTCAAACACATTCAAGTTCCTTCTCTCTTCCTCTCTCATGTTCCATGTTTCTGCTCCATACAGTGCTGTTGGCACAATCACTCCTTCATACAGTTTCCTCTTAGCATCCATTCCCAGATTCCTATTCCTCATTACACTTTTTAAACCACCAAGGCATTTACTCGCTTCTCTCAATCTACATTCTACCTCCACCTTCACTCCACCCTTTCCTGCCACATTTGCACCCAAATATCTAAAACTATCCACTTCCTCCAGTTGCTCTCCCTTAATGCTCACTTCCAGATTACTGCCACTTTCACCCCTTGTACATCTCATCACCTTACTTTTACCCACATTTATCTTCAGCTTTCTTCTATCACACACTCTCCCAAACTCTGTCACCAGCTTCCTCAATCCCTCCTCCGATCCTGCCACAAGCGCAGTGTCGTCCGCAAACAACAGCTGGCTCACCTCACACTTTTCTCCATTTTCCTTAACCATCTCCAATCCCTGACCCACTACCCTTGCATTCACCTCTCGCACCACCCCATTCATGTATAAGTTGAACAGCTAGGGTGACATAACGCATCCCTGACGAAGTCCCACCTTTACCTCAAACCACTCACTCTCTCCATTTCTAATCCTGACACAAGCTCTACTACTCTCATAAAAACTCTTGACAGCTCCCAGAAGCTTTCCTCCTATCCCGTATATCCGCATAACCTCCCACAGTGCCTTTCTGTCTACCCTGTCGTAAGCCTTTTCCAGATCCATAAAGGCCCAGAAAACATCCTTTCCCTTACCTATAGCTTTCTCACATATCTGTCTTACCACAAAAATCTGATCTCCACAACCTCTACCTGTCCTAAACCCACACTGTTCCTCACCAATATATATAATATGTATGTATATATGTTTATACACACTTATGTATATATATATGATATATATATACATATATATATATGTATATATATATGTATATGTATGTATAAATATATATATATACATATATATATATATAGATATATATATATATATATATATATATATATATATATATATATATACACATATATATATATATATATATATATATATATATATATATATATATATATATATGCTCGAGCTTCACGGAGGTCGATAATCGGAGATGTGCCTCGGAGATTTTGTTTAGGGTGTATCGAAAGCTATTATGTTCCTTATCAACATTATTATTTCTGAAATTTTCAATGTTGCCACAAGATGTTATAATGTTCGGGTGACGAACGAGTTTTGATTGGATGCGGAATGGGTCTTGGGTCAGTGGATGTTTTGACAAAGCCATCTCTTTATAATTGGAAAGATATTTTTTGGTACTCTCGTTCGACATGTAGTCAAAATAAAAACATATTCATATTCCAATCTATCAATTACTTTTAAGTTTCTTGATTTGGTTGCCTAGAGTGCCACATGAGAGAAGAAGAAAAAAAAACCCGGTGGTACAGTTGAGGTGATTTTCATATGACCTGTTTTCAATATTTGATATCAGTCCTTTCTTATATTTCTTTATTTTGAACCCATTCAATACGTCGACATATTGTTAACAACGCACAGTCGAAAAGCGCCTGCTCATCACCACGATGATGTTTTCTAAAATGAATAAAACCGCCTGGTGTTAACCAGAATGGAATATATGTAGAGCACACTCTCCTGATAAAAGACTGATCAACCCCTCTCTACTGCGGTGACCTTTTCTGGGTTGAATGCCCTGGCGCAAACCAAAACTAAATTGCTCTGGCGGCCTCAACCAGAGCCAATGAAGCCGGCTGACGTTAGTCAGAGCAAAGCCTATAACGGGTATGACTATAGTGAAGAAGGTTCAAGAGACATGGGGACCACAGGCACAGTCCGGATTCCAAATGTGAAGCATTAGTAACGAATATAATTTGTTGACGGCCGATAGACTTTTTTGGAAGTCAAAATATTAAGAGAGAGAATGGAAGGGAGCAGGCCAACAAAGAAGACATACATTTCTGAGGTAGAAGGAAGGGGTAAGACAGAGGACCAAAAAGAACGTGGAAGAATTTGTGTTCTCAGAAAGGAGCGAAAGAAAGATTGGGAAGCAAAGACTCTGATTCGAAGCAGAAATTTTCTTTTGACTCTTTCTTACCTCTATTCCCTCTTTACCCCAATTGTCAACTTTCTCTTTTTTTTCCTCTCCCTCTGTTTATTCCTCTCCTCTCACTATTCTTTCTCTTCTCCTTCTTCCTTTTCCTCTCCCTCTCCCTTCTCTGGGCCATCTCCAGCTCGGTGGAAATGGAAGCGAGCTATCGCCCTCATAAACACTCTTTCTCGTTATGACCATTGTTCCGTCACAGGTTTTCCCGCCGGCCCCAGTCTGTCTTCCACCTGTCCGTGATGTCTGTCTACGACTGCTGCGCGTCGCAAAATCGCCCGTACCCTCCGAATATTCAAAATAGCATTCTATTTCCAGCTGCCGCCATTGTCCTGTTATCGGCGACTAAGGCTCTTTTGCGAGCTTCGGATGTCTATTGTGTTGGGCTGGTGCCGTCTCGCTGAACCGGCAGCTGTTTGTTGTGGTGTTGTTGTTGTCTTTTTCTTTCACTCCCCCTTTTCTTGTCTCTTTTAACTTCCATGTGCTAAATGTACAGATCCCTTATCAACTGCATGAGCTTCTTTTTTCCCGGAACTCTGTTGTATTGTGTGACATTCCATCTGCTCCTGCAATGAATCTTTTCGTTTGCTGTGTCTGCACCTTCGGATGATGCAATTCCATTTGGGAAAAAAAAATGAAATCCCGACGTATTCAGGGACATGACTATTCAATAAAGCCTCTAAATAGCCTTGCATTGATACAGTTTCATTTACAAATAGACCCTTTTTACTTCAGTATAACAGCTGCACAAAGTAAATATTCGTATATTAAGCAATTTTCAAGTTAATCAATCTCGTTGAAAATCAAGAAAGGTACAAACTTCAGTTTTTGACTGTACGTAAAGGGTATTTACATACGTTACCCAGTTCGACCTCCAAAGGCTACTTCTTAACTGCCACCTGCCCTAGCTGTCCGAGCACATAGGGTAAATGTGACTGACAGCTTCGCCTGCACCGAAGCAGCTCCTGGCGTAAGATCTTTACCTTTTTCTCAACAACGCTACTTACAGCTGTCTATCATGGCGTTGTTACAATTATCTGTCCTTGCATACTTCAAATAATGGCAAGAAGGCAAAAAATATGTATACAATAACAAAAATAAACAATTTAATAGATAAATAAATAAATAGGTGAGTAAATGGATAAATAAATAAGATAGGTAAATAAACATAAAGATACATAGGTAAATGAATTGATTAATAAATGAATGAATAAATGAATAAATAAATAAGTAAACGAACAGATAAACAAATAAATAAATAAATTCATAAATAGATACATAGATAAATGAAAAGTAGATAAATAATTGAATAAATATATAAATCGACAAATAAATAAATAAAACACCCGTAGATGACCTCTCGGCATAGAAAATAATAAAAGACATAACCATTCCAAGTTAAGTACCGATGTAGTGAAGGGAGAGATGTCTTGAAATTCTCATTACGAAAGAGACAAGGTGGTCACAGACGGGAGGGAAAGCATCAGGAAGAAGAAGCGAGTTCCAATGGAAGGAAAGAATGGCAGAGCGTACTGGTCGACTTTTAAAAAAGATGTATCTGTACAAGGCAGGGAAAACGCCAGGAAGCCAAGAGCGAGGGGCAAGGCCACGTCATCACAGCCTCCAAGCAATGGACATTTCCAACCCCCACCCCCTACCCCCACTGCCCCCGCGTGTGCCGTACGAGAATTGGACTCATAAGACACCTCCGAACCCATAACAAGCGTTAACGTACCTCCCCGCCGAAAACCTGAGAAGAAGCTGTCATCGTCGAAATCGACGGATTACCATCATCATCTGTACATAGTATGATCACGCACAGCCTTCCGGTCATCTCGCCGCTTCTGAAGTCAACTATGGTTACCTGCACAACCTCCTCTTTTTTTTTTTCTTTTTTTCTTTTTTTTTAACCCTTTCACTGCAGGGAGTTTTCCCTGAGCTGAACAATATTGTTTTGGGCAGAGAGAAAAAATAATTGATATCATATAACTCAGCGAGAGGGTAAATGAAATTTCTTTTACCATTGAAAGATAAATGATACATAGGAAGATTATTTCGTATACTAAGCAAGATATCCTAATTGCAATTGAATTCAGGAACAGGGACAAAGCTTTTGAGAGTGGTTGTGTGCTTACACGTGACTTCACAGGATGTTTTACATAAAAATGTTTTCTGTAGGGAGAAGATATGGGTACCTCCATGTGGCGGTCCTGTGAGATGGACTTCTGAAAGAACCATCTCCCTGCAGACCATCTACAAAGCTACTAACGCCCTCACCTCCATCTGGTCGTGCGGTCTTGAGGGGGTGGCACTCGGTCTGTGGAAAAAAATAAAGATCGAACTTAACGAAAACTATTTGTCCTCCATTTTGTACACAAGAACTGGCAACCGGTGACTGCTCTCCTCCTTCTGTTAACTGACGACAAAGAAACAGACCCACGCTGATATAATATATACAACATTCCAAAGTTTCTTCCCAGAAAAGGTCTATGATAGAGCCAGGCTACGGTGTGGCCCTTGGTTTCCATCCATTAAGATTTGTGACAATGATGTACTTTCACCATAGTAATCATCTCGTATAAACTCCTCCTGCAACGTCTAGGGTTTTGCAACGACTTCAACAAAATTTATTTGGTCACCGCCCGTAACACTGCACATCCTTCTGCTATGCATTGCCTGCAGGACGCACACTCACGGACAAAAGTCCCTTCCCTGTGGTGTAATGTACTGGTTTAGCTAACATAAGAGCATAGGAATGGAGGAGAATGCAGAGACTAAAAGGCCAACACTAGGCAGTTCCATATCCATGACCACCTCTCATTCCTATCCATAAAGTTATTGAACCTTCTCTTAAAGCAGCAAATTATTTTTACTGGCACACTCGAGACAGAGAGGGATCTCTGTCGATCGTAGCCGCTTCAGTTTTAAAAAATAGATTACAGATTCTAAGGTGAAAACTGTGGGAGACCAAATAGTGAAACAAATACATAAAAAATATTAGTTAAAACAACTATCAATCTGTTAGTGTGCGTTTGATTGAGCACATGATATAGCATAAAAAAGGAAATATGTATACATGCATACGCCACAAACACAAGCAAAACACCACAAACCCAAGTATGGGACAAAAAGCTACAAAACCAAGGACACGATATTACGCTACAACCCGATGCCGGAGGCTCTCCCAAGCATACGTCAATTCGTCACTACTCGAGTTACACGGTAATTTCTCCCAGTTACCCGGTAACCTCTTCCAGTCACCCGGTAACGTCCCCCAATTAAGAGAAAGTATGAACACAAACATATGAAATGAAATATCATCGGAACATTCTTACCCTAACCATTGAAGAACAATATCCCAATCTACTGAAGAAGGGTCTTGTACCTAAAAACTACTTAGGGTGAAACATAAAATTCCTTTCAAAGAAGAATGAGTTCACAGGAAAGCATAGGGAAAATAACCCCAAGAAAATAATAAACGCGCAACTAGCCATCACTTTCAATGAAGTTAGCATAAGAGAAAATCTCCTGGCCATACATACATACATATATATATATATATATATATATATATACATATATATACATATATATATACATATATATATACATATATATATACATATATATATACATATATATATACATATATATATACATATATATATACATATATATATACATATATATATACATATATATATACATATATATATACATATATATATACATATATATATACATATATATATACATATATATATACATATATATATATATATATATATACATATGTATATATATATATATACATATATATATATATATGTATATATATATGCGGAAAAACCACCAAGGAAAAAGGTAAACTGATGACCATGCGCTTTCGTCTATTCAGACATCCTCAGGGTACATAGAAAAGAAAAAGGACACAAGAATATAAACACAGAGTATGAGGTGAGGAAGGGAACCGGGAAAGGTTGTGAGGCTCTAATGTCGAGCCCAAACGTCCGCTGCAGCGAACGGGTCAGGTCGAAATTAGAGCCTCACAAACTTTCCCGGTTCCCTTCCTGACCTCATACTCTGTGTATATATTCTTGTGTTCTTTTTTCTTTTCTATGCACCCTGAGGATGTCTGAATAGACGAAAGCGCTTGGTCATCAGTTTTTCTTTTTCCTTGGTGGTTTTTCCGCATATTTAGAATCACGAGTTTATGTGATTTCTCATATATATATATATATATATATATATATATATATATATATATATATATATATATATATGTATATGTATGTATGTATATATATATATATATGGAAATAAACTCTCCTACTGGGATTCGAACCCTCGCCTGAGCGGCTTGCTTCTTATAAGACGAAGACCGTACCGTCACGCTACCGTGACCCTACAAAACGGAACGACTTAGTTCACGGACTAATCGTTCCGCCGAGGGCACTTACGAGAAGCGATATATTACATATACACGTATATATTTATATGTATATATGTATGTACATATATACATATATATATATATACCATACATGTTTGTATGCATATGCATATACAGTATACATGTACGTATGTATACACATATATATATATAATATACATATATATATATATACATATATATACATCTGTATTTGGCGATGATTTTTTTTTTTTTTTTTTTTTTTTACGAGGACCGTCACGATGGCATACAACAGACCCACAGGAGACCTTCTTGGCGAACCCAGGAATAAAAGTAAACCAAGGAAGAATAAATATTAAAGATTGTCGCTCGAACTGTGTGGTGTGCAATCCCATTCACCGGAAGTTTGCTCTACCCACTCCCCATGCAACCGGGGGAAAATGTTTCCATCTTAAACACAACTAGATCTGCGGTAAACCTAAGTAAGGCCAAACAGCACCCTTTAGAGTGATCCCACAAACTCTACATTAAACGGATGCACAACATAAAATGCGTTTTAACCCCCTACAGAACTGAGGTACCTCAGACCTGAATGAGAATGCCCGGCGTTAGCGATAACCAAACCTCATCAGAGATGCTATCGAACATTATTTAGAAAGTAACTGTTTGATAAATGATAGCCAGCATGGATTCAGATGGACACGTTCTTGCGTGACTAATTTACTTGAATTCTACAACAGTCACATCGAATTATGAAAAAATATATATATAGATTTAATATATCTAGACTTTGCAAAAGCTTTTGATACCGTCCCCCACGAAAGACTACTTACTAAATTAGCTTTACACGGAATAAGTGGTAGCCTATTAAGTTGGACTAGTAATTGGTTAAACAATCGAAAACAGAGAGTTGTTCTAAATGGCAAAACTTCTAGATGGAAAAATGTTACGTGTGGAGTTCCTCAGGGTTCCGTTCTTGGGCCACTTCTATTCATAGTATATACAAATGATATAGACCACGGACTAAAATCTATTGTCTCCAAATTTCCTGGTGATACAAAAATGTGCGGAATGGCAAATGATAGAAGATTTAGATAAACCACAGCAATGGTCTGAGAAGTGGCTAATGAAACTCATTAACAAAAGTGGATAGTGAAAAGGATCTCGGCGTAATTATCAGTAACGATCTCAAATCATCTAAGCAGTGTATTACAGCCTCTGAGAAAGCAAATAAGATTCTAAGACTGACTGCGCAATCTTTCGACTTCAAAAGTCCATCTCTCTTTAACAAGCTAAATATGCTGTTTCCGTATAGTCACCGAATCTCATTAAACACATTGGCAGATTGGAAAAAGTACAACGGTTTGCCACAAAACTTATTCCAAATATCAAAAGTAAATCTTACGAAAATCGACTAAAACATATGAATCTATTTTCCCTAAAAAAGCTTAGAGTCAGAGGTGACTTGATACCGATTTTCAAGATTCTAAATGGAATTGACATCAAAAGTGACATTTCACAATTTTCAAACTATCAGGAAATAGACTTAATCTGGAACTGGGTAGAAACAACGTCGTCAACCGTGTAGTTAATGAATGGAATAAACTTCCTGCAGAGGCAGTGCAATGTAGTTCAGTTCGAAGCTTTAAGATTCGTTTAAACACCTAAGCAAGATGCTGTAATGCCTACTATCTATTTTATATTATTTGTTTGTTATTATTTGTCTGTTTATTATTATTTATCTGATTATTATTATTATCTGTCCATTTACTATTATCTACTATTTACCTGTTTATTATCTAACTTTACCTATTTATTTATTCATTTTATCTATTACAAACATACATATACCAAAGGCTTTTTCTCCCTTACAAGGGAGGTAGCCAAAAAGAAAAAGGCATAAAAACCATTCCCACCCATTCCATCACTAAATATACTCCACTCCCCTCCACCCTCTACCCTCCCTCTTATCTTGGCACCTCCTAGATGACGGGTCATCCCTGCATCTTGTCCACTGTTTATATTATCATTATTTTTATTTATTTATTTTTTTATTTATCATTATTATCATTTTTTCGCATACGACCTAGTTATGGACCAAAAGGTCTCCTGTCGGCATGCTCCTCCTTTGTAATCCTTTGTAATTAATTATCATGATGATTGCTACTTTTGCATGATTGACATATCAAAGTACAGAAAAGCTAAGGAAAGAAAATTCCCTTCCATATCCCAACATTTTATCCTCTATTGCACCTGTGCCACATGGTGATACTTTACTGGTTCCACGCCCACCAGAAAATGTGAGTAAACCTTATCAAATTGTAAACTCTCTTCTGTATAACAGAATCAATATTAAAATGTTCCAAATATCTAGCGATTACACATACAATTCATATTTATGTTCCAGTTGATAAATACATTTTTTTTTCAGGTAGAGGATATAATGGAGGTCTCATCAGAA
The DNA here is from genome assembly GCF_046742065.1 of Oratosquilla oratoria. NCBI lineage: Eukaryota > Metazoa > Arthropoda > Malacostraca > Stomatopoda > Squillidae > Oratosquilla > Oratosquilla oratoria. The sequence continues at coordinate 41,724,937 of NC_134777.1, read as the reverse complement.
GAGTGGAGGTTGTGACAATGAAGAAATGGATGAAAATTTTGAGCCAGGACTGAGTACCCGCCCACACTTTCCAAATCAACGTGAATTGCATGAGCTCATCAGAGACTTGGCCCTCACTAAGTCAGGAGCTGAGCTTTTAGCATCCAGACTGAGTGAATGGAATCTGTTGGGGGAGGACTGTAGATCAACATTATACAAGAAACGCCATGAGGAATTCGAAGTATACTTTGATATAAGTGAGGATCTCTGCTTATACAAAGATATTAATGGCTTATTTACAGCTATCGGAATTGATCATAACCCTGAACAATTGCGACTGTTCATAGATAGTTCTACAAAAAGTCTCAAAGCTGTTTTACTACATAATGGGAATCAGTATCCATCCCTGCTTCTCGAGTAGGTAAACTGTGATAAGTTTAAATGGGATGTTTGTGGTGATTTTAAAATGCTAGCCTTATTGGATTCCAGGGTGGGTACACCAAGTACTCATGTTTTCTTTCCCTATGGGGCAGTCGGGCTGAAAATAAACACTACCAGAAAGAGGAGTGGCCCCCTCGAGATGACTTGCACACAGGAAAACTCGATTTTATTAGATAGCCTATTGTAGAGCCTGCCAAAGTATTGCTACCCCCACTTCATATAAACATTGGTTTAGTCAAACAGTTTGTGAAAACATTAGATCATGGTGGGAAAGCATTTCAAGAGATTCGTCTATTCTTTCCAAAACTATCAAAGGTCAA
>NC_134777.1:41711697-41714197 GCF_046742065.1 Oratosquilla oratoria | reverse complement strand
GGGGAGGGAGAGGAGGTGGACGGTGAGATTACCTCTTTGTCACCTCAAAATTCACCTCAGACCCCCTGTCGGTCACAAAACGAGGCAACTTCCAGCCACAGGATTGGTCCTTGGAGGCCATGCATGGCACGTCACTGAGTCGCCTCCACCAATCATGAAGCTCGTTTGGCCCCCTCGAACGGAAAAAGTATGCGTTGCAATTGCGCTCAAATTTCGTCACCACGTGACATATTTTCTGTAAACGTCCCCCCTCCCACACACACACACACACACACCTGGCGTCACGTTCACACGTGTTCGTGCCTTCCAACCGAACACGTGACATATCTACGTCACATCAACGTCATATTACAGACGGAGCTCCGATTGGTGTCTCCTTCGACGACTCCCAGCGAAGACTGATAAGGCGATAGAAATTTTGGAGCCAGCAGTGGGACCGGTCCAGCGCAATGGCTGATGGCAATTGAGGCAAAGCCATCACCCAACAGCACCAATTATTATTATGCCTTTCGCTGTGTAGGTTTCTCCTCAACTGAATAAAGTCCCCCAGCAGCAACCAGAACAAATATGTAAGCCATAAGAAAATGTAAAGAAGCTAATCAAGAGGCAGGGAGTTTCCTTCGGTTAAGTAAGATTACCTAACGACAGCCAGAATAAATACATGTCATGAATATTAGTGAAACGATTATTGCAATATCCATTGTTTTTGGTATCTATAGATTTTATATTTCACATACTAATATAGAACCGAGGCCTTTAAATGACGCTATATAGGATGCTTCCCCTAGGAAAATACTCAACCCGTAAGATTCCCAACTTGAAGGAATCACGCTTGACACAAGATACGACATGTGGGTCGCCGTGTAGTACGCGGCCTTCTGACACGGTATAGACAAGAGTTTCGCTCCCTTAGGATCTCTCTCTGCCAACGTGGAGAGACAAGAACCCTGGATCTGACTCGGTCTTGTCCCGCCGCAACGCCATCTTTAAATCGAAGTGTTCCGGCGGCCATGTTGGTGTCGACATGGCCTCGCCGTTGATGGATGGATGGCCGTGTCTCGTCAAACTCGCTCGTCAATCAAGTCAAGGTTTCTGAGGACCGAGAGGAAAGTTTTCGACATGAAGGATTGGTTTCACGACGGGAAGGCAGTGAGACAATACGGATACCACGATTAAAAAAAAAAAAAAAAAAAAAATGAAACTGATCATGATGCATCACAACCTAGATCCAATATATATATATATATATATGTGTGTGTGTGTGTGTGTGTGTGTGTGTGTGTGTGTGTGTGTGTGTGTGTGTGTGTGTGTGTGTGTGTGTGTGTGTGTGTGTGTGTGTGCGTGCGTGCGTGTGTGTGTGTGTGTAATTATATACATATATATGCAAATACATATGTGGTTTGAAGTTTGATTTGTTCCATGTTTCACAAGGGGTGATTCTTAGAGATGACCTTTAGCACTCTCACTATTATTCAGTTTTCTTGATCAACTCTTTCACAGTTAATAACAATTTATACATTTAGTCTGGCTGCGACCAGACAATCTTATTTACTTTGAAGGACCCTTTGACCAATCAAAAAGTTATTGATTGTTCTCTTTCTCTCTGTCTCTCTCTCTCTCTTTTCTTTATCTCTCGTTCCTTAAACCAGTTGAATAAATTGAGGTGAGCAAGAGATTCTTTCACTGACCCCCAACTCTTATCTAACAGAAGGTTTTCGTCGGGACGAATGAATTCAGCCGGCGTTAACCAGAAAAAATACTTACCGATTACGCTATCCGATAGCGTAATCGATAAGTCACTACAGCATTTGTCATGCACTAGCCGGGTTCGAGTCCTTGGCAGTACCGCATTTCAATTTCTGCATGTTAGCCTGCATCAGGTCTCCCGATGTTGATGGCTTAGAATTAAAGTGCAATGTGGTTGTTAAAATGTATATATATAAATATATGTATAAATATATATATATATATATATATATATACACATATATATATATATATATATATATATATATATATATATATATAAATATAGGGGTGTATGATGATTATTCACTGTGACAAATTTGAGGACAGAGAAGAAACGGAAACACAAGAAGAGCTTCGAGTTTTATTACATTTTCATAATGAAACGTCGAGCTCAGTTAAAGAAACGAAAGGGAAGAATACGGAGACCTGGTTTTTGTTCACCCTGTTAATGGCAAAATTTTAATCAGGAAGATAGAAAGCACGAATAATTACGGGAACGCTGTCATTTTTAATTCCATGTTCATTACAGAAAACGTCCTTCCTTCTTTTACTAATATATGTATACACACACACACACATATATATATATATATATACAGTATATATATATATATATATATATACATATATATATATATATGTATATACATATATGTATCATTAAAAGTGATGGCTAGTTATGCATTTTCCATATACCTTATTATGAATTTGTGTTCCTTAGAAAGGACTCCACCATCAGTGCCTATATCCG
>NC_134777.1:41681697-41701697 GCF_046742065.1 Oratosquilla oratoria | reverse complement strand
AGAATGTTTAGGGTTCCGTGTCTTCCCCTGTGTTTATGTTCTCCATCATCCAAATCATTTGTCTTAAATACTTATCAATATATATATATATATATATATATATATATATATATATATATATATATATACATATATATATATATATTCTTTTCTTTTCTTTTCACTTTTTTAAGAAATTGCAGAGGTCTGTTTGCCCATTTCGGCGCTTCCCTTTGAGCTTCTCCGTCACGCTTGGACTAACCATCTCCCTCTACTCTTTCTTTTATCCCTTTCACCACGGTGTTGGTTAATTTACATTCGTCATTCCGGTTAAGGGCAGGAGATTTATGAGATTTATGCATCTGAGGGAGCAACCTACTGCCTGAAAGGGGTCTCAGTCGAAAGATCCTCCTTTCAACCCGGCGTCCGCACTCTCAGCTACGTCGTACCACCCTTCCTTATTATCAGGGGAGGGGGGGGGTGAGAGTCGAGGCCTCCGACTCGCGTCACCGCGTTGAAGAAAGTGGTGGTTAATTGAACCCTCGGAGGCGACTCAATTATACTCCATCTTTCGAATGAATTGCATTTCACACACCCTTTACACTTCTTGTTGTTGTCATCAGCAATGAGAGAAATGTAATTGCTTTTATTTGCGGCTCATGCCCGCTGCCTGCCATTGGTCGGAAGGACGGGGGAGTCGTTCGAGACAGCGTCGCTGATTGGCTCACGGAGTCATAAATATCCTGGCGGGAACAAACAGGCTGACAGGCGGCGAGATTTGAAAATGGAAGGCGGGTTGACCGCGCATCAGCTGTCCTTTCGCCAGCCCGAATATTTTTTTTATTCGTAAACTTCTTTTTCGTGTGAGTGTCATCACTTTTATGGAAGACAAAATAAGAGACTGCTGTTTACATTTCTCACACCTGAATTCACATATACTCACTTCAGATGAATGAATACCTATGTAGGGATTCGAGCATGGGACTCATGATTATATAGGCCGCGACTCAAATCCTTACAAGTAAGGTATGGTAAGGAGAGGAGCAAAAGCCACAAGTCTCGTAACTGCGGCCGAAGCCATCACCCTTACCCTGTGCGCTTGGTAACGGTCACAGCTTGCAATGAGAGAGAAGTGCGAGACTCGAACCCACGGGTAAAAATATGCAAGACCAATATGCTTCCAATTACTTCACCTATACAATATATGTGGTACAGCGGTAACGCGTGCGGCTGGCAACCGCTAGGGAAGTCAAGCGCATACTCGAACCTTGGTGACGGCGCAGATGTTAGGAAGAGCATCACCGTCGAGCAATGGTCCCGACCTCTTGTCTCTAAATAAAGGAGTTTGTGAAGGAAAACAGAATAATTTCTACACACACAAACACACTCAAACAAACACACACACACACACACACACACACACACACATATTCATATACATATATATGTGTATATATATATATATATACAGTATATATATATATATATATAATGTATATTTTATATATATATGTATAATATATATATATATATATATATATATATACATATACATATATATATACATATATATGTATATGTATATATATATATATATATATATATATATATATAAGTATACACATACATGTGTGTGTGCTTATAGTGTATACATATATATATATATACACATATATATATATATATATATGTATACATATATGTATATATATATATATATGTATATATACATATATATATAATTATATATATACATGTATGCGAATAGATCACAAAAACACGTGATTCACAAAATGTGTAATAAAACCACTTTGGTAAATAAGATGAAAGGTGACCGAACGTCTATTCAAGACATTTTCAAGGCCACCTTGAAAATGTCTTGAATAGACGAAAACGTTCGGTCAGTTTTCATTTTGTTTCCCAAGTGGTTTTGATACACATACACATATATATATATATATATATATATATATATATATATATATATATACATGCAAAGTAGACCACTTGGAAAAAGAAACTAACGAAGCAGAGCGCTTTCGTATATTACATCTTCAGTGCAACAAGTACGATGTAATATACGAAAGCGCTCTGCTTCGTTAGTTTCTTTTTCCAAGTGGTCTACTTTGCATAAGTGAACACACGTACCCGTGTTCTTATTAGCATATATATATATATATATATATATATATATATATGTATATAATATATATATATATATATATATATATATATATGTATATACTATATATATATATAATACACATACACATACATATATATGTATATATATATATATATATACATACATACATAAGATTACTTGAGAAGCCTCGAAGACTCTGTTTAGTTTAAAATCCTCTAACAATAGCAAGACGATTTCACCCAAAAGAGACAGAGAGAGAAGAGAGATAGGATAGAGAGAGGGGGGGAGAGAGAGACTGAAAGGGACAGACCACAGGGAACAAGAACCACTTCCGTACGAGTCAAATTCTCGCCCGTAGCATTGGCTGCCATATGTACGATGTGTCACACTACTCGCATTATAAGATATAAAGTCACTGCTGCATTACTCGTTCTCTTTTACTCTGAGTAATAATAGATACAGAAAGCTTGATCAAACCAGTTCACAAGATCCGGGGGTAACTCATGTATAACTACAAAAAATGTATATATAATCAAGATGCCGACGCCGGCAACCTCGTGTACCCATTTGCGCCTCATGACGCCAACGTAGGCGTCATCGTACCGATGCGATACAGTCAAGGGAAGGCATTCCTGCCCCTTCATTGCGTGACCAACGCCCACTGTTCTAACCCACGTCCGACGATTCCATTCGCTCGAGGTGTGCACTAGGGAAGAAGGAAACGGACTCAGCCGTCTTGGAGAGTTTAATTCTTGAGGATCATTTAATCACTGGATGGTACGGACGCAAAGGAGAAATACGTCACTGTCATCTTCCAACTAAACCGTCAGTCCTGGAATTTTGTTCGATGACGACGTCATCTGTGACAGCAGACAGGACTGGCAAACCCTGTGGGGATCAGCGGTTAGTGTCTGCGACTTGTACTAGGGGGAAGGCCTGAGTTAGACACTCGGGAAGCGCTGGAAAACTGTCTAAGCTGGAGTTTCATGACTTCTCAGACAGAAATGTCGGTAAACAAAGATACAATAGACCCGTGCCGCACTGGTTTTAAACTCTGTTCATAACCACAACAAATGGAATGTTTCCCAGCAATAAGAGGCGAAGGCCGCACCGTTCCTCAAGAGTTAGGCCGCCAGCCCTGTATGGAACCATTCAGGCCGAATTTTTGTGGCACTGACGTCTGTGGGAGAAGCTATGTACACTAACAGATAAGCTAATGTACAATTCAAAATGAATAAGCAAATAAACAAATAGAATAGAATAAGATTACATTTATTGAACAAATTAGAAACAATAGAACAAATAGGTTTAAACATAAATGAGTGAAAAGGTAAACAAACTCACTAAAGCTGTGAGTCACGTTAGCTACACCAAGTAAACAGGTTTTGCTCTGCTTTATCATTCCTTTGTCCGACGTGATAACAATAATGTAATGTGTGTGTGTATGTGCATGTGTGTGCGCATATGTGTGTGTGTGTGTGTGTGTGTGTGTGTGTGTGTGTGTGTGTGTGTGTGTGTGTGTGTGTGTGTGTGTGTGTGTGTGTGTGTGTGTGTGTGTGTGTGTGTGTGTGTGTGTGTGTGTGTGTGTGTGTGTGTGTGTGTGTGTGTGTGTGTGTGTGTGTGTGTGTGTGTGTGTGTGTGTGTGTGTGTGTGTGTGTGTGTGTGTGTGACCGTAAGTGCGCGCGTGCGTGTTTGTGAAGCGTATCTATTGTGATGGACAGTGCCTGATATGAGCCACCTGGAACGCCTCACGACCAATGTTCCATCGAGAAGCCGTTTCCCTTCGTCCTAATGTCCAAACCCGCCTTACAACCGTGCAGTCCCTGATAACCGAGGAACTTGGCGCCAGTTTCTTTGTTCTACGTCAGTTGTCCACTTGCGCTTTCCTGACCACATTTGGTCTGTCGACTTACCCGTGTCCGAGACTGTGGTTTGTCCAGAATGAGGACATGAGGTACATCACGAACAAAACTTTTCACTCACCCAGTTTTTCATGAAACAAAATTCCAATTCTTTCCATGACCATTTTTCCTATTCTAGGAAATTGACTAAATTTAAACTAAGTGCCACATACGAAAATATATCCCATACTCCACAAAAAAGAAAAAAAATTATATTGACATTGTGAAAACTGTAGCACGGGGCATTTTGCTCGTGACTGTATCTTATGAGACGGATCGGTCTCCAGCCCCACCGCTCCTCAGCCTGCTTCTCCGCTCGAATCGCCCAGGCAAGCGGAACCTCCGCCTTCCTGAGGACGCTGATCGCAGTGCCAACACCCCCAACACCAACACCCTACTCTCGACCTCAACGTCTTCCACTACAAACTCGGGTCACCCGAGTAGTCGGCTGCATGCCCACCTGTGGCCTCAGTCACCCAGCGTACACCCCTCCTCCCGCTGAGGTCCACGTTATGTCTTTCCGCACGGACGTTTCTGCCCATCCACCACGGGAGGAGGCGGAAGCAGTGACGGGGCAGTACGCTACCGAGAACTGTGTAGCCTTGACCCCTCCGGGGACATGACCGGAGCGGCCTTCATGGTTCAAGGACAAAGCTGGGGACGAAGGTCGCCCTCCAGATGGCCCTGCACCCTCATTGTGCACACAACTGTGGTTGGTGTTGCACACTAAATCGCTGTCCATCATGTCGGGATACCTGAAGGACAACATCCGGCTCCTCACGACGATTCTACACCTCATGCGGCAAGAAGCACAGGGGGAGGCGAGTGGCCCTCAACGGGGTCCCAGCCACGTTGGAGTACCGGAAAACGAGGCGGAGGCAGACCGAGCGGCAAGAGCAAAGGCGGTCGAACTCGTCGAACTCAACTGGCAGCTCACTTCCCACTCTCAAGATAAGGAGGTTGATGGAGGACACCAGCCTCCTGTCGAGGATTCAAGACAATCCACCTGCGAGATAACACCCACTTGCGACGGGGTGTGAACAGGCAATCTTCTCAGATCACCCTCGAGAGGGAACAAGACCAGCATCTTCCGGATTCGTGTAGCCTGAAGATGCTCACGGGAGATCATCCGAGGTCGTCCTCAAGACGACACCTCCTTCCTCCACTGTGACCGACGAGGAGGAGTGACCCTGCCTCACGACGTTGCAAAGTACCCTTCGACAGCCTTCCTCCGGATGGTCACGTCCGACAACTCTTCAGCCACTGCAGGATCTGCGTTCTAACCCAGCTAGATAGCTAGCTCGTCCTCTTCCCCATTCCTTATCGGTAGGGGTCCCGCTAATGGCCAACTTGTCATTCTTGGATGGCTCCGACAGGCTCCGACTGACTTGGGTAGACTGGTAGACGCCGACCGACTCCGACAGATTCAGATAGACTGCGACCGACTCCGACAGAATCCGGCACTCTGACAGACTCCGACAGACTCTGACAGACTCCGACCGATTCCGACAGACTCTGACCGACTCCGACAGATTCAGATAGACTCCGACCGACTCCGACAGAATCCAGCACTCTGACAGACTCCGACAGACTCTGACAGACTCCGACCGATTCCGACAGACTCTGACCGACTCCGACAGATTCAGGTAGACTCCGACCGACTCCGACTGACTCCAACTAACTCTGACAGACTGATAGATAGGCTAGAGGTATCCTGAAGAGTCTGACAGAAAGTCCAGTGTGAAGAAAAAGGAGAAGCAAAGGGCCTATAGAGGAAAAGAAATTCTTTTTTGACGGAAATTTCCTATTCAGGGTAACACGTGGACTCAAGAGTCCTACAGGCTCCGACAGAGAGGCGAAATGTAGAATTCACTAGAAACGGACATACAACACGCGTCTTGGAGACTTCGATAGAAACAGAATATAAGAACATAAGAATGGAGGAGAATGCCAGAGACCATTTCCCTTACTAACTGTCATCCCTATCTTTTCTTAAAACAACCAATTGTTTCAACGCTCAGTACATGGTTACTAAGCCAATTCTATTCGTTAACCACTATGTTGGTAAATCAGTTCTTGCCTATTTCTCAAACCAAAATCTGTCCAACTTAAATCCATTACTACGAGTCCTGCCCTACTGTCTTAATATAATGACTTTGCCAGCACTACCCTTGTTAAACCACTTGACCCATTTGAATATCTCTATCAGATCACCCCGCACTCTGCGTCTGTGCAGAGAGTGTAAGTTAAGGGGCCTAAGACTGTCTTTGTACAGTAAACTTCTCTTGTATCATTTTGGTCATTCTCCTCCATACTGATTCTAGTGAATTATTCATTCCATAGGATGGAGGCCAAAACTGCACTGCAATGGAAGATCGGGAATCATGAAATATGAAACATACACACACACACACACACACACACACACATATATATATATATATATATATATATATATATGTATGCACACACACACACATATATATATATATATATATATATATATATATATATATATATATATATATATATATATATATATATATATGGAGACATACAAGGACTTACAAAGGATTACAAAGGCGGAGCATGCCGACAGGAGAGCTTTTGATCAATCTCTAGGTCGGATTCGAAATAAAAATCATATTAATTATAAAACAATAAATAAATACTATAATAATGTAAATAACAAATAAAATACATAAATAAATGCATATTTGTCACTTTTGATGTTGTCAATTCCCTTTAAAATCTTAAAGACCTGTATCAAGTCACCTCTGAGTCTACGCTTTTTTAGGGAAAACAGATTCATGTGCTTTAGTCGATTTTCGTATCATTTATTTTTGATATTTGGAATCAGTTTTGTGGCTCGCCGTTGTACTTTTTCCAGTCTGTCAATGTCTTTAATGAGATTCGGTGACCATACAGAAACAGCATATTCCAAATGTGGACGAACTAACGATTTATATAGCTTGTTAATGAGTGATGGACTTTTGAAATCAAAAGATCGCGCAATCAGTCCCAGAATCTTATTTGCTTTCTCAGAGGCTGAAATACACTGCTTGGATGATTTGAGGTCGTTATTGATAATTACGCCGAGATCTTTTTCACTATCCACTTTTGTTAACGAATTTCCAAATAACTTGTAATCGTACTTACTGTTATTTTTACCTATGTGCATTACCTTGCATTTACTTGTGTTAAATTTCATTAGCCACTTTTCAGACCATATGTATATGCATATATATACATACATATATACATATATATATATATATATATATATATATATATGTGTGTGTGTGTGTGTGTGTGTGTGTGTGTGTGTGTGTGTGTGTGTATGCATATATGATATATATATATGCATATATATATATATATATAATATATATGTGCATATATATATATATATATATATATATGTATGTGTATATATATATATATATAGATGTATATATACATATGTATGTATGTATGTATGTATGTATGTATGTATGTATGTATATGTATGTATGTATGTATGTATGTATATATACATATATCTAAGTAGAGTGGGAGAGAGAACTAGTCAGAAATATTTCTTGGCCATAGTAATTATAGAGACAAAGGTTCACACACGATAATGCAGAGTTGTATTGTCCTCTTTACCATTGTGACGGAGTTTGTAGATTTTTAATTTGAAGTCGCGGTATAAGTCTGAATGGCTATACACTCACACACACACACACACACACACACACACACACACACACACTTGTTTGAAAGATGTTAAGTAGTATAAATTTCCCCATGAAAGTGTAGTTATGGAACAATTTGGATAAAATATGATCCAAGCCAACACCATAAACAAATTTAAGACAATTTTTGATGACTGGAGGTAAAGAGACGGGACACCATGAGCTTAGCTCCAAGCCCATATTCTACTAGGTAAATAAACACACACACACAAACGGGCTCGTGCAGGTGCCCGGTATGCCGAACCTTTTCTTGCCGGTCGCCCACGACCAACCGGCCGGCCCTTTCCCTATGCATCTAGCTGGATGGCTGTCTGGTCCTACTTTTACTTGTCCTTGCCGGCCGATACTCATACATGTGCACGTTCCCATCCGGTTGGCATTTCACTGTGCACGCCCTCGGCCGGCTTTTTTTTTTCTCCCTTCTTCTAATGATAATAATAGTAATAACAATAATAATAATAATAGTAACAATAATAATAAAACAAATGAATACGATAAAATGTAGTGATATAAATAAACAATAGGTGAAAAAATATATAATTAGTGATGATAATTAGTATAATCAGTATAGAAGTTAACCTTTTCGGAACGGACTGTCCGCTTCAATCTGAATAATAATAGTTTGATGTTTGCGACTCCCCGATCGCTGCTGACGCAACACGGTTAATCGAGACGGACCCAGAGGTCGCTCCAGACAGTACAATCAACTGGATCTAGCCAGAGTATACTCGCTGAAGAGCCATTGATCTTGAACAAGTTAATTTAAGTATGATATGAAGAAGTAGCATTTGATTATTAATGCTTTCTTCGATAGACAACATTAACTGACACTAACCAAAATTAAATATGTATACAAACTTTTTTCTCCTTTGCTTCTTCTGCTTCTTCTTCTTCTTCTTCTTCTTCTTTTCTTCTTCTTTCTTACTATGGTAACCTTCCTCCTGCCAAATATAACCGCCCGATACTTCACTGAAGACTGTAAATGATGTTTCAGTCTTCATTTAGTCCAGTATCAGGTGGCCCCATTTAGCAACGGGGACGTCAACATATATGTGTGTGTGCGTGTGTGTGTGTGTGTGTGTGTGTGTGTGTGTGTGTGTGTGTGTGTGTGTGTGTGTGTGTGTGTGTGTGTGTGTGTGTGTGTGTGTGTGTGTGTGTGTGTGTGTGTGTGTGTGTGCGTATGTGTGCGTATATTCGTGGGTGTGTTTATGTACGCGTGTGTGTGCGTGTGCATGTATGCGTGCATGCGCGTGTGGGTGTTTGCAAACGTACCTGCGCGGTCGTGTGCAACGTGTGTCCCCACTACGCCTGCATGACACCCGAAGTACCACTGTGTCACCTATTTGTCACGTCACTGGTTATCCGGGGTCCAATGTGTGTCACCAGCATAACAAGAAGGACCGGGGGGCGACGCGGCAGTGACGAGGCCCTCGCCGCCTGGTCGCCACCCGCATCAACAACAATACCCGGCAGGCAGGCAGCCAGGCAGGCAGTGCGTGGCGATAGCGCCTGCACATGTATCCCTGTAGGCGATGGAAGACAACCCTGTAGGCCTAAACGTCAAAAATATGACCACTGTAAACCTTTTGCTTCAAAGGGGATCTGGTCTCCCCCCCCCTCGGTTTAATAAAACCACCTGACGGCAGCTAGAATAATGTAGAAATCATCAAAAGCAATTAAATCAAATCGCCAGGTAACAATGAGAATAAACATATAAATCGTCAAAAGTTGTAGAATGTAGAAAAAAATAGCTGTATAGTAACTGAACAGAGAGTATTACGACATCCAACATCATTTATGCCAATCACTTTCACACATGCAGTAAGAAATTATGTTATCACTGAACGATTGCACTTTTGAAAAATGATAAAACATAGAGGACAACGTTTTGCTCATGTGCTCTATCGTTTGCATGTGCACACGCACGCACTCAAACACACACACACACACAAACACAAGATGAGCGATGAAGAAGCTTGCACATTGTAAAAAAAAAATGAGGGATTTACGAATGGAGCCAAGTGTGGAAAATTAATTTGTTACGTTGAGTTACAATGGTTAAGCATGACGACAGGAGACCTCTCGCTGAATGACGAGGTCGGGTAAAAGAAAGGAAAATACGACAATTTGCTGAGGTGTTTATCTTTGTAAATTTCAAATCTTCCAGATGGAAGCTGATGCCATTTACTGACAACGTGGTTGGACTTTTTTCTACCTACTTTTAGGTTTAACCCACGTCCTGACAACTTGAGAGCATTATATCTCGTCCAATTGACATTTAGTATCAACAGTCTCAGTTTTGATGTTATATATATTTCTTTAAATCTCAAAGACCTCAGTTAAAGCTCCTATGAGTCTCTGCTTTTTAAAGAATAGGTTGAAATTTCATGGAAAACGCCGGACAATAAAATCGGTGTTTATCGAATTCTGTGTTCGGGGTGTGAAAAATTCTACACTGGGGAAACACCACGCGATCTAAAAACACCGATACGATGTCCACCATGATGTCACCAACGCGTTTGTCGCACACAGGAACAGTAGCAATCACTTGATGGACTGGTAAAATGCAGAATTTCTGGTACGTGAGCCCGACAAGATCAGCAGAAAATGTTTGGAAGCAGCCAACATACAAGTAACCAACACAAGTGAACAAAATAGGAGCATGTTCAACACCTCACCCCCACCTAATTCATTTAATACCCATTGTCCAACAAAAAATTAAGCTATCCCTAGTTGCCCTCCAAAACCCCCTTAATTCCTCTCATGGTTGAGCTGATGTTCTTCACCTAGCCAATTGTCTCCTCTTATCCTTAACCTTTCCTGTTCCCAGATATTTCGTCCATCTTCTTAACCTTTCCATTCAGTGACCCTCCTCGCCTCTTACTTCCCATCCTCTCTCCTTCCCTCCTTCCTCCCGTTTCCACCGTTTTTCTTATCTAATCTCAGTCATGTGTATTACGACTATATACTTAAAAAAGCTGTAACAAGCGAAACGCCGTACAAATAGAGTCTCCGTCCTCACATTTGGTGTTTATTTCGATAGACTTGTCGGCAACTGCCACTTTCATAGAAATTATAGTTATCTATCATGATGTTTATCTACTCCAGACATTTCATCCATCTATCCTTCACAGTTATTTCACCACGTTAGCTACCATACTGTCAGAAACAGTGGTCTATAATAGTTAGAAGGTCTTACTTCTTTTCTCCTTTAGAAATTGATACCACATTGGCTCTCTTCAATTCCCGGGGCACTGTCCCTCCCCCCCCCCCCAACCGGTTTCTGCATTCCTCAAGTATCCAATTTGAGATCCCGTCAGGACCTGGGGATTTTCTTACATCTACGTGGGGTCCCTAACTTCCTGTATTACCAATTATATGTCTTTTATCACGATATGGCTAGCCACTCACTTCCACTTCTTCCTCAAATACATTTCCTTAGTGAATACTGACTCAAAAATTTATTGATCACATCTAACTATTTTGCGTCTTCATTAAATATTGTGTGTGTGTGTGTGTGTGTGTGTGTGTGTGTGTGTGTGTGTGTGTGTGTGTGTGTGTGTGTGTGTGTGTGTGTGTGTGTGTGTGTGTGTGTGTGTGTGTGTGTGTGTGTGTGTGTGTGTGTGTGTGTGAGTTTGTGTGTGTGTGTGAGATTCACTATGGTCTTGGATCACGTGTTGAAGAGAGCTCAGAGCTCGTATATGACCGATCTATGGGTAATGCTGTGACCTTACGCGCACACACCCACAACTCCCCGCCCACGAGAGTTAGAGTAACAACCCGTAGCGCAGCGATACTGAAATTATTTCAGCCCTGGGCGGGATTCGAACCCGGACCTCGTAGTGGCAGCCGGGAACTCTACCAACTGTGTATGTGCATGTGCGCGCGTGTATGTGTGCGTCTGTGTGTGTGTGTGTGTGTGTGTGTGTGTGTGTGTGTGTGTGTGTGTGTGTGTGTGTGTGTGTGTGTGTGTGTGTGTGTGTGTGTGTGTGTGTGTGTGTGTGTGTGTGTGTGTGTGTGTGTACATGTGTGTGTGTGTGTGTGTGTGTGTGTGTGTGTGTGTGTGTGTGTGTGTGTGTGTGTGTGTGTGTGTGTGTGTGTGTGTGTGTGTGTGTCTGTATGCGTGCATGTGTGTGTGTATGTGTGTGTGTGTACATGTGTGTGTGTGTTTGTGTGTGTGTGAGTGTGTCTCTGTGTATGTGTGTATGTATGTGTATGCGTGCATGTGTGTGTGTGTGTGTACATGTGTAGGTGCTTGCGCTTGTTTGTATCCATTTACCCATTATCTACTTGTCTATCTGTCTGTCTTTCTTTCAGATTATCTCTCTACCGCTCTGCCCGCTTATCAATCTATTTGCTTTCCTGTCTGTCTGAACAGTCTGTTGCTTTAAGATGTTAAATAATATCAAATGTTTATCTAAACAACTCCCCTTCCGTCTGGTTCCCTAGGGATCAAGATGAATACCTGGAACCCTGTCAACCTAACTACTTTGCCTCACTGTTGCTTTGATTGTCGGTCTAGTGCTCATTAGTGCATGGCTAGTTATCTAATCAGAAATCTAAACATAACACCAAACTCCTATACAATATCTAGGGAGAGAAACTGGATGAGAATGAAAATGGGGTGCGGTGGAGTGTCTTGGGTGTATATAATTGCTAACATTTCAGTCACGCTATATTCTGTGACTGAATTTCTCTCTGTTACTGCATATATTTAAGATCTCATTTTACATAAGATGTATCTCGGAGAGAAATATTTCATTTTGCATCACTTCTTATTGTTATTTTTTCACATTTTTCTTTAGCTTTATGGTGATATTTTTCTGTTACTTCAGATGTGTGATGACATCCCTACATTTCGATCCATGACGAGTCAAAGAACTTAAGTAGAAACAAGTCACAGTGTCTGACTCTCCGTTTCCAGAGCTTCCTTATTCTGCGCTGCCAACAAAACAACAGGTAGGGAGATATATCCAGTATATAGAAGGCAGTGAGTGCAAGAACAACAAGGATGTTATTCTGAGATAGCCAAAGCCCTCACTGAAATTTGGAAAAGGGCCTGCATTCTAACATATTCGATCAAGTTCGTGAAAACAGAATATTTTCCATTAACAGAAGAAGCTTAAGAGGTCTCAAACCATATCCCACCGAAAGTAAAGAGTTTCATGAAAACACTGGATCGGCTGTTTGATAACTGGCTGACAATATGCTGACCTAGTCTCCAAGCGTGAGAAAGACCTGAAAGTTCCAAAGCGAGAGCACATCCTCGTCCTTTCGACCGAAGAACCGTGTACGCCATCAAAATCGGTGGATTAGATGTAAAAAAAAAAATAAATAAATGAATAAATAAATAAAAAAAAAAAATCACAGATGAAGGCGAGAAACACAAGAAAGAAGATATTAGGAAACGAAAGAAAGAAGGGGAAGAGTTGATTTCATTCTAAAAGAAAAACTGGATAAAAAAAAGAATCATCAAATTCATTAGCCCCACATGTGAAACAGATTCGAGAATATAGACGAAAAAATATCTAAAGGTTAAGAACCTGGTGGGTTTACTTCCACCTGAAGAGTAGAGCACAATAGAACCAACAATTACGATGTATTTGTCTGATGAATGCCTGTAGAAATTTGATAAATAGCACGTTCTATTTATCGAATGAAACCTGAAAGTCTTGTTTGGTTTTGAGCGACCGAATAGAGTCACGAGACCTCAACACAGCCGTAGTGTGGTCATCCATCTCTTGCTCTTTTTCCACAAGCTTTACCAGAAGCTTCCGTCACTCTTTGCGCACATCGAAGAGTGACGGAAGCTTCTGGTAAAGCTTGTGGAAAAATAGCAAGAGATGGATGGCCACACCACAGCCGTGTTGAGGTCTCGTGACTTTATTCCGTCGTTCAAAACCAAACAAGACTTTCAGGTTTCATTCGATAAATAGAACGTGCTATTTACAGAATAAATGCTGGAATGTACGCTCGACTATCATTTGCACACAAATTTAATAATTTGTTTCAGTCTAATCTTTGATAGCACTAATAACAATCAAGATGCAATACCTCACAGTCTAGTTTGCCAATAACGGTCTCTGACACTACCAAAATCTAATAAATGAATAAATATTTTGATTCAGGGTGCGAGACAATACAAAGCATGAAATGCGTGTGGTGATACGTCATATTCTGCACAATGACGCTACGTCCTCCTGGCCAGTACGCTAAAAAAGAAAAAAAAAATTGGTTGGCTGAAGCGATGGCTCCGTTAATCCTTGCCTCATCAGCGTGGCATCGATTCCGCCCCCATCGTTGTTATCTTGCCTGTTATTCGCCACCACCTCCCCCTCCCCCACTCTCCAACAGGCGGCCAGGCATCACAAGTTCTATATACACAAGCCGAGCAGATAAACGCGTCCTTATCAGCATCAAAGACCTACCCACCCCTCTATTCCTTTCCCATCCCTTTCTTGAAGAGTTTCCGTAACAACCACGATGTAAGGAGAAGTGACACCTAACACGCCAAAGTGGTTTAACGGGAGATATAGAACTCCACCTAAGTGCGCGAAGGAGATGAACAGAATAGCGTGGCGGCAGCAGCCAGGGCAAAAGGAAGAGGCCCACCTGGAACGGAAGGGCTTCAGTCGAAACACAATGGGGAGCAAACCGGCGGTCGATTCCAGTCCATAAGGAAAGAGAAAAAAAAAAGAGAGACAGACAGACAGACAAAGGTAGTGAGAGAGAGAGAGAGAGAGAGACAGAGGAAGACAGAGAGAGAAAGACAAAGACAAAGAGAGACAGAGAGACAAGCAGAAAGACGTGCAGACAGATGAACGGAAAGAGAGAGAGCGAGAGAGATGGTGCATCTTCTTTCATGACACGGTACAGCCTGTGACTTGCCAGCACATATCTTGCCATGCAGTAACGCTGTATTCTGTCGCGTCTGATCGTCAGACGAGTTCAGTCAGCTGAAGATCCGACGATAAACTCCAGACCCAGGGTGTCGTGCTTTAGTCATTTTACTCTAGTTGGCCCCGGATGATTTTGTCCAGCTTAAGGAGGGTCGCGATGGTAAAAGAAACGATCTAACAATATATATTCCACTCAAAAAAGAAGCTGTCAGTAGACATTCAGCTGTGACCAAACCCGTCACCCTTGCCCTATTTACTAAGAGAGCCAGGGAAGGTGGCAGACATCGGTAGCCATTGCACTCGTCACTAAACAGAATTAAAATATCCTCGCTGTTCTTTGCTTTCATGCCTAGTGGCTAGACAAACTCCTGAGCTGCAACGCCTAATGTCACTCACTTCATACTTTATCTACTTTTTTTTTTTTTTTTTTTTTTTGTCAGGCTTTGTTGTCGAACAAAATGTCTCCTGACGACATTTAAGATTTGTCGCTGGAACTCAGAGTAGTGTTTCCTTTGGCACCACTGACAGATCTCTCTGGGAAGAATCTTTGAATATTTCTGTTGGGTTGATGTGGTTTCTGTCTAGGTCTCCAGGGGTAGGAGAACAGAACAGTCACCGGTTGTCAACTTGCCTTATGAAAATGGTAGAGGAAATACAGTTGAAGCTGATGAAGAGTGTAAGAGGCTGGTAGAAAAGAGGGTAGAAAGAGGGGTAGAAGACGGGTTGTTGCATCTATATGTAGGTTGTTTGTACATAACAGCCGAGCGAGCTGTCTGAGTCCGCTTTGTGTAGGCAATAAAACAGCTGTGCTCGGGAATTCGAATATATATTTATATATTGCTGTTCAAATTATATTTCTTTGTAATCTAAATGAGAATTATGCAGACTCGAGATTATTCTAAGTAAATAATATTACCATAAAATCTTGAAACAAAGAATCTGATTGGTGGAGGGGTGAAGGAAGAGAAATTTCAATTGATTCATAAATGTAAGATCACGCCCTTTGGGGAGGATCTTAAACATAAAGTTAAAAATCATTGGACTAAGGAAATTACTAGGTCACTACAAAGCTCACGTAGGATATTGTACACATGCTCTCAAGGGGTTTCTTTGGAGAACTTAGGAGAGTTCGCTGTGTAAAGGAATGAACAGAAAATATAGAAAAACATAGAAATTTAATTTTCCTAAACTGAAAATAACAACTAAAGGAAGTGAGTCGCCATATCCATAAATCAGGGCTGACAGTGGCAACTACAGTGGCAGCAGCGAGGGAAAGAACCCCCGCATCTAAAACGTCTCCCAAGAGAAGCACTCAACGCATGCAACTAAAACGTCTCCGAAGAGAATCACTCAACGCACGCAACTAAAGAAGACTACACCTAAAGAATTTAGTGCAACCATACGTGCTTACACATGTGAAGAGCATTCATGCAACCAAGCATTCATGATTTTAGGGTTGACAGGATATTATAGGAAGTTTATTAAGGGATATGCAGACATAGACAATTAATTAAGTTCTTTGTTAAGGAAATATTCAAAGTTCACTTGGAGACCTGAACAACAAGCTTTTGACAAGTTGAAAGATAAACTTACCAATTCTCCAGGTCTCATTTTTTCTAATCATTCTTTGTTCTGATGCGTCAGACATAGGGTTAGGAGGCAAACTGATGCAAGAGATAGCTTTCACATCAAGACTTTGTAACAGTGCCGAGAGAAACTATTCTATCACAGAAAGGGAAACATTAGCAGTGATATATTCACTGGAGAGTTATAGAGATATGATACTGGGATATCCAGAGTGTGGACTGATCATACAACTATTCAGAACTTATTCAAACATAAGAATTTTAGAGGCAGATTAGCCAGGTGGTTTACTACACTTCAATGTTACGAGGTTAAACTTTAATACATTCCAAGTAGAAATACCTTTGCAGCAGATGCGCTATCTAGGAATATTAAACAACCAACGATAGAGTTGATCAATTTTATCTGCAGTATTAATAAACTAGTAACATTAGATGAGGAATTAATAATAAGGGAACAAAGCAGAAATCAGAATTGGGAAAAAGTGGCACAGTACTTGATGAACCCGCGAGGTATTCCTCCAAAACTACCAAAGGGGTATAAGATAGAAGAATTTCATTTAAGCAATGAACTTTTGTATAGAAAAACAGTCGTAAGTGGGGATGTTTCTAGGGCCCCAGTGAATCTGTTGGTGATTCCATAAACTTTTGTACCAAAGGTATTAAAATTACTTCATGATAGTGATTATAGTTCTCATCTAGGAAAAGATCAAACTTATAGACAAGCACAACTTAAATACTTTTGGCCAGACA
This sequence comes from Oratosquilla oratoria, assembly GCF_046742065.1. Taxonomy (NCBI): domain Eukaryota; kingdom Metazoa; phylum Arthropoda; class Malacostraca; order Stomatopoda; family Squillidae; genus Oratosquilla; species Oratosquilla oratoria. The sequence continues at coordinate 41,684,699 of NC_134777.1, read as the reverse complement.
TGAAGAGATATATTTTATACATTGATAATTGCTTGAAATGTGCTGAGGTAAAAGGATATACAAATAGGCCTGCTCCTATGCTATAATATCCCATACCACAGAAACCTTGGGAAAGAGATCACTTAGACAATCTACAGTTACCTATGTCTGAAAATGGATATAAACATGTATTGTTGCCATTGATTATCTTTCAAGATTTTGTATTTTACAACCCATTCCAAATAAGAGAGCTGAAACAATTGCTTCAGTAATATATGAACAAATCATCTGTAATTTCACTACTCCCAAGATCTTAGTTTCAGACAATGGTACTGAATTTAACAACAAAATATTGGAAGAATTATGTAGGTTATTTAAGATAAACAAAATTAATATTCAAGTCAATCATCCTCAGAGCAATGGAGTTGTAGAAAGGTTAAATAAGAAAATTATCACTTGTCTTAGAGGTTTGATAAGCCCACATAGTATAACTTGGGATAATTGGATTCCTTGTGTTAAATGTGCACTCAATAACCAAATCAATACAGCTACAGGTGAAACTCCACACTATATTATCTACGGGGAAGACAAAATTCTCCCATATGAAATCTTAATTGCAGAACCGAAGCCAGTGTATAACATAGATGATTACATCTCAAATAGGATACATACATTTCAAGCCATACACCAAAGAGTTAGAGAACACATGAAAGAATATTCACAAGAGATGAAGAAACGACATAAAATAGCACACGAAATAGAATTACAAATAGGAGATTTGGTCATGGCCAAACTGTATACAATCAGCAGTAAACTCTCACTCAGATACTCCGGTCCGTATAGAATCATTTATTTTGCGGGAAGGAATAAATACACTTAGAAACCACAGGAGTGTCTGACATGTAGATGACTTAAAAGGAGTATGATAGAACTTAATAATGATGACAATAGTGACAACAAGGACTGTGAGACAACTCTTTTTGATGAAAAAAACAAGATACCCACTCTATACATTCTATTGGGGAAATTTTGAGTTTTGAAGAATATCAGAAATACATTGATCATATCATGTATGAACTTAATATTAATACCACCAATTTTTACAGATGAAGACTGGAATTATATCAATATACATGCTGTATGACTGGAATTGGAATCCTGTGCAACCTGGAGCCTTGGTCAGTCATGAGGGCAATATATATGTATAGTTTTAGATTTCAAAAATATCTCCATTATCAAAGAACCTATACCTGTGTCATGCTTTTCTTTTCGTGTTCCGTGAAGCATTGAAAAATTCTTGTGAAGTTTCACGAGTTAAGAATATGTCTGTCATGCAGAATTGTCTCTACAAAAAAATATATTCATAAACCTAGTTACTCATAACATAGGAAGTTTACGTTTCTTGTTTTTTTTTTCATAACAAAGCAAGAGTATCCATTATCTATCCTGAATTTTATCCTAAATTAGAATCAGTTGAAGGTCCAATCTCAGTTTTTGACAAGTGTGAAATACATGCAGGAACATTCTCCATTATTGCTAACATCCTGAATACAATGCATATAACCGATAAAATATACTTCACAGATATTAACATTACCTTCCCAGAAAAATCACCACATCTGAAATTAAGAAAGTTACATCCATTGAGGTCAAATCTAAACTCTTATAACAACTATGGTATATTTCTTTTCATAATTATTCTTTTCTCCTCCTTAGTTATCGCTGCCTTAACATCACTGATTGTAATCAAAAGGATGAGGACATTAAAAAAAATCGAACATTTGCCAGCATGAGAAATTGTAGTATGCCGGAGCCCTGTAAAAGACAGGCAGAAAAGGATTGGGCGGGACGACCAACTGGTAGCTACCGAACCCTGTAAGAAGCTGGTAGAAAAGAGGATAGAAAAAGGGGTAGAAGACAGGTTGTTGCATTTTATAGGTAGGTTGTTTGTAAATAACAGATGAGCGAGATTTCTGAGTCCGCTTTGTGTAGATAACAAAATATTATTTGTAAATAACAGCCCAAGCGAGTCCGTCTCGCAGGACCACCAACTGAAATCACAACTAGACTTGAACACCTGTTTGGCCTATCTCTGGTTTCAAGAAGATAGTTGAATCCGCCCTCACTAAAGAATGTCCCAATTTTAATATCTCCAAAGAACAATGGCCTCCGGACATTATTTCACCTTTGGCGGTGAGTCCCCTTGTCATCAATTGTCTTTCTCCTAACCCCGCGCATGACCCCTGTCCAGATCAGCTGGCCTGTCACGTAGGCTGTCCGAGTTCCTTGTATACTCCACCCCCGGTGACAGAGGAATATATATTTCTCCAACCACTCTGTCTATCTTGTATTTTGCTGCTGAAGAGGGCTGCAGCTGGCAGCCGAAATATACAAGTTAACGTTCTCATAATTTTTTTTTCTTTCACTCTTAAATTAGGTTCTATGTGTAGTATATTTATATATATGTATACATTATACACACACAAACATATGTATATATATATATATATATATATACATATATATATATATATTTGTGTGTGTGTGTACATATACATATATGTGGATATATATATATATATATGTGTGTGTGTGTGTGTGTGTGTGTGTGTGTGTGTGTGTGTGTGTGTGTGTGTGTGTGTGTGTGTGTGTGTGTGTGTGTGTGTGTGTGTGTGTGTGTGTGTGTGTGTGTGTGTGTGTGTGTGTGTGTGTGTGTGTATGTGTGTGTGTGTGTGTGTGTGTGTGTGTGTGTGTGTGTGTGTGTGTGTGTGTACATGCACACACACACACATATGTATACTTGTATATATATATATATATATATATATATATATATATATATATATCGACGCATTCAATATCCCTCTTCATCATAAATCCATCAAAACCCATTCCCAAACGACGACCACAATTGAGGACTAATAAATCTACCAATCGTTCTACGTCATCCTACCACGTCGTGTCTCATTGGCCGATGGGTCAGCCAATTAGCGCTAATGGCGACAATGGGGACTGATGACACA
>NC_134777.1:41674197-41676697 GCF_046742065.1 Oratosquilla oratoria | reverse complement strand
ATCACCTTACTTTTATCCACATTTATCTTTAGCTTTCTTCTATCACATACTCTCCCAAACTCTGCCACCAGCTTCCTCAATCCCTCCTCTGACCCTGCCACAAGCGCAATGTCGTCCGCAAACAACAGCTGGCTCACCTCCCACTTTTCTCCATTTTCTTTAACCATCTCCAATCCCTGACCCACTACCCTAGCATTCACCTCTCGCACCACCCCATCCATGTATAAGTTGAACAGCCAGGGTGACATAACGCATCCTTGACGAAGTCCCACCTTTACTTCAAACCACTCACTCTCTCCATTTCTAATCCTGACACATGCTCTACTACTCTCATAAAAACTCTTGACAGCTCCCAAAAGCTTTCCTCCTATCCCATAAATCTGCATAACCTCCCACAGTGCCTTTCTGTCTACCCTATCATATGCCTTTTCCAGATCCATAAAAGCCCAAAAAACATCCTTCCCCTTTCCTATAGCTTTCTCACATATCTGTCTTACCACAAAGATCTGATCTACACAACCTCTACCTGTCCTAAATCCACACTGTTCCTCACCAATTACTCCTTCTGTTCCTCTCCTAATCCTCTCAATTAAGATCCTCCCATAAGCCTTCCCTACTACACTTAACAGGCTAATCCCTCTGAAACTACTACATTCACACTTGTCCCCTTTTCCCTTGTAAAGAGGAACTATACAGGCACTTCTCCAGTCCTCCGGTACTCTACCCTCTCTCCAGCAAACATTAAATAACCTCACCAACCAGTCCACCATCACTGAACCTCCCTTTTTCAGACATTCTGCATGGCATCCATCCAGACCAGGTGCCTTACCTACTTTCATCATCTTTACAACTGCCTTCACCTCATCCTTCCTTATTTCTCCTCCATTCTCCTCACTCATCACTCTCATTTTCTTCGCATTTCCCACTGCAACTATCTTTCCTTCCCTATCCTCCTTCACATTTAGCAACTCCCTTAAATATTCTGCCCATCTTCCCCTTACTGCCATCTCTTCCATTATCATCTCTCCATCTGTACCTTTTACCTTTTCTTCCCTACTTGATTCGCCTCCTCTTCCTCTCTTAATTTCTTTCCAAAACATCTTTTTATTACTTTCAAAATTTTCTGTCATACTCCTACCCCATTTCACATCTGCTCTCCTCTTTGCCTCCTTTACCTTTTGCTTTACTTCTCTTTTCTTTTCTTTGTACGTCTCATACGACTCCCCCGTCCTCTTTTGTAACCAATCTGTGAATGCTCGCTTCTTCTCTTCTACAACCTTCTTCGTTTCCTCATCCCACCATTCACTACCCTTTCTTCTATTTCCCCCTGTCCTTCTTGTTCAACACACCATCCTTGCACACTTTAAGACTCCCTCCTTGAACCATCCCCATTCCTCCTCCACACCCATCTCTGCTCTATCCTTTACTCCCTCCCACTCCTCCTTCAGCTTCTTTTCGTACTCCTTCTCCTTTTCCTTTTCATTCAAGGAGTTCACTCTAACAACCTCCCTACCTTTTGTCCCTTTCCTCCTTCTCCATCTATCCTCCACTCTCAGCTTACCTTCCACCAAAAAATGATCTGATATTCCCCCACCCTCTCCCCTTAGCACATGTACATCCTTAACTCTTCCTATCATAATCCTATTTACCATTACATAATCCATTAGCGCTCTATCTACCACCCTTCCCTCCACCACCCTCTCCCATGTGTACTTATGCTTGACTTTCTTCCGAAACACTGTATTTGCTATCATCAACTCTCTTTCTAGACACATTTCCACCATCAACTCTCCACTACGATTCTTTCCTGGAACTCCACACTTCCCAACCACTCCATCGATTGGACCATTTCCCACTCTAGCATTAAGGTCTCCCAGTACTATTACATTGACATTTCTTCCTAAACCCTCTATGCACTCATTTAAATCTATCCAAAAGGCCTCCCTTTCTTCCACGCTCTTCTCACTGCCAGGCCCATATGCACTTACAAAGACCCACATCTCCTTTCCCAGTTTCACCTTTATCCACATTATCCTTGAGGAAACCTCCTTCCACTCCACTACCTCTTTACCTATCTCCTCACTCACTAGAATAGCCACCCCTTCCCTCCCTCGCCCTCTCTTCACTCCTGATAACCTCCCACTTACATTCCCAAACTTACACTCACCCTTCCCTTTCAACTTAGTTTCACTCAAAGCCAACACATCCATCTTTCTTCTCACAACATACTACCTATCTCTTCCCTTTTACTCTCATCTGTACCACATCCACGCACATTAAAAGACCCAAACCTTAGGGTGCTGGCCCGAGGCCCTCCAGCACCCCTTATGCCTTCACTTTCCTTTTTAGGAATTTGCCCCGTGGGGCTACAGGGAGAAGGATGCCTAGTCCCTCTCCCCGTCCCTTTCTTCTCGCCTCTTACGATCCAAGTGGTGGCAGTATTCTTTTCCCCGACCACAGGGAATTCCCCCATCCCAGAAAGAGAATACTCAGAGAAATG
>NC_134777.1:41666697-41669197 GCF_046742065.1 Oratosquilla oratoria | reverse complement strand
ATACACGAGTGCGCGTGTACACTCACAGAGAAGCGAAATGCTGAAAGGGACAGAAGGAGGGTGCGATAGAAGGAAGAGAACAGTGGGTAGACAAGAGTTGAGGTGGGGGTTAGATCCACCACCCCCACCCGAGTCTGGCACGCACGAGGCACGCCTCCATGTGGTGGATCTGAGTTTGACGTTGGGACCGTATTGAATTCGAGGGATTTGGCGGATAACAGGAGTTCATCCACAACCCCCACCCACCCCGTTCCTGCGAGAGAGGGCTCGTTCCCTGATGGATGACTTTACCGAAAGTGAGTTCGATTCTGATCTTGAGACTGAGTCTGTCTTCTCGTCTCACCTTTTCCTTTCCTTTACTCTCCCCCGTGGTCGCCGGTGCCTGCAACTTGTCGCGGCAGCCTTCGGGTACGTGTTGCACTGGAGATGGATTTCGTCCGGAGCCTTAAATTGTATTTGCTGGTGCACGTGGCGGCGCGTGGGGCTCAAGGCACGTGCGCGTCACGTGACTGGTCGTCTGGCCAGAAGCCGGTGGTGGCTATCAATCCTGAGCCTTGGTCGGGTAAGTCGCGCGGACCGTATCTCATTCTCCTCAATATTATGTTCTCTGCTCTATGGATTTGTTTACATACATATGTGTTCATTCATTCATCTATGCATTCAGCAACTTATTTGTGAATTCATTTACTCATCTATTACATTGGTCAACAAAGAATTTGTCCCATGGAAAACAATAGCTGTACCTTGTATGTTTTTGCATGCAGAATCCAAAAATAACGTTCAATTTTTCCCATCATCCACAGTTTTTGTGTTACACGGTATGTTACGTTACGTGTGTTACGTGGGATAAATTTCAATCAAAATGTTGGCAACACTGAGTTTGGTAACACTGCGTGAGATTGTTATGCACTTTCAGCCAATCTGTTCTTCAAGTGAACCACATTAATTGAGTCAGGGAGATCTGAATGATCTTTTATGGGATTCAAACTAGTCCAAAAAGCAATCTGACCCTCTTGTTTCCAGGCTGAAATCTTCTCCAGAAAGAATCCAAAGTTAGTTTTTATCGTAAGCGATATTGTGATTTTGAACATTTTTTCTCACACGAGGATGGTGTGGTGCTTTGCAATTATGTATATTCTGTTATGAAGGAACTTAACCATAAATATGACAGGAGTTAGTGGTGCTTGTTTACTCTTTAAATGTGAGTCTGAAAGCTGTTTTGCTCCACAATGGAAATAGGATTTATTTTGTTCCTCTGGCCCATGCAGCTAACATGAAGGAAACATATGAGAGTAAGAAGCTTCTATTACAAAAAAATTAAGTATGAAGAACATAAATGGAATATCTGTGGTAACCTAAAGTTTGTGGCACTTTTACTTGGAATTTTGTTGGGTTATACAAAATGTTGTTGCTTTCTCTGTGAGTGGGACAGTCGGGATAAGAAAAATAATTATGAAAAAAAAATGTGTTCCCGAAACGATCTTACTCCAGGATAGAAGAATGTTGTCAACCCTCCTCTTGTTGATTCAGAGAAAATTCATCTGCCTCCTTTGCATATTAAGCTAGGGTTGATGAAAAAAAATCAAAGGTATGGATAGAGCTGACAAGGGACTCACATATTTGAAAAATATGTTTCCTAGAGTACGTGTATGTGACGCAAAAACCAAAGTTTGTTGGACCACAGATTAGGGAGCTGATGAGAGACCAGAATTTTGATGAAGAGCTAAATGATCTTGAAAAAGATGCATGGCTGTCATTTAAGAAAGTTTGCACAGATTTTTGGGGGAACTACAAAGCAAATAAAAATTCGTAAAAGAGCTACTGACATCCTACAAGGCCTTGGGATGTAATATGAGCCTAAAAATCCACTTCCTAGACTCTCACTTGGACTTTTTCTCTGCAAATCTTGGCGCCGTCAATGACGAGTACGGTGAAAGGATTCACCAGGACATTCTGAACATAGAAACCCAATATCAAGGGAAGTGGAGCTCTTCAATGTTGGTTGAAGCAAAATACACTAGAAAACCATACATTTCTACATTTTAAAGCTAAGTTTCGTTAAAACATCAGCCTCATTTATCAGTTATAATTGTTTAATTTCTTATATGCTATCACAGAAAAATTATGCCTGATAGAAAAACTCTGAAAACATATTTGAAATCAGAAAAATAAATTCTATAAAGTTCACCTCCTTTTGCTTGTGGGACAGATATTTTCATAAATTTTGTTGACCAGTTTTATTTTACTTATTCAGTTATAATTTTACTAATCATATCTATCAATTCACTCATTTCTTCACTTTCTGAGCGTTATTTTTGCAACCAGTGGCTTTATATTTTTCTGTTTTGACTCCATTGTTCGTCTTCTATGTTTCTTCATACTGATTTCACATTCTTCCATATCTATATGCCCATTTCACCTCTTTCCAATAGCAACACCCGCATCAGAAGCATCTATCCCCTGTCAACAGGTGGTGAGGAACTGCCAGGCCTGCTAGTTC
>NC_134777.1:41644197-41661697 GCF_046742065.1 Oratosquilla oratoria | reverse complement strand
CCACTTCCCTTCCGCGTTTCTACTCTCAAACCAAGTCTTTATTTTCATTTCCACTCTTTTTATCTTAAGTCCTATTCTCTTCCTTTCTATATGATATCCCTCTCTCTCTCTCTCTCTCTCTCTCTCTCTCTCTCTCTCTCTCTATATATATATATATATATATATATATATATAGATATATATATATTTATATACATATATATACATATATATACATATATATATATATATATATATATATATATATATATATATATATATCGCTCTCTCTTTTTGGTTGGTGTTAGTTGGTGGTAGTGGTAGTGGTGATTTAGGCAGTTTGCCGAGCGAAGGTGATGGGTGGGTATGGGGGATGTAACATACTGCATTCGGGCAGTCCAGTTGAGGTTTGAAATCATGAAAAGGTTAAGACTCCCTTGCCCCCCCCCCACCTTTTCCGCTCCCCTTTCCCTCTCGCCTCTCTCACTCCTTTTCCCTCTTTCTCCACTCTCATCCTCCCAAGTTTACCGACGATGTCATTGCTCTCATCCCACCGACCGACCCTATTCCTCCCTCCTCTTCCTTTCCCTTTCCAACTCTGTTTACTCTTCCACATTAACCCTATCGGATCTCCCACACCTCTGATCCTGTCCCATACCACCTCAGCCTCCCCCCCCCCCACCTCATACCCCAGGCCCGTCGCCATCTCCCCTCCGGCTTAGCCACCCCTTCCGGCTCCCCCTGCCATGCAGCTCTCCTCCCCTCGCTAGGTAATCCCCCCCCAAATCCCCTTAGCCAATAAATTACGTCACTTATCAATCATTAGGTTATTCTTTCGCTTCCCCCTGTTTTCATTACACTCCCACAGGGCATTCTCCCAAACAGGACTGGCCTCCTCTCACTCCCGCTCCCTTCTCTCTCTCTGACCTCTAAACACTTATCTTTCAACTCACAGTATAACGCCTTTCCCCATGGAGATCTCATTTGTAGATTCCATGCTGGGGCTCATTCAGCGACAAAATAAACTCAGGACTCATCGTTGACTTCATTAGTCCCAACTCATCCCCACCAGCTGTATGACTTTTTTATACTACACAGGACGCCACGATACCAAATAGATAACATAAAGAAGATGCACACATACAGACACATGTACAAAAATTTACAGACACACGCAGACACACACACAAATACACACACGCACGTGCGTGCACATAAGCACGCACACATGGACACATATATACTATAGATATACGAAATTTTAGAGGCGTAAAACTTATATAAATTTGTACACATGCATACATAAATACATAAACATAGACATAAACACACACACACACACACACACACATATACATATATATATATATATATATGTATATACATATGTATAAATATATAATATATATACATACATAAACACACACACACATATATATATATATATATATATGTATATACATATGTATAAATATATAATATATATACATACATAAACACACACACACACACACACACATATATATATATATATATACATATATATATACATATAGATAGAAAGCTAGATAAACATATGTATATAACATATATATATATATATGTATATACATCTGTATACATACACACATGTATTATATATATATGTATATATATATATATATATATATATATATACTATATATATATATACATATATATACATATATATATACATATACATACATATATATATATATACATATATATATATATATACAATATATATATACATATATATACATATATATATACAATATACATATATATATACATATATATACATATATATATACATATATATATATATATATATATATATATATACTCACTATCCGAGTTACGACCTGTGCGACTTACGTCCACCCGTACTTACGACCACATTCAGCAGATGCCTACATGCACATATTATGAGTTTACTGGTTTACTGTACGTTTGCACGTGGCGTCCAGCACAGCAGCACAGCACAGCAGCACAGCACAGCACAGCATCTCACCAAGGTTGCACTGTCTTCCATGATTATGGTATTTCTACCATAATTTAGTGTGTGTCTACTATCTACCATACGATGTCTACCATATACCATAATTTTACTGGAATTGATATTATACCGTATTTCGATTCCCAGTTCCCACCGATAATCAGGGTAGGTGGGTATGGTCAGAAAGGGCATTTTTGCCAGATCGGTGGTACACGCTTCCCCGAAAGTCAAGACAGAGAGTCGGTTTACAGTAGTCCTGCATTCGTACTTTTCATTCTGGTTCGAGTTCTCTATTGGTCGAAAGTCGAAAGCTGTAGTGTACGAACGTGGATACAAATAGCTTTAACCCAAGTCTATGATATTCCTGGAATTCTGAAGTATAACATCCTATATTCAATAAGACAATATATCTCACTGTACTATTCCATGCATAAAATATTTATTTGATGAAATAACGTTATGCTATCATTATCGTTCTTTTCTTACGAAGAGAGACCGAACGTTTTCGCATGGGAGGCGACGATTGAGCCCAGTGCATAGAAGCGAATCTTGTACTTATTTTCATGTACATTTGAGGGAATTACTTTAAATGTTATTAAGCCTTTATTACTTCAACCTCTTTTTATTAATTATGCCTCGACCAGCGGATACCAACGGATCCCCCATGGTGCCTCGCCAGACCTACTGCCTGATCTTTCCCTCGACCTTACGCACTTAGAAAGTGTAGATGACGTGCAACTAAAAAGTGGATTTTAATTTTTTTGTTTTTACATGCATATTTTCTATTTTTTATATTTTGTATTTTTGTGTTAATTTGTATTTTCGGTCTCTAACTAAGAATCCTGTGTAATATATTTTCTTTCTTTACCCTATCCTATTAATTTATTATTATTAATTCATTATTTAGTATAACAATCAAAGAGTATTGGATATTTTGCATACACTGAGAATGTTCTACAATGAGGCCACAAACGAAACATTTGAGCTGGATTTACGCTCTGCATCATATGTCCTTGAGTATACACCTCGAATGTATACGGTCCGAGTTACGACCGTTTCGACTTACGACCGGTTGGTCGGAACCGATCTAGGTCGTAACTCGGATAGTTAGTGTATATATATATTCACACATACAATCACATACGTATATATATATACATATATACATATTATACATATATATATACATATATATATATATATATATATTAAGATAGTAAGGTGGTAAAGAAACACACAAGTCAGAGATGAGTTTATCCCTCTAACGTTTCGGCTTTTACACCTTCTTCAGAGAGACTACAAAGTACAAGGGGTTACAAGACTATATATCGTCCGGAGGGCGTCTCCCAGTTAATGATCTGGTGGACGATCAGTCCGCTGACGATTGATCCGCGGACGAATGGTCCGCTGACGATTGATCCGGGGACGATTGGTCAGCGGACCAGGAATAAACTCATCTCTGACTTGTGTGTTTCTTTACCACCCTCCTATCTTCATCTGTCCAGATGGATAATACATACATACATACATATATATATATATATATATATATATATATATATATATATATACATACACACAAATATATATTATATTTGTGCTGATTTATACTAGTTTTTAAGTCTTTACCAGTTTGGCCGATATAAAATTTGTTACATTTAAGGCATGGAATAGAGTAAACACAACCCTCATTTGCTTCAGGTGAATTTTTAATGAGCTTACTTTTTATAGTATTGTTATTTTTGAAAATATATCGGCCAAACTGGTAAAGACTTAAAAACTAGGATAAATCAGCACAAATATAGTGTAAGGAGTGGGCAAAGTTCCAGTGGCCTTTTTATCCATGTAAGAGACCACAACCATCCTATTGACTGGGATAATTCTAATGTAATAATTTCTTGTAGATCTTTATTAGAAAGAAACATTATCGAATCCAGTCACATTAAGCAAACCTTTGACCATAATATTAATTTAAGTTTAGGATTATTTAAACTTGATGATTTTATTATTGATAAAATTGTAAAAAAAAATTCTCCAAGTGTTACTAGGCCGGGGTGACGTAACGTCATGTGACGTAACGTCATGTGACCAAACGTCCTACCTGATTATGAAGCATCTTGTGTGTCCTTCCCATGTTCCTAGCTTGTCTTCTACTTTATGTATATATCCACCTATGTCTCTGTATCTGTGTATTCCTTGATAATGTCTTAAATAGACGAAAACGTTCGGACTAAGCTTCTTATTTCCCAGTGTTTTTTTCTGCATATTATTTTCACGTGTGCCTTGTGAATTACTGCAATATATATATATATATATATATATATATATATATGTGTGTGTGTGTGTGTGTGTGTGTGTGTGTGTGTGTGTGTGTGTGTGTGTGTGTGTGTGTGTGTGTGTGTGTGTGTGTGTGTAAATATATATATATATATATATATATATATATATATATATTTATATATAAATTTATATATATATATATATATATATGTATATATATATATATATATATATATATATATTGGACACATGGAAAGAATGAGTGACAAAAGACTAGTAAAAGAGGTGTGGAAGGCAGATGTGGAAGGAGTGAACATGAGGGGGCGACCTAGGATAAGATGAATGTATGTGGTAAAAGGGGCTTTGGGGAAGATGGGAATGTCTGTTGAGGAAGGGCAGGAAAGGACAGAAGACAGGGGTGAATGGAGAATGGTTGTATATAGATGATGTTGTGATCCATGAGATGGAATAGGTGGGGAATAGGGGGTGAGGGAGTATGTGTGAAAAAAATTGACGCAGCCCGAAGGGATTTCTCCCCGTTTTCTCCTTTTGTGCATGAGGGGACGGAGAGGGAGGTCGCCAATATAATGAAGCGGCCTTGCTGTGGATGAGCTGTGTCTTGCGACACTGCTTCTGACCCAGGGCAGTGGACAAGATGCAGAGATGACCCGTCATCCAGGAGGTGCCAAGATAAGAGGGAGGGAGGAGGGTGGAGGGGAGTGGAGTGTGGTGGAGAATAATGGGTGAGAGTGGTTTTTATGCCTATGGTTTTTGGCTACCTCCCTTATAAGGGGGAAAAAGCCTTTGGTATATGTATGTATGTATATATATATATATATATATATATATATATATATATATATATATATACATACATACATACATATACCAAGGCTTTTTCCCCCTTCCAAGGGAGGTAGCCAAAAAGGGAAAGGCATAAAAACACTCCCACCCATTTCATCCCTAAATACACTCCACACCCCTCCCACCCTTCCTCTCATCTGAGCACCTCCTGGATGACGGGTCATCCCTGCACCCTGCCCACCGCCCTGGGTCAGAAGCAATGTCGCAAGACACAGTACATCCACAGCAAGGCCGCTTCATTTAATCGGCGACCCCCCCTCTCCGTCCCCCTTTGCATATAAGGCGAGGACGGGGAGAAATCCCTTCGGGCTGCGTCAAAATTTACTCACACATACTACCCCACCCCCTACCCCCCCCGCCCATTCCTCCTCATGCAGTCACAACATCATCCATATACCAACCATTCTCCACTCACCTCTGTCTTCCGTCCTCTCCCTTCCTTCCTCAACAGACATTCCCCTCTTCCCCAAAGCCCCCTTCACCCCATCCATCCACCTCATCCTATATATATATATTGTTATAGCCAACCGTGAATCGAATTCTTCCGCCTTCTACGATTGAAATTTTGAAGCCGTCTTAACACCCAACGTTGCTCATACGAATGACAGCGTACGACATATGTTGGGCTTCGAAGCATGACCATGAATCATTAAGCCACGCCCCCCTCGACTATATAAAGGGGACCGGCCCCCAGCCGACCCTCTCTCTTATCTACTACCCCCCCCCCCTGTGGACTTCACCTTCCTGGTCTCACCCCTTCGCCGATGTAGATCAGTACATCACGTGTTTTCGCAAGTATTAGTGTAAACCATTGTCTGGACTGTTTTGTTTTTTTATTTGTTGTATGTGTTTAGGAATGATATACTTGTTAGAGCCTTCAATGTACTGTACGTGTATGGTTGGAAATGTAAAAACAGTAAATCTTTATTTTTCTTTTGTCATAAACATAGTTATTTAAGTTTCGTGCAGACTTCTATATTAACGAACCTTCCTTATAACCTCGCTCACATCCCAGTCTTACATGAACTGCTAATCGGAACGTTCCGTAGTCTACCTGTAATCCCTATTCGTTCCACTTTGTTGTTACGGGCTTGCTCCCGAACTGGAATTCGACTTAGCCCTAGACTCGAAATTAGTTACATACATTCTATCAACTTAGGTCAAACTTAGCAAGCCCATGACAATATATATATATATATATATATATATATATATATATATATATATATATATATATATATATATGAGAGAGAATGCGGGTGGGGAAGGGCAAACGAAGATGTGTTAGGAATAGAGTTTATTGCCCTAACGTTGCGACCAACTTGGTCTTCTTCAGAGGACTACAGCATTACAGACGGATCACAATTCTTATATTCGTAGTGACAGGGAACCCGCCAAGTTATGATGGTCATGTTTTCCCTTTGGCTAACGATTTAATTATTAGGACACTTGCTGCTTTCGAGAGGCATTTAAATCCGTCTCTGTCGTTGTTGTTCTTGTTGGCGGCGATATGTGCAGCTTCCACAGTTTTTCTCATTTTCTTCTCAAATCCCTCGTGTAGAATTTCTGCGTTGTTCCAATCAGGTAGATGTCCACATTTGTCCAGGTGACGAACCAGGGAGTTAGATGTTCTATGAGCCCTGAGATCGTTTTTGTGCTCATTCAAGCGATCTCTAACATCTAACTCCCTGGTTCGTCACCTGGACAAATGTGGACATCTACCTGATTGGAACAACGCAGAAATTCTACACGAGGGATTTGAGAAGAAAATGAGAAAAACTGTGGAAGCTGCACATATCGCCGCCAACAAGAACAACAACGACAGAGACGGATTTAAATGCCTCTCGAAAGCAGCAAGTGTCCTAATAATTAAATCGTTAGCCAAAGGGAAAACATGACGCTCATACCTTGGCGGGTTCCCTCTCACTACGAATATAAGAATTGTGATCCGTCTGTAATGCTGTAGTCCTCTGAAGAAGACCAAGTTGGTCGCAACGTTAGGGCAATAAACTCTATTCCTAACACATCTTCGTTTGCCCTTCCCCCCCCGCATTCTCTCTCATTTGTCTGAAATAATCTTAAATATATATATATATATATATATATATATATATATATATATATATATATATATGTGTGTGTGTGTGTGTGTGTGTGTGTGTGTGTATGTGTGTATGTGTGTATGTGTGTGTGTGTGTGCGTGTGTGTGTGTATGTGTGTTTGTGTATGTGTGTGTGTGTGTTCGTGAGTGCACGTGTGTGTGTACGTGTGTGTACATATATATATACACATATATATATATATATATATGTATATATATATATATAGATATATATATATATATATTATATACATATATACATATATATGTAATAATAATAATGTTATAATAATAATAATAATAAAATGTTTATTTCTATTACAGTGGTACACTGACAATATTACATTGGAAAAGTTGATTAAAGATATAAAACTTGGAATATATACATGGAGCAATTTTACAATGAGTTAATTATGTGCACAATAGATGGGATAGCACTGTTTTTGTAGCGGTCTGTCCTTGGCGCTTTGATTGGTATGAGTCTATTTATGTGTCTAGTGGCGTGGCGAGTTGGTGGAGCATCAGGAGGGAGGAGGTGACGGTGTCTAGGGTGGGAAAGCAGGCTTTCCCCAAATTTCCTTAGTGCCTCCCCGTGCAGCTGGGACACCCTAGATAGAGTAAGGGTGGTAAGAGCATGGTCGTAGCTGCTGTACTCCACGCCCAGGATGATCCTGCACGCTCTCTTTTGTACCCTCTCCAGCTTTTGTCTCTGTGTGAGGGTAAGTGAGCTGCACCAGGCTGGTGAGGCGTACATGAGGGTGGGGAGTATGAAGGTTTTGTAGACCTCCTGTAGCTCAGATGTAGGTGTTCCTAGTGATTTTAACCTACTCAGCATATACAGTTTGTAAGACGCTGTCCTGACTATATTGGTGATATGTTGGTTCCAATTTAATTGAGCATCGAGTGTGATGCCCAAGATCTTGGTGGATTGTACCAATTGGAGGGGGTGGGGGCCCAATGAAAGTTGTGGAGGAGGTACTGCTTGGGTGGAGGTACAAAAGTGCATCACTACGGTCTTGTTGGTGTTGATTGTGACGTTGTTGTTTTCCGTCCACATCATGAGCTTGTTCAGGGTGTTTTGTAGTGGTGCGTAATCAGGCCGCCTGGTGTTGATGGGGATGCCTACGGTGCTGTCATCCACGTACTTCCATCTGTGAGGAGTGTCCATGAGGGCGTCGTTGATAAGGATGAGGAAGCATAGGGGACCCATTTTGGTACCCTGGGGGACCCCACAAGTTAAAGGGAGGAGGGGGGAAGTTGACCCTTGGTACCTGACCGCCTGCCGTCGTCCGGTGAGGAAATCTGCCAGCCATGCTATTAGGTGGGGCTGGATCCCCAGTTGGATGGCTTTGGAGAGAACAACATTGTGGTCAACAAGGTCAAAGGCCTTCCTGAAGTCTACAAAGGTAACAGCTAGGGATGTGTTACGCTTGTCTAGGTTGCTGTGAAGGAAGTTGAGTAGGTCAATGAGACAGTGAGTGGTAGAGGAGGATTTCATGTTGCCAAATTGTTGTGCATCTATTGAGTGTTTTATGTTGCTGTAAACGGAGTTAAAAACCAAATCTTCACATATAAGGCTTGGGATAGGGGTGATGGCGATGGGCCTAAGGTCACTTAGTGATTGTGGGCTGAGGGTTTTGGGGATGGGAGTAACATATGATATTTTCCAGTCGCTCAGATGTGTGTGTGTGTGTGTGTGTGTGTGTGTGTGTGTGTGTGTGTGTGTGTGTGTGTGTGTGTGTGTGTGTGTGTGTGTGTGTGTGTGTGTGTGTGTGTGTGTGTGTGTGTGTGTGTGTGTGTGTGTGTGTGTGTGTGTGTGTGTGTGTACATACTTATATAACAAGATCACTATGTCATGCGCCTTACAACAAATCAATAGAATAAATATTTGTCATGTTTAATTCAAATTGTTTAACATGGTGCCGTGGGTTTATGTCTATGCCTCCGTTGATGCTTCCGTCCTTGGTTGCCCTAGTTGCCAAGATGATCTCTTCTTCAAATTTTCTTTGTTCATGATCATCGGCCACCCAAATATGTGCTGTGTAAGTGCTCCGTGACGTGTTTATACAAGGCCGATGCTGTAACTTTGCGTCTTACCTCCCGTTTGTGTTCCTCCACTCTTATTGTATATTTTTTCGTCTCTCCTATGTATTCTGCATCACAATCCAAGCAACCAAGGGGGTATACTATGCCCGCCTGCTGTGGTGGTTCTTCTTAGGTTGTGATGCAGGGTATTGTGTGATTTGTATACTTCTTGTACCCGTTTCTCTGGAAGTACCCTCTGACGTACCTTTTATGTAGGGGACTGACTCTTTATAAAAGGTGACCCTTTGTCTTCTGTGTGTGAAACCCATACGCAGACCAACTACTAGACTACGACAGTAAACATCTTGACTATTACAAAAGAAGTTAGATCCGAACAATGTAGAACAGACCTGGAAAGTTTTGTTCCACGGCTCATGCGGTGAAAAACAAAGAAGAAACATCTATGGAGTGTCCTCCTAGACAACGGTTACTGGAAAATGCGAAAATGGACTAGGATGTGACACAGTGACACACAAGACAATGGGTCACAATCCCCTTACAGTAAGGATGTAACAACTTGCAGAATTACACTCTACGTATGCAACATAAAGGATGCAATAATGTGTGGATACATGCATACACAACGTGCAGAAGGTAGCAATGGAGCTATGTGTGTAACTCTTGGTCTCTCCTCCATTCACACAGGAGGTTGTAGAATATAAAGACTAGCCGAAGGAGGGCAGGAACCTTTACCGGAGACGAGAGGTCGGTCCAAAGGCGCTTCAGGAGGTTTTATGACGTCTGCATCCTCC
This sequence comes from Oratosquilla oratoria, assembly GCF_046742065.1. Lineage (NCBI taxonomy): Eukaryota > Metazoa > Arthropoda > Malacostraca > Stomatopoda > Squillidae > Oratosquilla > Oratosquilla oratoria. The sequence continues at coordinate 41,651,616 of NC_134777.1, read as the reverse complement.
CCTTCCCCACCAACTCGACCTCGTGACCAAATGCCATTAAATGGTTTACGGACTTCGCGATTTAATTCTCGACATTTTGCACCAGTAGCTCCAGCTCAGCGGACAATATAGATAGAAGAAGTGTTCCAGGGATGACTTTATCATTCTTGCTCTGTCGATGTAAAAGGTTGAACATCATCGCTAGATCTTAACGGGAGGAGCATGGAGGGAATAAATACTGCAAAACCCCAAGTCTTATTCGATCAGCCTCCTCACAACTAAAGAAGTAGCAGGCGAAGTAGCAGGAGGAAGAGGAAGAGGAAGAGGAAGAGGAAGGGGAAGGAGGAAAAGAAAGAGGGGAAAGAAAAGGAGGAGAGACGTAGAGGTAGTGGAAAAATAAGCGAAGGAGGAGAAGAAGGAAAAGGAAGAGAAGAAAGAAAATGAAAAAACAGAAGTAGGAAAGGGAGAAGAAAGTGCAGAAGAAAAAAGAGGAGAAAGAGAAGTAAGAGGAGGAAGGTAAGGGGAGAAAGGAAAAAGGAAGGGAAGGAGAAGGAAATGAAGAGATGATGTGGTGAGTTACTACATCATGGTAAATAGGTATCGTCCTTAAGAGAAGTATTAAGTAAAATTTCAAATTTCTTCTGTACTTTTTATTGACTTCCTCGTCCGCCAAAACATAAATTATCTACAACGAATATTTTGATGTTTTGTACAATTATGCAAATATGTTACATTTAGACACTATTTACAATATAAGGGCTATCCCTGCATGTGACAATAAACTTTACAATATATAATTTCATTATCACGGACACATATAATAGATTGACCACGATTAATAATTTTATCTACAAAGATGTTATATGCGTTAAGGGGACACTACAGAAGTGGCGTGTTGCCACAGAGGAGGGAGAAGAGAGAAAAGAAGAAAAAGAAGATAGAAAGGAAGAAACATGAGACATAAAAATGGGGGAGACTGCAATTAACCATCAGGCCTACGCAAACAATTCCATGTCCCTTACCACCTATCATCCCTATCCATTAAGTTATCTAAGCTTTTCTTAGAACAACCAATTGTTTCAGCGCTCACTACATGGTTACTAAATCTATTCCATTCGTTAACCACTCTGTTAGTAAACCAGTCCTTGCTTCTTTCTTCAACCTGATTTTGTCCAATCCAAATTCATTACGACTCCTGCCCTGCTGTCTTAATATGATGACCTTGCTTTCATCACCCTTGTTAAAGCCCTTGACCAATTTGAATATCTTTATTAAATCACCCCCTCTTCGTCCTTCCAGAGAGGTGCCTCATCCTGTTTACGCATAGTAAATTTCTAAGCCTTTGTATGATTTTGGTCAGTCTCCTTTATGCGAATTGATATCCATTCCATAGGACGGAGACCAAAACTGTACCGCATAGTCAAGGATGGGTCTAGCTATCGCCAGATAGAGTTGAATGATTACCTCTGCACCTTAGTTTGTAACCGTCACAGCAATAAATCCCAATACCCTGTTAGCCCTATTCCTGGCACTAATGCACCGTTTTCTGAATTTAAGGCCAGGTCTCACTAACACTCCAAAGTCCTTTTAACATTCTGTTTCCTCTAATATGGCGCTATCTATGTTATACCGTCAGCTGGGTTGTATAATCCTACTTTTAAACCACTGCACTTGAGATATTAAAGACCATTTGCCATTTCTCCGACCATCCAAACAATTTATTAAAAACCTCAAGCAGTATCTCAGCACCTTCCCCAGACCTGATATGGCGTCCTATTTCAGTGTAATCCGAAAACTTATTAACATCACTATCAATCCCATTGCCTAGGTCTATATATATGTCTTGATATATATATAGACCATTCCCACCTATATATATATATATATATATATATATATATATATATATATATATATACAGTATATATATATATATGTATTTATATAAAGGAATACAAAGGCGGAGCATGCCGACAGGAGACCTTTTAGTCTAAAACTAGGTCAGATGCGAAAAAAAAAATATATATATATATATATATATATAAAATAGAATAAATAATAATAAGTGCACAGGTATATTGAAATAATAAACAGGTAAATAGTCAATAATAATAAATTAACAGATAAGTAATAATAACACTGTATAACAATGAAAAAAAACGGAAATGAGACTATCCTTTTCTAGAGTTATTTTTTGCGTAGATCACGAATATAACATCCGTTTCTTTCTGTGACCCTCCAGTTCTTCGTAAATAGCAGTGCCCGCAATGTCTATCTGAACGGTATTTTTTGTTGCTTTTACCATTTATATGATTTTTCACATAGCTGTGTTTTTTTTTCTTAACAGGATACAGAGTTAAGATGCCTAGAGAATGCAAACATTTGTCAGACAGTTTTTGTTGTATATTTGGATCAGTTACATTAAGCCAATACAATAGACAGTTGACTCCACATGTAAAGAAACTTTATGAGCTGTACTTTGGATGTAAAGTTGGTGACCAGGACAAAAGCTGGGCACCTCACATATGTTGTGTCAGGTGTACAAGTTCCCTTTCTGCCTGGGTGAAAGGCAAAGGGACTGGCCTCATGTTTGGCGTACCAATGGTCTGGAGGGAGCCAAAGGACCACTCAACAGATTGCTACTTCTGCTTAACGGATATTAAAGGTGGGTGTTCAGTGTTTATTTTTTACTGTTTTTATATATATTTTCAAGAGATGTATCAATAAAAAAGATCGAAATACAGAATAAGTTGTACTTCCACTATTTTTGCACGTGATCACAACCAATAGTATCCATTTTTAGTCTGATTTTATTTTATTTTCCTGCAGGTCGCAACAGAAAAGGCAAGAAATCTATCGTGTATCCAGATCTTCAGTCTGCTATTCGCCCAGTTCTACATTCAAGTGATATTCCTGTACCACAGCCGCCCTCTGAACTACCAAGCGATGACACGAGCAACTCAGAGGATTCAGAATCTCAAGATGCAACGTATACGACACAACTTGAATCTAATAAGAAACCACACCTCATCACCCAACCAGAACTCAATGATCTAGTTCGTGATCTAACACTTACTAAGCAACAGAGTGAACTCCTGGCCTCACGTTTGCAACAATGGCACCTGTTGGATGAAGAAGCTCGAATTACAGTATTTAGGAAGCGTTCTGCAAATCTACAGGATTTCTTCACTTTGGAAAACAACTTGACTTATTGTAATGATATCAGAGGCCTATTCAGTGCCCTTGAGCTGTCCTATGAACCCAATGAGTGGAGGCTATTCATAGATGGATCCCTTTACAGCATAAAAGCAGTTCTGTTGCACATTGGGAACACCATGCCTTCAGTTCCAGTTGCTTACTCAGTCATTTTAAGAGAGACATATGAGAACCTTGCTTTTATTCTAGACCGCATAAGTTACAAAGAGCATGAGTGGTTAATTTGTGCAGACTTGAAAGTAGTAGCCATACTTAATGGGCTACAAACTGGATACACCAAATTTATGTGCTTTCTTTGCAAGTGGGACAGTAGGGCCAGGTCAGAACATTATATACGCTCAGAATGGCCATCTCGGGAATCTATGACGCTTGGATGCCATAATGTAATTCATGAGCCACTAGTTAAGAAGGAGAAAATCATTTTGCCACCACTGCATATAAAACTAGGCCTAATGAAGCAATTTACCAAAGCACTGCAACATAACAAGCCATGTTTCCAGTATCTCAAAGGGATCTTCCCTAAAATTAGTGATGCCAAGATTAAAGAGGGTATATTTGTAGGGCCTCAGATTCGCAAGCTTATAAATGATGAGGACTTTGAGGCGACAATGGATGAACCTGAGCTAGCGGCCTGGCATGCATTCAAAGGTGTATGCAAAGGGCTTCTGGGAAAGCACCAAGAGTCCCAGCGAGAGCGTAAAGTGGAGAGGCTAATCAAATGCTACCAAGATCTCGGATGCAATATGTCACTGAAGATACACTTTCTTCATTCTCATCTGTCCTTCTTCCCAGAGAATGCAGCAGATGTGAGTGATGAACATGGAGAGAGGTTCCATCAAGATATAGCGTCAATGGAAAACAGGTACAAGGGAAAATGGAGCCCTGCTATGCTGGCTGACTTCTGTTGGAACCTGAAGCGTGACACGCCTGAGACGTCTTATAAAAGAAGAAGTAAATAATAGATTGTAGGTTAATACATCATATAAAGCTAACAAACATGCCGATTCATTATATATTAATTAAATAAATACAATGAAGACATTTAATCTGACTTTGGGAGCAAAATACATTTATGGAACCTTGGAAATCTCTATTAATTGCATAATTATTAAAACAGCGATTTACAAAAAATTGTGACGTGGCATGAAATTTTTGTTATCAAATTTGAATTCAGCACACTGAACTTCATAATAAAACGCACATGAGAACTATGTTTTTTTCTTAATCCTGAAATTTTTTGTACAGTGTAATTAATGAAAATCAAGCAAATAATAAACAGACAAATAATAACAAACAAATAAACAAATAATATAAAATAAATGGCAGTCATTACATCATCTTGCTTAGATGTTTATCTAAACGAATCTTAAAGCTTCGAACTGAACTACATTGCACTGACTCTGCAGGAAGTTTATTCCATTTATTAACTACACGGTTGGCGAAGTTGCTTCTACTTATTTCCAAATTAAATCTATTTCCTGACAGTTTGAGACCATTGTTCCTTGTCTGATTCTCATTCAATGTGAAAATTTTGTCATTTTTGATGTTGTCAATTCCCTTTAGAATCTTAAAAACCTGTATCAAGTCACCTCGGAGTTTACGCTTTTTTAGGGAAAACAGATTCATATGTTTTAGTCGATTTCTGTAAGATTTATTTTTTATATTTGGAATCAGTTTTATGGCTAACCGTTGTGCTTTTTCCAATCTGTCAATGTCTTTAATGAGATTTAGTGACTATACGGAAATAGCATATTCCAAATGTGGACGAACTAACGATTTATACAGCTTGTTAATGAGTGATGAATTTTTTAAGTCAAAAGATCGCACAATCAGTCCTAGAATCTTATTTGCTTTCTCAGAGGCTGAAATACACTGCTTAGATCATTTGAGATCGTTACTGATAATTACGCCAAGATCCTTTTTACTATCCACTTTTGTTAACGCATTTCCAAATAATTTGTAATCGTACTCACTGTTATTTTTACCTATGTGCATAACCTTGTATTTACTTGTGTTAAATTTCATAAGCCACTTTTCAGGTCATTGTTGTAATTTATTTAAATCTTCTTGAATATCTAATTAATTTCAGTAATAATTTGCTATTCCACCCAATTTTGTATCATCAGCAAATCTGGAGACAATAGATTATAGTCCGTGGTCTATATAATTTATATATACTATGAATAGAATTGGTCCAAGAACGGAACCCTGAGGAAGTTCACTAGTATATATATATATATATATACATATATACATATATATATATATATATATATATATATATATGTATAAATATATATATAAATAAATATCATATATACATAAGTATATATATCATATATGTGAATTTTTGTCTGGACCAGGGGAATTTACCGCTTTAAGACTGTTTGGCTACATCTTCCTTGCTAATGCTGATGTTATTTAGTCTAGATCTCTCCTCTCAACTTCAGATCGGGACGCAATCAAGCACCACATCTAAAATTTCTTTTGTAAATACTGAAAGAAAATATTTATTAAACGCCTCGCTTATTTTTTTTTCCTCTGTATCTATCAAAACATCCTCATCGCCTTTGACTAGGCCTATCTTTTCCTTAAATTTTCTGCTGTAGAGACGAAAGAAGCCCTTGGGATTAGATCCCGCTTGTCTGGCAACTTTGATTTCGTTGTTACGTTTCGCTCTGTGCGTGTTCTTTTTCACCAGTCTAGCCATTTCATTATGCCTAGTCCTCCCCCTTTCATTCTAACATATAGCCCTCTTTTAATTCCGAAGTAGGGGAGGAAGGAGAGGGGGGAAGAGGGAAAACGGAAGGAGGGGAAAAAAGGAAAAGCAGGAGGGGAAGGAGAGGAAAGGTGAGGAGAAGGAAAAGGAAGACAAGGAGGAGGAGAAGGAGGGGAAGGAGAGGAAAGATGAGGGGAAGGAAAGGGAAGAGAAGAAGGAGGGGAAGGGGGAGAAGGAGGTGAAAGATGAGGAGAATGAAAAGGAAGACAAGGAGGAGAAGAAAAAGAAAGAGGGGGGGAGAAGGAGAGGTAAGATGAGGGGAAGGAAAAGGAAGACAAGGAGGAGGAGAAGAAGGAGAAAAAGGAAAAAATAAAGAGAAGAAGGAGGAGAAGGAGAGGAAGGAGAGGAAAGATGAGTGAAAGGAAAAGGAAGACAAGAAGGAGGAGAAGAAGGAGAAGGAGGAGAAAAGGAAAGAGGTGAGAGGGGAGAAGGAAGGAAAGGATAAGGAGAAGGAAAAGGAAGACAAGGACGAGAAGAAGGAGAAGGAGAAGAAAAAGAAAGAGGAGGGGAAGGAGAGGAAAGATGAGAGGAAGAAAAAAGAATACAAGGCGGAGGAGGAGAAAAAGAAGTTGAAGGAGGAAAAGGAGAAGCAAAGAAAGGAGGGAAAGGAAAAGGAAAAGGAAGACAAGGAGAAAGAGGAGAAGAAGGAGGAGAAAAAGAAAGATGAAAAGGAGGAGAAGGAGAGGAAGGAGAAGAAAGGGAAGGAGGAGGAGGAGAAGAAACAGAAGGAGAGGAAGGAAAGAAAAGAGAAGGAGAGGAAGTGTAAGGAGGAGAATAGAGAGAAGGAGAAGGAGTAGACGAGGGATAGGGAAGAGAAGATGGAATAAGAAGAGAAGAGAGAGAAATAGTAGAAAGTGAAAAAGGAGAAGGAAAAGGAGAGGAAAGAGAAGGAGGAAAAGGAAGAGAAGGAGGAGAAAGATTAGGAGGTGGAGGAGGAAGAGGAGGATAGAGAGGAGAAAGATCAGAAGGGTGGGTATGAAGGGGAAGAGGAAGCGATGAAAGGAGTAGAATAGGCGTTCGGGAGGAGAAGGAGGAATAGAAAGAGGAGGAAGAAGAGAAAGAAGAAGGAGAGGAGATGGTATTCGAGGAGGAGGAGTAGAGAGGAGGAGGAGTAGAGGGGAGGAGGAGGAGGCACAGGTGGTGACCGGATCAGAGGCCCCCCTGCTGCCGAGGCCGTAATGCTAATCTAATGAACGCCTACGATATGTGATGCGAGCTCTTCAACTATCCCTCCACCAAACGCGCTCTTTGCCCCCGTGCTAACTTCCCCAACCCTGGCCCCGGTCGTTACTATAGCAACACCCTCTGTGGTATGTCCATATGCACTACGCCCCCCGCCCTTCCCCTTCAGTGTTCTCGAAGTTTCTGTAATACCTGGGACTATGTTCATAAAAATTATTAGTTTTTGGTGTGACTTCAAGGCGGCACGTTTCAAATTATATTTT
>NC_134777.1:41604197-41639197 GCF_046742065.1 Oratosquilla oratoria | reverse complement strand
GTCAGCCCATCCATTCTTTTCTTGCACTATGTCTATTAATCTTGAGTAGAAACATATTAAGTTTGTGGTACATGATCTTCCTTGTCTGAAACCAAATTGTCTTGGGTTTATTAAATTGTTGTCTTCCAGGTGTTTTACCCATCTATTCTTGATGATTTTCTCACAAATTTTGGCTATAGTACTTGTTAGTGAGACTGGCCTATAGTTAGTTGGTTCTTCCTTGTTTCCTCCTTTATATATTGGTACAATGTTAGCATTTTTCCAGTCTTTTGTATTTTTCCTTCTTTGAGTGACCATTTTATTATGTTATATATTTTGTCCGTTAGTTCTTCTTTGCATTCTTTTAGAATCCAATTTGCAATTCCATCCGAGCCATGTGATTTCCTGACGTCAAGGTTTGATAGGTGTTCTAATATTTCTTTTTGTGCTATCGTTATGTCGCTCATGTGTGTGTGTGTGTGTGTGTGTGTGTGTGTGTGTGTGTGTGTGTGTGTGTGTGTGTGTGTGTGTGTGTGTGTGTGTGTGTTTGTGTGCGCGCGCGCGTGTGTGTGTGTGTGTGTGTGTGTGTGTGTGTGTGTGTGTGTGTGTGTGTGTGTGTGTGTGTGTGTGTGTGTGTGTGTGTGTGTGTGTGTGTGTCTTGGATCACACGTTGGACTAGTGATTTCCATTTATTAGCCTCCCGGATAAGAACTCAGAACTCATGCAAGGCCCGATCTATGGTCAATACTGTGACTTTACATACACAAACATACACACACACACACACACACACACACACACACACACACACACACACACACACACACACACACACACACACACACACACACACACACACACACACACACAAAACCCCTTGTCCACCAGAGTTGAAGTGTCGGCTCGCGTTGCAGCAATGCTGAAGTTTTTTTCAGCCATTGCCGAGACTCGAATTCGGATCGCTGAGTTAGCGATCGAGAACAGTACCACTGCACCGTCGAGCTGTGTGTGTGTGTGTGTGTGTGTGTGTGTGTGTGTGTGTGTGTGTGTGTGTGTGTGTGTGTGTGTGTGTGTGTGTGTGTGTGTGTGTGTGTGTGTGTGTGTGTGTGTGTGTGTGTGTGTGTGTGTGTGTGTGTGTGTGTGTGTGTGTGTGTGTGTGATTCACTATGGTCTTGCGTGAATCACCATGGTCTTGGATCACGTGTTGGCTTCGTGACCTACAGCTATTTCCTTCCCGGAAGAGAGCTCAGAGCTCGTATATGACCGATCTATGGGTAATGTTGTGGCCTTACATGCACACACACAACTCCCCGCCAACGAGAGTTGGAGTAACAACCCGCAGTGCAGCGATACTGAAATTATTTCAGATCTGGACGGGATTTGAACTCGGATCGCCGTGGTGGCAGCCGGGAACTCTACCAACTGCGCCACGAGTTGTGTGTGTGTGTGTGTGTGTGTGTGTGTGTGTGTGTGTGTGTGTGTGTGTGTGTGTGTGTGTGTGTGTGTGTGTGTGTGTGTGTGTGTGTGTGTGTGTGTGTGTATTCACCTCGGATCTGCTGCAGTCTCTGTCGAGACAGCCAGACACCACCCTACGGCAGTGAGCTCAGAGCTCATTATTTGCCGATCTCTGGGTAGGTCTGAGACCACTCACACCCCACACACCGGGACAGCAAGGTCACAACTCCTTGACTAACGTCCCGTACCTACTTACTGCTAGGTGAACAGGGGTTACACGTGAAAGGAGACAAACCCAACTTATCTCCGCCCGGCCGGGGAATCGAACCCCGGTTCTCTGGCTTGTGAGGCCAGTGCTTTACCAATCCGCCACCGAGCCGTGTGTGTGTGTGTGTGTGTGTGTGTGTGTGTGTGTGTGTGTGTGTGTGTGTGTGTGTGTGTGTGTGTGTGTGTGTGTGTGTGTGTGTGTGTGTGTGTGTGTGTGCCAATTACGAGCCCTGTGGAACCCCACTAGTCACCCCCTTCCAATCTAATACCCTGTCCTTTACAACCGTCATCATTAATATGTTCTTCAGTAAGTTTTCCATTCATTACGAGAATCCTTAGCAAGAGCTCTCTCCAAGCCCAGGTGCACACAGTCGTACGCCGATTCCCCTTGGACAAATGCTGAGTAGTATTGGAACAAATATTTTGGCCATATATCTACCTACCAAGATGTTCCTCTCCTCCAGATATTTTCTCCATCTGTCTTTCACAATGTTCTCACAATTTAGCTACCATGCAAGTCAAATACAAAGGAAAAAACAACTATGGGGTTCCTCTTTTGTTTCTTCTGATATAACCATGGATCACATTTATTTTTAGCTCTTTTTCAGATGCGCATGCAATTGGCTTATGCATCTTTTCCATCAGTTATTCTCTGCGTTCTTTAAACATTCAGTATGAGGTCTCATTAGACACTGGAGCTTTTCTTAATCTAGCCTCTCCAGTATCTTTTACTTACATGTTTCTAGTTACACTTTCCCCCTTCTCAAAGTAGTTTTCTTTGACAAATGCAGACTGCAAAGTCTTATTCTTATTTATTTCTACTTGTGATTTTGCGTCTCCATAGACTATTCTATCTCCCTTCAACTTCGTGACTCTTCCCCTGTATTTCCATGTACCTTTAACACGTCTATAAAATGCCTTTTATTATTCATTATATTTGCTAATTACACCTTTATTCTAAGATTTTTTTCTTCTCTTCTTCTGATATTTATGGATTGATTTCTTGTAATTATCTTTCAATCTGAGGCTGGCCACACACGTGCAGATTAAACTGACAGTGACAACTGTTCATTTATAACTGTCAGTTGAAACTGCACGTGTGTGGGTATCTCAGTATCACAACCTAAAAACTGACCATTTTATCGCACTAAGAACAAACCAGGCCCGCAGAGGCAACGGTCCTAGACGATTTGGTTTAACTGAGGGTTAAGATAACTTCCCCTGTCCATGACTTCAACAAGCACTCCGCTGAGACCAATGCATGATATACAGACAAGAGTTTAAAGACTCGACCGACTGAAGTTACACCTAAATGCCTCCTAAAGAGAGCCCCTTGAGAGCTCCCTCCAGATTAGTTGGAGGTGCCTGCAACGGGGTGCGACGCAGGAACGAACGAAAGAGCTTGGCGACAATCAAATAAAATCAAATCAAAAACGAAAATGACCAGGCAGGCAGGCAGGGAGGGCGCTAAAGGTAAAGGTGAGTACCTCACACCAACTTGGTTGCTACCGAGGACAGGCCGTCAATTTTACCCTCCGTCCCCGGATAGCCAAGGCAAGTGGCAATCACCGCTGGCTCTATGGGAGAGTGAAGAGAAATCTGAAAAGTGAACTTTAACACCGTCCGTATCAAGTATCATGTTATCATTTTCCGGCCCATGCGTGATTGCTACTCAAGATCACGTGACCTCTGCCGGAGGTGTTCCTCCTCCTGCCCACGACAGAAAAGAAAAGGACATGACCTGGATAACGGACGATAAAAGGGAGAGACAGAGGAGAGATAGATAGATAGATAGGTAGGTAGGTAGATAGAGAGTATGGTAAGCAAGCACCCATTCTTTTCATCTCCCACAAATACCATCACCTCATCCTCATCCTCATCCCCCACCTCACCCTCACCCTCCCTCCTCCTCCTCCTCCTCCTCCTCCTCCTCCTCCTCCTCCTCTCCCCCTCCTCCTCCTCCTCCTCCTCTCCTCCTCCTCCTCCTCCTCCTCCTCCTCCTCCTCCTCCTCCTCCTCCTCCTCTCCTCCTCCTCTCCTCCTCCTCCTCCTCCTCCTCCTCCTCCTCCTCCTCCTCCTCCTCCTCCTCCTCCTCCTCCTCCTCCTCCTCCTCCTCTCCTCCTCCTCCCTCCTCCTCCTCCTCCCTCCTCCTCCTCCTCCTCCTCCTCCTCCTCCTCCTCCTCCTCCTCGCCCCATTCTGCGTTCAGGCGGGATTGGTCAAATGGGTGCTGCCGCGGGTCTCCAGCGCCGTTCCCGCGCGCGTAATTACGATTTTCCTTGACATTAGACAATCCGCGAGTTCATACGAGGAGGGCTGCACTCCATCAACAGAATATCCAAGTCCCATTAACCGCTGATGCTCGCACACATTCTCCTCCCCCCCCCCACCATCACCACTCTTCCACTCACCCGAACTCCCCTCTGCTCGGAGGGAGGGAGGGGAAGGGGGAGGGGGGAGGGAGACACAGAAGGATTGAGTGAATCACGTTTGAGGTTATATATGTCTTTCGTTCTCTTCCTCCTCCTTCTCCTCTGCTTTCTCCTCCCCCATTTCCTTTTCCTCCACTCCTACTCCTCCTCCTCTCTCCTCCTCCTCCGCTTTCTCCTCCCCCTCTTCCCTTTCCTCCACTCCTACTCCTCCTCCTCTCCCTTTTCCTCCCTCTTCCCCTTCATCGTCCTCTCTTTTTTTCCTTATCATCCGTTTCTACATTATCATCCTTATCTTAACCCTTCACCTCATTTTTCTAATCCTCCTCTTTCACCTCTTCCTCCTTCCCCCTCCTCCTCCTCCTCCTCCTCCTCCTCTTCCCCTCGCCCGAGTAAAGAATTATCCAAGATGCTGCAGCAGAAAACAATCAAGAACCTCTCAGTGACCAACATCGTGCATGAGGGAAGAGGACGAGGAGGATAAGAAGAAGAAGAAGAAGAAGAAGAAAACGAAGGATGAAGAGAGACGTGAAAAGAGCAAGAATAGAAGGAAGAAAAGGAAAAGAATAAGAGGGACGTGGAGGATGAGAAAGAAGTGGAGGGGAAAGAGGAGAAGATCGGAGGAAGGAGAGATAGAAGAAGAAGAAGAAAGAGGAGGAAAAGAAGGAGAATAAAATGGAAAGGAGGGAGAGGAGAAAAGAAAAGGAGGAGGAGGAAAAAGAGAATAAGAGGAAAGGTGAGGGGGAGGAGGAGGAGGAGGAGAGGGGAGGAGGACGAGGAGGAGAGGGAGGAGAAAGGAGTAGGGGAGGAGTAGAAGGGGAGTAGAAAGAGAATAGGTGGAGGATGAGAGAAGAGGAGGAGGAGAAAGAAAGGAGGAAGAAAGAAAAAAGGGGAGGAAGAGGAAGGAGAAGGAGAAGGAAGAGGGATTCGGAGGAGAAGAAGAGAATGGAGGATGAGAGGAGAGAAGGGGGGGAGGAATAAGAAAAGAGGAAGGAAGAGAAAAAGGAGAAAGAGGAGGAGAGGAGGAGGGGATTTGGAAGTAGAAGGGAAGTTAACGAGCTAAGGAGAGGAGAGAGAGGAAAGAGGAAGAGAGGGAATAAGAAGGAGGGGAAGAGAGAAAAGAGGGGAGAAGGAGAAGAAGAGGAGAAGAGGAGGAGGAGGAAGAAGAGGAGAGGAGGAGGAGGAGGAGGAGGAGAGGAAGAGGAGGAAGAAAGGAGGAGGAGGAGAAAGAGGAGGAGGAGAGGAGGAGGAGGAGGAGAAGGAGGAGGAGGAGGAGGAAAGGAGGAGGAGAGGAAAGGAGGAGGAGGAGGAAAGGAGGAGGAGGGGGAGGAAGGGAGGAGGAGGAGGAAAGGAGGAGGAGGAGGAGGAACGGAGGAGGAGAAGGAGGAGGAGGAGGAGGAGGAGGAGGAGAAGGAGGAGAAGGAGGAGGAGGAGGAGCAGGAGGAGGAGGAGGAGGAGGAGGAGGAGGAGGAGGCCCGACGCGTTCTACATTTCCCGCCAAATGAGTGTACACAAAGGAGCCCGTTATCGATCGCTCTCTCCGGACCGGACTCAATGACGCGCGCCAAAGAGAGAACGGAAGTCGGAAGTCGGGAACGCCGAGATCTCCGGAAAGGGAATGGGGCTGGTGGCTTTGCGGGTGTCATACCCGCCCAGGGCCGAAAGCCCGCCACCCTACACCTCCGCCTCCGCCTCCGCCTTCTTCTCCTCCTCTTCCTCCTCTTCCTCATCCTTCCCCTTATCCTCATTATCATCATCATCATCCTTCTCCTCCTCTTCCCCTTCCTTCTTTCTTATCCTTCTTTTCCTCCTCATCCTCCTTCTCTTCCTGACTCTCCGTACTCCAGTTCATTTTATTTCTTTTGACTTGTGCCAAGCGGGCGGCGCGGCGGCTGGCACCAGCTCCGCCCAGCGTCCGGACCCCGGTGGCCTTCAGCAGCTAAGAGGAAAACAAAGACACACGAGGGCCGAGACGCGTTTCGGAGAAGGAGCGAAGCACTTTATCACCTACGAAGTGGAACCAGACCCCAGAAGTGACTTCGATTCACAGGAGGCGGGAGGTGGAGGGTGATGGGTGGTGGTGGTGGTGGTGGTAGGGGGAGAGGGAGAGGGGGTCGAACGACGAGGGGCCAATGAAACTATGAAACGTATTTGCCCCCGGGCGCTCCGGAAGGCGCTAACAGCTCCCGGAGGGGAAGAGTGTGAAGAGAGCCACCCGTCGAGGAAATTCAGTGGGAACCGCGTGGAAAGAGAGGAAGAGGCGGTGGAGAGGAGGAGATGGAGGAGGAGGGGGGAAAAGGGGAGGAGTTGGAGGGTTGAGAAAGGGAGAGGAGGAGAGGACAAAGGAGGTGGGGAAAGGGGAGGAGGAGACGGAGGAGGTGGTAAAGGAGGAGGAGGAGGAGGGGAGATGGGAATGAAGAGGGCATAGGAGGTGGGGAAGAAGAGGCAGATGAGGTGGGTAAGAAGAGGGCGGAGGAGGTGAGGAAGAAGAGGCAGAGGAGGTGGTGAAGAGGAGGACGAAGGAGGTGGGGAAGAAGAGGGAGAGGAGGTGGGGAAAGAGGCGGAGGAGGAGGAGGAGGAGGAGGTTGGAAATAGGGAGAAGGAGATGAGGGAGATGGGAATGAGGGAGGTTCAGAAGAAGAAAGGGGAGGACAAGGGAGTAGGGTAAGAGGTACTAGGGAAAGAGGATAAAGAAAGAAAGAAAGAAAGGGGCAATCGGACAGGCGAAGGGATAAAGGATGGAAGGAGAGCACAAAAAAAAGACAAGAATGAGATGAAGTGGAGGACGACAAAAGGAGGGAGACAGGAAGAAAAGAGTGAGAGAGTGAGTGGGAGGAGAGGAAGGAAGGCGGTGAGAATATGAGAAATAGGAGGTGGAAGAGGAGAAAAAAAAAGTAAGAAAGGAAGTAATAGTTGCTGGTGACGTCATAAGGAAGTCGGAGGCTCTCACTGGACCGTCTGTACAACTAACTGATTGGCTGGCTGTGAATCGACGCCTCCATGCAACGTCACACGCCAACTAGAGTGAATGGTCAGTAGTGAGCAGACCTTCTCCCGCTGGTTCAAAAACGCACGGTCCTGCCTTAAGCTCAGTAAAAGTTGCCCGGCGTTTACCAAAAATAAATACCTCTATAGACCGCCATCACAGCGCAGAGCTTTACTGAGGCGTCCAAAACCGCTCTAGTTCTTAATCAGAAACTGAATAAAAGCTTCCCGCCTTAGCCAAAACAAAATCTCCAAAGAGCTCTCCATAGTAGCGCAAGGCTTAGCAAAGACAGGATTCATAACTAAGCCGAATTGTCTGACACTAATGGGAACAAAATTAGTCACGATTGTCGCCAGAGTAAAACGGTTCATGTAAGGATTGCTCACCGCTGCCCCAAGTGCCCAAGATGCCGCGTCATGGGGTGCTGACCTTGTCCTGGCCCCGCCACCTAACACTGAAAACATACAGCAGTGTATAAAATACGAAATACAGTATCTGCATTGGTATACAGTACTTTGTAACTTTAACAGCCATTTTACATTCATATCTGATCAGGTGTAGACGCGAAACATTATTCTTTGAACACCCGTAATGGTGATGGATCTACTGTCCCTGTAAGGTTCCACAACTTAAAGGAATTGGTTGACTGGGCTCCAAAATGTCTAATGTACAGTATACTGTGCATGTCTACAAGCATTTATAGTAAAATAATAATGCTTAACATTTTATAGTAAAAGAATAACGCTTAACATCGAGAGCATCAACCGCGAAAAATAAGTCCGTCCGGCGCCAGAAGAGAAGACCGCAGATATAAGAGTCCGCTTAAATTTCAAATGCGCTATTCCTCTGTGCCTCTCAAGCCTCATTCCCTTTTACTCTCCTTTATATGTTATGTTCTGGCTGCCTCCATGTTGCTCTATTCAGCTGAGGTAAAGCCCCCGGCAAAGAAAGAAAGAGTACGGAGAAGAGCTACAAGCTTAACAGTCTTCTGTTCTGATCTTTTATTCCCTCCTTTGCTGTTTGTTGCTTTTGTTTACTAAGTTCCTTTGTCTGACAAGCTTCTTGATCCTCCCTCGTTTTTTCTCAGCTATTTGATCTCTTATCCAAGTATTTTCAACTTTTTTTTTACCTGCTAGTTGCTTGCCACGTCTAATTGATGATCTCATTTACCGTGTGTGTGTGGGGGGGGTGCATTTGTGTGGGGGGAGATGCAAGTGTGTGTATGTGTGTGTGTGTGTGTGTGTGTGTGTGTGTGTGTGTGTGTGTGTGTGTGTGTGTGTGTGTGTGTGTGTGTGTGTGTGTGTGTGTGTGTGTGTGTGTGTGTGTGTGTGTGTGTGTGTGTGCGTGTGTGTGTGGGTTGGTGTGCATATGTGTGTGTGTGGGTTGGTGTGCATATGTGTGTGGGGGGGCATGTGTGTGTGTGTGTGTGTGTGTGTGTGTGTGTGTGTATTCACTCGGATCTGCTGCAGCCTCTCTTCGAGACAGCCAGACACCACCCTACGGCAGTGAGCTCAGAGCTCATTATTAGCAGATCTCTGGGTAGGTCTGAGACCACTCACACTCCACACACCGGGAATGCAAGGTCACAACTCCTTGACTAACGTCCCGTACCTACTCGCTGCTAGGTGAACAGGGGCTACACGTGAAAGGAGACAAACCCAACTTGTCTCAGCCCGGCCGGGGAATCGAACCCCGGTTCTCCGGCTTGTGAGGCCAGTGCCTTACCAATCCGCCACCGGGTGTGTGTGTGTGTGTGTGTGTGTGTGTGTGTGTGTGTGTGTGTGTGTGTGTGTGTGTGTGTGTGTGTGTGTGTGGGTGGGTGGTGAGTGTGCATGGGCATGTGTGTGTGTGTGTGTGTGTGTGTGTGTGTGTGTGTGTGTGTGTGTGTGTGTGTGTGTGTGTGTGTGTGTGTGTGTGTGTGTGTGTGTGTGTGTGTGTGTGTGTATGTGTGTGCATATGTGATTGTGTGTGTGTGTGTGTGTGTGTGTGTGTGTGTGTGTGTGTGTGTGTGTGTGTGTGTGTGTGTGTGTGTGTGTGTGTGTGTGTGTGTGTGTGTGTGTGTGTGTGTGTGTGTGTGTGTGTGTGTGTGTGTGTGTGTGTGTGTGTGTGTGTGTGTGTGTGTGTGTGTGTGTGTGTGTGTGTGTGTGTGTGTGTGTGTGTGTGTGTGTGTGTGTGTGTGTGTGTGTGTGTGTGTGTGTGTGTGTGTGCGCGCGCGCGCGCGCGTGTGTTTGTGGGACACTATTAATGATAGACAATTAGATTTATATGCTGTTACTGAGACTTGGTTAACTGATCTTGATTCAGCTGCTATGAAAGAAATGACCCCTGTAACGCATTCTTTTGTACACAACCCGAGGAGTATGGGTTGTGGAGGGGGTGTGGGTATGTTTGTCTCAAATTCAGTTAAGAAGGTGAAAAAACGCAAGACGCCCATCTATAATAGTTCGAATTATTGCAAGTTGAGTGTGAAATTAGTGGAAATAAATTAACGATTGTGACAATATATAGACCACCTGCTGCTAATGTCAGTTTATTTATTGATGAGTTTGAACCATATTTAGAAACTATTGACATGGTAAGCACGAATATTATTGTATGGGGCGACTTTAACCTTTGGCTTGATGACACAAAGGCTCGCTACGTACAACTTTTTATAGAAACGGTAGCAATGTTTAATCTGATCAATATTCTGGATAAATCTACATCGATGTGCGGTCACATAATTGATCTAGTGTTGGTTGATACATCGAGTGACCTTGTGCGTGACCTTTACGTAGACGATGTGTGCTCTCTGTCGCCAGTACACAAACTTGTGTCATTTAATCTGGCTTTGGCGCTTAATAGAAAACAAGTTAAAGAAATTACTTTTCTTTCTACAAGGAATATGGACTATGACACCTTATTATTATTAATTTGTGATAAGATTAATGAGCAACAAAGTGATTTGTGTAGTCATAGTTCAAGAAAAATATCGGAGTGTCCTGAATGTTTATACACTATATACAATAGTGTAGTGAGGGAGGAATATGAAAAGATGTATCCTTTGACATCGAAGAAAATAGTAGTGAAAGAAGATTCTCTATGGTTTAGTGATGAAATTAGAAGGGCGAAAAATGATAAGAAAAAGAAGGAGAGATTGTGGCGCAGGCAACAGACTGATCAGCGTAGAGTGGCTTATACTCAGGCACGCAATTATGAAAAGAAACTTATCAGTAGGCGTAAACGTGATTTTTATAAAGGTAAAATTGAACAGGCTGGGCCCAATATGCATAAACTTTATAAGGTGCTAGACAATCTGACGGGCAATAAAAAGAAACACAAGTTGCCTGAGGGATATTCTGATAGTGAATTGGCAAATAAATTTTTATACTTTTTTGACAAGATAACGAGAATTATTTCGACGATCAGTAATAATAATTCGGTTGTGTTGGAGAGTGAACAGACTTCAGAAATAAAATTAACTGCGTTTCAAACAGTGAGCGAGTCAACGGTCAAGGATGTAATCGAGAAAGCAAAATTTACTTACTCTGCTAACGATCCCATGCCGATTAGCTTGCTTCATGGCAGTGTGAATTTTGATAGACTAATAACTGTGATTACGAACATGGTGAACTCAAGTTTTTTGGAGGGAGTATTCCCGAATTCTGAAAAGCAGGCCATTGTTAAACCAATATTAAAAGGAAATCTTGATCCTCAATCACTCAGTTCGTTCCGTCCAGTGTCGAATTTGACGTTTCAATCCAAAGTACTGGAAAGTGTTCTGTTAACCACTTCCATACGGTGCCGCCTACGTAGGCGGCATGAGGAGCAAGTGGGTACTCGCTGATGCCGAAGTCGCCATCTTGATTATATCTATTGTAGTCGTACCTACGTAATTTTCATTCTTTCTAAACTGGCTTTATCAATTTTCTATGGTTATCAAAATACACGGGTGAAAGAGAACGGACAATTGAGCACTGAATACAACTAAATCAACACTTGAATGAGGTTGGGGCGATTCATGACAATCAATCGGCATATCGTTTTCTGTATTCTACTGAAACTGCTTTGTGTTCTGTAGTGAGTGACATGCGAGGAATTCTGAATAGAGGAGAGTGTAGACTATTGATTTTGTTGGACCTAAGTGCAGCTTTTGATATGGTAGTTCACGATGTATTGCTTCGAGTTTGTGAACACATTGGCATTGAAGGTGCTGCTCTCTCGTATCTTAAGAGTTACCTGGAAGGTAGAACCTACTGTGTACAAATAGGTAATGAGTTTTCTAACTCGATACCTTTGACTAGGGGAGTGCTTCAAGGTAGTTTGCTGGGGCCGGTACTTTTTTGTATATACACTGCTGACTTATCTATAGTACTTTAGAAGCATGGAGTTAAGTTTAAACTGTTTGCTGACGACATTCAGTTTTATATGTCTATAACAAATATACATGATGCCGAAGATCATCTTAGTGCTATACTGGTTGACATTAAACATTGGATGGACTCTAGAAAACTGAAATTGAACGAGGATAAAACCGAGTGTTTGTTTATTGGCCGTGAAATTGACTTCGAACGTCTGGGTGTTCGAGTCTTGAATGTGAATAATTCAGACATCACAGTGAGCAAATGTGTGAAGAGTCTCGGGGTGCTGCTAGACAGTGAACTTATGACGAGAGAACAGATAAATCAGACGGTGCAAGTAGCTGGTTATCATTTGAGAAACTTAGCGTTTGTAAGAAAATACCTTGATGAGAATTCTATGAGGAAGCTTATTTATGATCATGTGTTGAGTAAATTGGACTACTGCAACTCAATATTATGGTCTTCTTAACTATTTATTGAAGAAACTTCAATTAATTATGAATGGAGCTGCGAGACTGATAAAGTGTCAGTTTAGAAGGGAACGGATAACTCCAGTGTTAATACAGCTGCATTGGTTCCCAGTCAAAGCACGCATCATGTATAAACAGTGTGTTATGGTGTATCAGGCATTGAAGTTTGGGAGGCCTAATTATTTGTGCGATATGCTCGTGGACCTCCGAATAGATACTGATATCGCCTTGCGACACAGTATTGAAGTGAATAGACTATTAGAGCCAAGGTTTTATAGAGAATCTGGGCGTAGAGCGTTTGTTAACAGTGCTCCCCGTCTCTATAATAGACTTCCTGAAAATGTTAGAATGGCTGAAACTACGACCATCTTCAAGAAGAGACTGAAGACACACTTCTTCACTGCTTCGTATGACTTGGAGAATGCAGTGATGAAATCAGATTTTGGACTTTAGATATTCTACGTGGGGGGCTTGGAGAGCTGTCATCGGCTGAAAGCCCCTAGAAGCCATCACCTAAGTAACCTAAGTAAGTGTGTGTGTGTGTGTGTGTGTGTGTGTGTGTGTGTGTGTGTGTGTGTGTGTGTGTGTGTGTGTGTGTGTGTGTGTGTGTGTGTGTGTTTGTGTATGTATGCGAGCACGCGTGCTCCTCCGAATTATAGAGACGACCTCTCCAATCCCTCGAGATCCACATATCTCGATCGAAGGAATAGCGTCGACTCGAGGGAAAAGTCGATTTCATCAGACAAAATCGACAACGCTTCGTGCATTCGTCCGTGGGGGAGGGAGTGAGGGAGGGAGGGAGGGGGGCTCGATGTTCCCTGGCAGCCTGAGTTTGAAGCCATCTTCGACATCCCCAGATCGTCGTCGTCGTCGTCGTCGCATTCTCGATGTGCCCGCTGGCGCGTGCCGTTATGACACGCCGAGGCGTGAGAGCTTTTTGCAATAAAGCCTCTCCCCGGGACAAGGCAAAGGATATATGGAACTCTCATTTCTCCGGCTCTTTCTCAGCGACTGTCTTGCTCAGCACATTGCTCTTCCTTCAGACTCCCACGTCAACTCTCTCTCTCTCTTTCTTTTTTCAGTCTCTTTTTGTACTGTTTCCCTTTTCGATCAATTTTGCCCCTATATATACACACACTTAAGTGTAATATCTTGGGGCATACTTTATATCTCTCAGTATGAACCAAAAGCGAAGTGCCTGACTTCGTGAGAAGGCAAGAAAAGTGTAACATACCAGAAGCGAATAGAAAAACGAGCAAATAAAGATGTACGCAGAATATACTAACATGCAGCCAAATATAAACACTCGACCGTACGTGCGCGCGTGTACGAGTGTGTGTGTGTGTGTGTGTGTGTGTGTGTGTGTGTGTGTGTGTGTGTGTGTGTGTGTGTGTGTGTGTGTGTGTGTGTGTGTGTGTGTGTGTGTGTGTGTGTGTGTGTGTGTGTGTGTGTGTGTGTGTGCGTATGTGTGAGCGTGTGTGTGTGTGTGCATGTGTGTATGTTAGATTCACCATGGTCTTGGATCACGTGTTGGACTCGTGATCTACAGCTATTCCCCTCCCGGAAGAGAGTTCAGAGATCATATGTGACCGATCTATGGGTAATGCTGTGACCTCACACACACACACACACACACACATCTCCCCGTCCACGAGAGTTGGAGTAACAACCCGTAGCGCAGTGATACCAAAATCATTTCAGCCCTGAGCGGGATTCGAACCCGAACCACCGTAGTAGCAGCCAAGAACTCTACCAACTGCTCCACACACACACACACACACACACATGTATGTGTGAGCGTGTGTGTCTCTGTGTGTGTGTGTGTGTGTGTGTGTGTGTGTGTGTGTGTGTGTGTGTGTGTGTGTGTGTGTGTGTGTGTGTGTGTGTGTGTGTTTTCGTGCGCGCGCGTATACTTGGGTGTTTACAAAAATATATTCCAATGCAGGTGATTGGTTCACAGGGAAGCTAACAATAAAATATTTGGAAAACCTAGTACACTTTATATAAGAACCATTCTCCTGAAGATTTCTATCTAAAGATTTAATCTCTCTCTCTCTCTCTTGGTTCCGCTTCCAAGATTTGTCCTCCTTTTTCATTCTGGAGAGCCAAAATGTGGGATATGACGTCATAGGTAAATAAAAACGGCTGAAGTGGGTTATGACGTTATAGGTAAACAAAAATTGCAGATGCGTGTTATGGCGTCATAGGTAAACAAACTAGGATGACGTTGGTTATGACGTCACAGATAAATAAACACGGCCGAAGTACGTGGGTTATGACTTTGTACAGTATGTATAGAAACACGGTAGAGGGATCCAGGTGCACGCGTATCGTCCCCAGATGAAGTGACAAAATTGACTTCACATTTGTCGTGCGGCGCCATCTCTGTACGTATTCGACTCATTCTCGCGAGCGATATGGAGGCAAGTCGAGTGAAACAAGAGTTGGCGAAAAGGAGCCTTGAGCCCCTTCCGCTCCAAAGTCGAACACAACAGACCGACGGCAGCGAGACTAAAAGGCTTAGTACCCTCCGGTGAAGGAACCATGATTGCGGACAGCTCTTTTGGCACCATGAGACTACAGTTTGCTGCCAGCTGCAACGTAACACCAGAACTGTTGTAGCTGCAAGGACGCGCTTTCCCATCAACGGCAGAAGAAAATGTCCGGGTCTTGTGTCAGCGGCCCCTTCTTGAAATCCGGTTCGGGTAGAGATGGAGCAACGAATTGGTTCGTTTGCATTCTTCCCTTGTGATTTCAGGTGGTGGACTAGTGATATATTCCCACCCGAGGAAAATAGAGAGAGAGAGAGAGAGAGAGAGAGAGAGAGAGAGATATTTAATTTTGGAGACTTCTCTTTAATAAGAAGGACAAGAACAGGATACCAAGCGCCTGCAAATTCTCGAGGCCCTTCTTATTAAAGAGAAGTCTCCAAAAATAAATCTGCGATCTAGAGACTTTGCCATAATTCCGTCTATGAAGTCCACCACTGTACGTAATTCCACCTCCCCACGGAGTTCCATCATCCCACATAGTTCCACCATTCCACAGAGTTCCACCATCCCACGGAGTTCCAACCCCATTCCTCCCCTTTGATCTTTTTTACGTGACCTCACCCCGCACCATGAAACCTATATTTTTTTCAATATATAAACATGTCTTTTTATTGTAATCAATATCACTTGAAAATGTCCAAAGTGTACGAAACGTCGTGAATACATTGAGAACGCTCCACTGTGTTTTACTATGCCTTTTGGCAGCAGTATTTCTGTGCTCAACTCTACGCATAAATCTGCAGTTCGCAAAGTAGAGAATATCAACAAGAAGATCATAAATACAGAAGTCGCTGTATTTTTTAACCAAATATGCTTACAGGAGAACCTGCTGCCTAAATATTTAAATTTAAATATGAATATATAAATATATATATATATATATATATATATATATATATATATATATATATATATATATTGTTGAGTCATTATGACAAGTTTGAGGGAGATGGAAGAATAAGGCACAGGTCTAGGACCGAGTTTATTCCTGACCGGTTTCAGGAATAAACCGGTTTCACTTAGAGCTACTTCCTCTGAAGAAGCTCTAACCAAAACAGGTTGAATAAACTCAGCCCTAGACCTGTGGCTTACTCTTCCACCTTCCATATATATATATATGTATGTATGTATATATATATGTATATATATATAATATATATATATATATGTATGTAGGTATATTGCTATAGTTGGGCAGCAGATCCTCTTTTAGGCAGATGTCATTAAAGTTTGCAGCAGCTTCTGCGTTCACGAGTTTTTTGCTGACATTCTCAACTTTTCTTATGCTGGCGCGCTGTGTCGTTTTAAGTTCTCTAATTACATGGCCAAAAAGCATTGGTGGTATAAGTAAAGGCATGGAAATTATCTTCTTAATTTTTATGCAGAGCTTTCGCCTAACAGTTAGGCATCTTCAGTGCTAATGAGTAAAGTGTTTTGTGTTTATTGAATGCAAGAATTACAACTTGCGTGGGCCTCTACATTGTGTGGGGGATGATTATGTATACACAATACGCAGCTCACAAACACTTTAGTGGTGATCCGGTTAACCAATCAGGAAGCAGAACGCGTAGCGCCGCCCACAGGCCAAGCGGCCGTCTTTTTATGTGGGGATAGTGAATGGGTCCGGAATTTGTCTGTTCATAGTAGGGTTTTTATCTTTTATGTATAAGGCTCCTAGGATATGAAGGCGTGTGTAGTTTGTTTCTGTCTATGGTCCCAATAAACAACTCTACAGACAAGTTGATGGTGTGGCTATGGGCTCGCCCCTTGAAGTCCTCTTCGCCAATTTTTTCATGAGGATGGTGGAGAGAGAGGTCTTCAGTACTACCAGAAAGCCTCCCATATACGTTCGTTACGTAGACGATATTTTCGTCCTCGTGAGGGACCGTAGGGAGTTCGAAGACCTGAGGAGCAACCTAGAGCGCATCTCCGGCCTAAACTTCACTTCAGAGAACAGCATCAGTAGGCAGCTCTCTTTCCTAGATGTAAAGGTTGAAGCCAGTTCTCAAGGTTTTAGGACCGGAGTATATACCAAGCCCACCAACCCAGGACTCTGCCTCAACGGCAATAGTGAATGCCCTCAACGCTACCGGAGTCCAGAATCGACGCCAATGTCAGAAGGGCCCTGACGCACTGTAGCGAATGGGCCCGAACCCACGCAGAGCTCGACAGAGCGACGCAGGTCCTGGTAAACAATGGCTTCTCTAATAGAGAGGTACGAATCGCCATCAACAGGCACCTTGGCAGATGGTATTCACCCCCAGCAGAAATGTCAGTAGGAGAAGCCAGAATAAAAATCTTCTACAGAAACATCATGTCCACCCATTATAGAGCCGACGAGGAAGCCCTTAGAAAAATCATCTACAGAGACGTGAAACCTACCAACGACAACGACAAAAAAGATCTGGTTATTTTCTATAAAAACATGAAGACATCCCAACTCCTTATTAAGAACAAACCCTGCCAGAGGACACCGGATCTTCAACGTAGCCATCTCATGTATGAACACTCCTGCAGAAAAGGGCATGGTGAAGCCTTCAATGAAACATACATAGGGAAGACTACGACGAAGCTCACGAGGCGTCTCACCCTTCACCTCTCCAACGGCGCTATCAAACGACACCACGAAAACGTGCATCAGACCCAACTGACAAGAAAGAATTTGGAGGAGGGCATCACTATTTTATAGACAGAAACAAACCACACACGCCTTCATACATATATATAATATATGCAGTATATATACATACATATACATACATATACATATATATATACGTATATATATACATATATATACACGTATATATTATATATATATATATATATATATGTATATATCTACATATGTATATATTATTCATGTATATATGTATGTATTATATATATATATATATATATATATGTATATATTCATGTATATATATATATATACATACATATACATATATATGTATATATAAATATATATAGTGTATATACATATATATATATATATTTGTATATTTCGGCAGCAGGTTTTCCTGTAGACAGGTTTCATTGAAGAAAATAGCAATTGATGCATTGATGATCTTCTTGTGTAGAGTTTCAATACGTCTAACTATAGACTTGGCTTCAGGAGGTAAGTTTGCTATCGCAGGTCCAAAGGACATGATTCAAACTCAGAAGGGAGAAGAGTAGTGTTTTACTGGAGCTTGACGTTTCGTACACTATGTACATTTTCAAAAGCAATGACAAAAGGTCAGAATACATAGACTTATATAGTAAAGGAGAGGATCATATTGAACATAAAGAGAACGAATAGGAAATTGTGGTGTGAGGGAACCAATGGGAGAACAGAACGCCGTATATGGGTCAGCCAATCAGAGGCTTGGAACGATGCGTCAGGGAGTAGAGGTCATCAGTCGCGTATTAGGCTTCGGGCGAAGCACATCTCTCCTGGCGGACGGTATGACCATGAATTCCTGTGACTGAAGGTTTAAGGTGGGCATGTTGGCTTGAATGAGGAGGGCCTCGAGGATCTGTAGCCGTCTAGTATCTTGAGCCTGTCCTATGATTTTGGTGTTTTCAGCCATGGTCTGTCTGGTAAGAATAGTGTTGTGGTGAGATTCTGTGTGTGTCTTAGGTGTGCCATTTTGTAAGTGTAATGTAATTCTTCTAGAGAGTTTAGTAGTGCAGTATCCTATGTATGAAGAATGAAGGGACTCACAGTTCCCTTGTTTACAGGAGAATTCATACACTAGATGGCTGCGTTGCAACTCAGAAGGAGCGGGGGAAGGGTTATTCTTTAGTAGGAAATTCGAAGTTTTCTTGTTTTTGTAGTAGATGACGAAGTCCACCCGGTCGACAGGATTGGCAGGTTTGACATGACGTTTGATGATTTGCCTGATGATTTTCTCTTCTGTTTTGTACTCTGTAGTCATGTGGGATTTGTAGAATAATTTGATGTTTTGGCCTGAATTGGGGAGGACTGGAGCTTGGTCGTACCATTTGTTGATTTGCCTTTTAATGACCTTGGAAATGTCTTGGTTGGAATAGCCATTATTTACTAATACTTGTGTGGCTCTTTCAATTTCTAGATTAGCACTTTTCCAACTGTTTGCAGTGCGTGAGAGCCCTTCTGATGTAAGCACTGATGGTGGAGTCTTTAAAGCGTTGGGGGCACTCGCTTTTCCCATTAAGACACAGGCCCGGGTTGGTGGGTTTGGTGTATACGGAAGTGTTAAAATGTGCCTGGTTCTGTGCTACGAGTACATCAAGGAAAGGAAGTTTACCGTCGGTACTGGACTCGATTGTAAAATTGATCCCGGAAACTGCTTGCAATTTTTCCCTGAGGGGGATGAGGTCTTCTTCCCTTGCCACTTTCACAAAGATGTCGTCGATGTATCTAGCGTAAATAGCAGGTTTGTCTAAAATACGGAAACTTCACGTTCCACCATTCCCCATGAAGAAATTAGCGAAAAGGACCCCAAGAGGTCCAATATATATATTACAGGTGAAAAATATAATCACACATTTGTCAATCACGTAAAAACCACTGTTGGAGTAAAAAAGACTGCAGACAGGGAATCTATATATTTCGATTGTAAACTGCAATCCTCTTCAGTACATACCTAGTATCTACTGAAGAGGATTGCGGTGTGCAATTGAAATATATAGATTCTCTGTCTCCAGTATTTTTTACTCCAACAGTGGTTTTCACGTGATATATATATATATATATATATATATATATATATATATATATATTACTGTATATATATATATAAATATGTATATTTGTACATATATAAATACATATATACATACATATATATTCATATTTATATATATATACATACATATATATATATGATTTCAAGAAATCTACAGCGACAATGGCGTTGTTGAGTTTATATTGGAGCTTTAATTTCTCTCGTGCAACGAGTTTTTGTGGTGGTTCCAAATAGCTGAGAAGGTGTCCAAAAGACATTGGGTGCGGTTTTCTCTTTTTTAATTCTCCTATACGTATTTCGACCTTACTCGGTCATCCTCAGGGAGGGAGTAACAATAGTTGGTGATTACATGGGTTTAAATACAGGCCGTACATTGGCCGAACACTGGGAGAGGTCATTTCATGTAGCCGTGATCCGTAGCGCTGCGTACGTGGAAGTAGCAACTTCCTTGTGGATTGTGGAAAGGGGTGTTATTGTTTGTGTTATGTGCGTCTACTGCTTGGGAGTGTGGTTGTGGGCATGAGTTGTATGTTAATGGAAGGTTTCTCGATGTATATGTTCACTGCTTCGGCCATCTTAAGGCGAAGGGGGTCGTGGGCTTTGTAGATTATTTTAGTGTTTTCGTTTAGTGTTTGTCTGGTGATGGTGGTTTTGTGTTCTTTTGTCATATGTGTTTTGATGGCGCCATTCTGGAGGTGGTATGAGAGTCTTTTGGAGAGGGTCATAGAAGTCATGCCAATGTATGAGGAGGTGCGGTGCTGACAATCACCGACAGGGCAATCAAACTTATACACGACGTTGACTTCTTGTAGAGGAGGGTTGGGGGGCTGGCTGTTGTTCTTAATGACCAGGGTGTGTGTTTTGGAGGTTTTGTAGTATACGATTAGGCGTATCTTAGTGTCTGGGTTGTTGGGTCGAATGTTACGTGTGATAATATTTTGAAGTGTTCTTTCGTCTTCTTTGTAGCCGGTGTTCATATGTCCTTTGTAGTACAGGTCCAGTGTTGGTATATTGGTGTTTGTGGGTGTTGGTTGGCCGGTAAAGGAGTTCATCTTGTTTTTGATAATGGATTCGATGGAGTGTTGTGGATAGCCGTTGTTGACAAGTAGTGTTGTTATACGTTGGAGTTCGTTGTTCGTGGTTTTCCATGTACTGCTGTGGGAGAAGGCTCGGTTCACTCTTCGCCAACTTCTATATGGGATCCATCGAAGAGAAAGTCTTCAACGACCATCCTGACATGCAGCCCTGTATCTACGCCCGGTATGTTGACGACATTTTTATTAGCGCAAAAGATTCCCAATCTGTAACTCAACTCTCACACACATTCAAGAAACATTCAACCCTCAATTACACCTATGAACACCAACGCAACGATGGCACCCTCCCATTCTTAGATATACTAGTAGGCACAGCCTCAGATCGATTCACGACTGAAGTCTACGTCAAAGACACTAACCTCGGTTTCTGTCTTAACGGCAGTAGCGAATGCCCAGAACGCTACAAACAAAGCGTGATCCGATCACTAGTGAACCGAGCCTTCTCCCACAGCAGTACATGGAAAACCACAAACAACGAACTCCAACGTTGTATATATTCATGTATATATATATATATATATATACATACATATATATATATATATATATACATACATATACATATATATATGTATATATAAATATATATAGTGTATTTACATATATATATATATATACAGTATATATATTACAGGTGAAAAATATAATCACACATTTGTCAATCACGTGAAACCACTGATGGAGTAAAAAAACTGCAGACAGGGAATCTATATATTTCGATTACGAACTACATTTATCTTCAGCTTCCTTCTTTCACACACCTTCTCAAACTCTGTCACTAACTTCCTCAATCCCTCCTCTGATCCTGCTACAAGCGCAGTGTCGTCAGCAAACAACAGCTGGTTCACCTCCCACTTTTCTGCGTTTTCTTTAAACATCTCTAATCCCTGACCCACCACCTTTGCATTCACCTCTCGCATAAACCCATCCATGTATAGATTGAACAGCCAGGGCGACATAACACATCCCTGACGAAGTCCCACCTTTACCTCAAACTATTCACTCTCTCCATTTCTAATCCTGACACAATCTCTACTACTCTCATAAAAACTCTTGACTGCTCATAACAGCTTTCCTTCTATCCCATATATCTGCAGTATCTCCCACAGTGCCTTCCTGTCTACCCTGCCGTAAGCCTTTTCCAAATCCATAAAAGCAAAATCCTTACCTTTTCCTATAGCTTTCTCACATATCTGTCTTACCACAAAGATCTGGTTTACACAACCAATACCTGTCCTAAAACCACACTATTCCTCACCAATTACTCCCTCTGTTCCTCTCCTAATCCTCTCAATCAAGATCCTCCCATAAGCCTTCCCAACTACACTCAACAAGCTGATCCCTCTGAAACTACTATACTCACACTTGTCCCCCTTTCCCTTGTAAAGCGGAACGATACAGGCACTCCTCCAGTCCTCCGGCACTCTACCCTCTCTTAAACAAACATTAAATAACCTCACCAGCCAGTCCACCATAACTGTACCTCCTTTCTTCAGACATTCTGCATGGCATCCATCCAACCCAGGTGCCTTACCTGCTCTCATCATCTTAACAGCTGCTTTCACTTCATCTTTCCCTATTTCTCCTCATTTTTCCTCACTCATCACTATCAATTTCTTAGCGCTTCCCACTGCAAATACCTTTCCCTCCCTATCCTCCTTCACATTTAGCAACTCCCTAAAATACTCTGCCCACTTTCTTCTCACTGCCTTCTCTTCCATTATCATCTCTCTATCTGCACCTTTTAAATTTTCTTCTCTTCTTGATTCACCTCCTCTCTTTTAATTTCTTTCCATCTTCTTATTAATTTCAAAATTTTCTGTCATACTCTTACCCCATTTCAAATCTGCTCTCCTCTTTGCTTCCTTTATCTTATGCTTAACTTCCCTTCTCTTTACTTTATACCTCTCATACGATTCCCTGGTTCTAATTTGTAGCCAATCTATGAAAGCCTGCTTCTTCTCTTCTACATCCTTTTTTGCTTCCTCATCCCACCACTCACTATCCTTACTTCTATTTCCTCCTACCCTCCTTATTCCACACACCATCTTTGCACACCTTATGACTCCCTCCTTGAACCATCCCCATTCCTCCTCCACTCCTAATTCTATTCTATCCTTCACTACCTCCCACTCCTATCTCAGCTTCTTCTTATATTCATTCTCCTTTTCTTTTTCATTTAAGCAGTTCACTCTGGTTTATGCCCACCCTCCAAATGGCAGAGTACTTGTTAGAAAGCTTGAGAATACCCATAAGAAGATTAACAACTTCCTTAATGTTGTCGACTTTAATAACGCATGAACATATATATATATATATATACATATATATATGTATGTATATATATATGCATATATATATATATATATATATTGCTATAGTTGGGCAGCAGATCCTCTTTTAGGCAAATATCATTAAAATTTGCAGCAGCTTCTGCAAAAAACTAGTGAACGCAGAAGCTGCTGCAACTTTTAATTATATATATATATATGCATGAGAAATCACATAGACTCGTGATTCTAAGTATGCGGAAAACCACAAAGGAAAATAATAAACTTTGGACAGAGCACTTTTCTCTATTCAGATATCTATTGCCCGTGAAGATGTCTGAATAGACGAAAGCGCTCGGTGCATAATTTATTATCTGCCCTTGTGGTTTTTCACACACACATTATACACAAATATATATATACATTACATATATACATGCATATATATGTGTGTGTGTGTGTGTGTGTGTGTGTGTGTGTGTGTGTGTGTGTGTGTGTGTGTGTGTGTGTGTGTGTGTGTGTGTGTGTGTGTGTGTGCGCGTGCGTGCGTTTGCGTGTAAAGTTGTCTCACCACTATTCCCTCAACATTATAATGAACATTTATTTCCTCCCCCTAATCCTCTTCATCCTTACCCTTACCCTCACCCTCCTCCTGCTCCTCCTCCTCCAACTCTTCGTCATCATCGTTGTCGTCGTTGTCTTCCCTCAAGACGTCGCCCGCTCCCTTTTCTGGTCTACATGGTCGTCTGATCCAGGTTGTAAATCATCTCCTCGCATGGCCTCCCACGGAAGAATTGTCCCCTTACCCTCTTCTCCCTTCCCCTCCCTCCCCCTTCCCTTCCTCCTTCATTCTTCTTCCTCCCCTCCCTTCTCCTTCCCCCTCAACCCTTTTCCCCACTCTCCTGTTGTTCCCTCGTGTTCATAGGGCCACAATGACGTGGATGTGTAGAAGACCTCCAGGACGTCAACAGTCACAATTTCTACATATTCGCAAATGTGGGGCTGTGATCCAGTAGTATATCACGTAGTTGGTAGACGCTAAGGAGAACAAGCGTGCTGGTTAGAATCGTGGTCACGTTTAGGAGGGACATTCACCCTGAGCAATCGTCCTCCCAACCTCCAAAGACAATCCTTTCGTGAATTACTGTCTAAACCATTAACAAGGGAGTTCATGGCGTCAACTCGATTCAATTTATAATGTGTGTGTGTGTGTGAGAGAGAGAGAGAGAGAGAGGGAGAGAGAGCGTTTTTATGTGCTCGCGACCTTTTTGTATGCACAGTACTTATGAATCCAAATATACTTATATGTATGTTTATTCACCTAGGTCTCTTAATCCAACACTCACCAACCGCCAATTGTGCAAACGTCTGGGCCCAGGACATAAACCCACTTCGGGTATTGGTGGTGCTTTGTGTCCTGGGCAAATTCCCGAAGTGGGTTTATGTCCTGGACCCAAACGTCCACACAAGTGGCGATTGGCGAGTGTTGGATTAAGAGACCCAGGTGTATGTATTCATATATAGGCATGTGCAATGATTAAATGAAAAAATAACACAAGACTAATAAATAAAATGAAAGGAAACTACGGAAAGCAAATGGAATGGGAAAAAAAAACAGTATCAGCACAGTACAGGTCTGAACACAATCAAATTGTCTTAGATGTAACCATCTCATAGAGGACACTGAACACCTAACCTTACACTGACCCACACTTACTATTCCTGGACAATCACGAAAATACTTCCTCCCTGAGTGACCTATGAACCTGTGGGGTGATCGCTGCCGGTTATCTAGGAGCTGTGGCTGTCCTGCAGAAGAGACTTGGGCCAACGGTTTGACTGATTATATTCGTATGTGTGTATGTATGTATGTATGTATGTATGTACAGTATGTATGTATGAGAGATTGGGTGGTGGAAGGAAAACGAAGATGATATAGGAATTTATTTTCTCTAACGTTGCGACCAACTTGGTCTTCTTCAAAGAGTTATCTCTATGTATGCATGTGTGTATGTATATATGTACGTATGTATGCATGTATGTATATATGTATGTATGTATGCATATATGTACGGTATGTCTGTACATGTATGTGTGTATGTATTTATGTATGTGTTTACTTGTGTATTTATGCATGTGTGTATGCATACGTATGTATATGTGTGTATGTATTCACGTATGCATATATGCATGCATGTATTTGTATGTATGTACGTATGTATCTATGCATGTATATATGTATGTATCCTTGTTCATAGGCCTGTCGTCATTCTCATCTCACCACCCACTTCCACACACCCCTCTACCCCAACCTCACGCCCACAGAACCGCAGCCCATGTGTCCCGCCCCGCGAGTAGTTCCCAGCCTCAGACCGCCTTAACTGCACGAGCTGCTCCGTCCTCCCCTCGACCACGCACGTGCCGCATTGTGTTTATGTGTGTATATGTGCGCGTGTGTGATTGTTCGAGATTATACTCTTTTTCAAGGAATATATATGTACAGACACATATGTACATATATGAATACATCCACATTTTTCGACTTTGGTGGACTTCCATACAAGTTTGGGGGAGGAGGTGGGATGGGTTATTAATCTGTCCTAAAGCGAAGATTGACTTTTCAACCTTTCTCCTTCACCCAAAAGCGACGTAGGAGAAATGGGTAACTTTTCGCCATCATAACATTGTTGAGAGGAATTTAGAATTCGATGAGGCGAGTTTAGTTATTTGGGAAGTTTGAGTAAAGGGAGCGGATAGATAGTTATTGGAAGTGAAAGTTGTGAAAGATGAGCGGAGTATTTCAAGTTATCAAATGTCTGATTATTACCTATCAATATATATATATATATATATATATATATATATATATATATATATATATGTATATATAAATATATATCTGCATATATATATACATCTATATATATATATATATATATATATATATATTAACAACCACAATGCACTTTAATTCTAAGCCATCAACATCGGGAAATAAGCTCCACCGCAAGGACTCGAACCTTTGCCTTAGCGACTGCTTATTATGAAGCAAAGACGATAGCTTTGAGCCAGCCAGACCGTACATAACGAACGACCTGGTAGTTCCCCGACGGCACTAGGCTAGCTCAGTCTCTATTCTAATTTCACCGAGTTTTTATTATGGTGAGCCTAGTGCCGTCGGGGAACTACCAGGTCGTAATCCAGGTCGTTCCTTTTGTACGGTCTGGTTGGCTCAAAGCTATCGTCTTTGCTTCATAATAAGCAGTCGCTAAGGCAAAGGTTCGAGTCCTTGCGGTGGAGCTTATTTCTATTTGTCACAATGACACACACACACACACACACACACACACGTGTATATATATATATATATATATATATATATATGTATATATATATATTTTTTTTTTCCACCACCAATCACTTTTAATTCCATGCCATCGCAGTTGAGACTGAAGTCGCTCGATGGAGGCATCCATTGGAAATTGAGACGTGGACGAGTTGAGGATTCGAACCCAGCTAACCCGTAACAAAGTTACAGTGACGTAGCCTAATACGCTATAAAGAGAGATATAAGTTGAGCACGACTTTCTTATATTTGTATGCTCGAATTACTTACACATACACGAAATGTTGCGTTCAACCCACCTCCGCCATGATATAGTATTCGCTAGTATGTGCGTGTGGGAAATTTATACATACACACTGAATGGTTCCCAGTGATCAATTAATATCTTTTTTCAACCACCAATCACTTTTAATTTCATGCCATCGCAGTCAAGACTGAAGTTGCTCGATGGAGGCATCCGTTGGAAATTGAAACGTGGACGAGCTGAGGATTCAAACCCAGCTAACCCGTAACAAAGTTACAGTGACGTAGCCCAATATGCTATCAAGAGAGACATAAGTTAAGCACAACTTTCTTATATTTGTATGCTCGAATTTCATACACATACACGAAATGTTGCGTTCAACCCACCTCCGCCATGATAGAGTATTCGCTAGTATGTGCGCGTATGAAATTTATACATACACACTGAATGGTTCCCAGTGATCAATTAATATCTTTTTTCAACCACCAATCACTTTTAATTCCATGCCATCGCAGTCGAGACTGAAGTCGCTCGATGGAGGCATCCGTTGGAAATTGAAACGTGGACGAGCTGAGAATTCGAACCCAGCTAACCCGTAACAAAGTTACAGTGACGTAGCATGACTTTCTTATATTCATATGCTCGAATTTCATACACATACACGAAATGTTGTGTTCAACCCACCTCCGCCATGATAGAGTATTCGCTAGTATGTGCGCGTGGGAAATTTATACATACACACTGAATGGTTTCCAGTGATCAATTAATATCTTTTTTCAACCACCAATCACTTTTAATTCCATGCCGTCGCAGTCGAGACTGAAGTCGCTCGATGGAGGCATCCGTTGGAAATTGAAACGTGGACGAGCCGAGGATTCGAACCCAGCTAAGGTATTGGGCTTACGTCACTGTAACTTTGTTGAGGGTTAGCTGGGTTCGAATCCTCGGCTCGTCCACGTTTCAATTTCCAACGGATGCCTCCATCGAGCGACTTCAGTCTCGACTGCGATGGCATGGAATATTGCACATGAATGTCCGAGTTAACTGTTGGTAGGAGTTATTAGACCAGTATGATTTTTATTAATGTTCTATCCTTAATGTAAACATGGAAAAATCTTTCGAATTTTGTTTGGATTTGCCAGTACTTTTATGTGAAACTGTCACCGTTTCATTTTCAATTAATCTTGGAAGAGACTGTTTAAGGTGAGCTGGTGAGGTCATTCTATAAATGGAATGTAGACATAGCGCATCTCAGTAAGTATATTTAAAATGTATTCCATGTCTGGTTTCCACCTAATCATACATACATGTACATACATATATGCATACACACATACATAATATAAGAACATAAGAACATAAGAATAAATTAAACTGCAAGAGACCATAAGGCCTACACTAGGCAGCTCCGTATCCATCACCACCTGTCGTCCCCATTCATAAAGTTGTCTAATCGTTTTTTAAAACAACTGATAGTTTCGGCGCTTACTACATGGTTACTAACTTTATTCCATTCGTCGACCACCCCATTAGTAAACCAATTCTTGCCTATTTGCTACTTAAATTTAAATTTTTCCAGTTTATACCCATTACTACGAGTCCTGCCCTGTTGTTTTATTATGATGACCTTGTTTGCATCACCCTTGTTATAGCCTTTGATCCACTTGAACACTTCTATTAGATCACCCCGCACTCTGCGTCTTTCCAGAGAATGTAAGTTTAGGTGCCTAAGCCTCTCTTCGTAAGGCAAATTTCCGAGTCTGTGTATCATTTTGGTCATTCTTCTCTGTACTGATTCTAGTGAATTTATGTCCATTCTGTACATAAGGAAACTAGAAAGAATACAGAGAGCAATGACAAAGTTGGCACCAGCTCTTTCCAAATTAACATACGAACAAAGATTATATATCAAAATTGGAACTACCAACACTGGAACAGAGGAGAGAAAGAGGTGATCTACTAACTATATTTAGAATCATGAAAGGAATGGAATTCCTTGATAGGAATGATTTACTAAAAATGACAATGGAAAAACAAGAGGTCATAAAAAGAAATTCAAAAAGGATAACTATAGAAGAGATCAGAAAAAGAATAGCCTCCCTCACAGAGTACTGGATACCTGGAATAACTTAAATAAAGAAACGGTGTGTGCAAATACTATTCAAGGTTTTAAGGAAAAAACTTCATGCTGAAAGATACAAAGACGGGTCACTACAAGCATAGCTCCCTTCCCGTATAATACAACTAGATAAATACATATACATACATACATACATACATAGATACATACATACATACATATACATATGCATACATATGCTATATAAACTAGAAACAATAGGAGGCATACATAGAAAATCATTAAATTGGATGGAGGACTTCCTACATGGAAGAAAAATGAGAGTAGTGCTCAGAGACATATATTCAAAATGGGAAGAAATGAGTAGTGGCGTCCCACAGGGATTAGTACTAGCTCCAATAATGTTTACTATATATACATAAATGAAATGGATAAAGGTATTGAAAGTTGTATGAACTGCTTTGAAATAGACTGTGACTCATTACAGAGTGATTTGAACAAAGTCTCTGAGTGGAGCAAGAGATAGGAGGTAGAATTCAACGTCAAGAATGTAGTATAGTTGAATTTGGAAAAAGCAAGAATAGAATATCAGGACAGTATAAAATTGACGGAAAAGAAGTAAAGAAAGTAAATTCTGAAAGGGACCTAGGAGTAATCATCACCAAAGACATGTCGCCAGATAAACATATAAATAAAATAGAGAAACATACAATTTGTTGAGATCAATAAAGGTGGTCTTTAAATGCCTGGATAAGGAAATGATTAAGAAATATTACAAACACTGATAAGGCCAAAACTGGAATATGGTCACCCAATACAAAAAAAGAATATAATAAAATGAGAAAGAATACAAAGAGCAACAACAAAGATGGCCCCAGCACTTTCAAACCTGACATATGAACAAAGACTGGCCAAACTGGAATTGCCGACCCTGGAACAAAGAGGAGAATGAGGGGACCTACTAACCCTCTACAGAATTATGAAAGAAAAAGGACACCATGATAGAGAGGACTTATTAAAGTGGGACAGAGGAAAAAGAAGAGCATATGCAATGAAACTCAAAAAAGATAACTACAGAAGAGACCTGAAAAAGAACATCTTCCCACACAGATATACAAAGGATTACACATTGGATAAAAAAAAGTAGTGTGTGCATACACAATACAAGAATTTAAGAACAACGTTGATCTTGTGAGATGCAAAAACAGGTCACCACAAGCATAGCTCCCCTTCCCGTATAATACATCTAGGTAAATACAACTAGAATCAATAGGTTGCATTGGAGGTAAATTATTAAAATGGATGGAGGACTTCCTGACTGGGAGAAAAGTTAGGGTAGTAATCATAGACTAATACTTGAAGTGGGAAGAAATGATAAGTGGTGTCCCACACTGCTCGGTACTGGCTCCAATCATGTTTGCCATATATATAAATGATATGGATGAAGGAATTGAGTATTATATGAATTTCTTCGCAGATGACACAAAAATACTAAAAGTAAGAACAGAGGAGGACTGTGAATCATCACAATCAGACCCGGACAAAATCTGGAAATGGACTCAAAAGTGGGAAGTGAACTTCAATATCAAGAAATGTACAATGGAGTTTGGAAAAAGTAAAAATAGATTATCAAAAAATTATAAAATTGGTGAAGAAGAAATCAAAAAAGTGAACTCGGAAAAAGACCTTGGAGTAATAATCAGCAAAGACGACACTGGATAAACATATCAACAAAATAGTCGGAGAAATCTTCAATCTATTAAGGTCAATGAAAGTGGCATTTGACTATTTGGATGAAGAAATCATTAAAAAAATATTAGTTACATTAATAAGACCAAAACTGGAATATGGAGCGACACTGTGGACACCCAGTACTAAAAAGAATATAAGGAAGTTAGAAAGAATACAGAGGGCAACAACAAAGTTGGCACCAGCTCTTTCCAAATTAACATGTGAACAAAGATTATCAAAATTGGAACTACCAACACTTGAGCAGAGAAGAGAAAGAGGTGATCTACTGACTATAGAATCATGAAAGGAATGGAAATCCTTGATAGGAATAATTTACTAAAAAATGACAATGGAAAAACAAGAGGACATGAAAAGAAACTCAAAATGGATAACTATAGAAAAGATCTGAAAAAATAGCTTCCCACGCAGAGTGCTGGATATCTGGAATAACTTAAAGAAACAGTGTGTGCAAACACTATTCAGGATTTTAAGAAAAAATTTATGCTGAAAGATACAAAGACGGGTCACCATGAGCATAGCTCCCTTCCGGTATAATACAACATGGTAAATACACACACGTCTCGTGGCGCATTGGTAGCGGTCGCAGCCGCTGTCACAGCGGTCCGGGTTCGAATCCCGCCCAAAGCTGAAATAATTTCAGTATCGCTGCGCTGCGAGTCGTTACTCCAACTCGTGGGCGGGGAGTTGGGTGTGTGTGTGTGTGTGTGTGTGTGTGTGTGTGTGTGTGTGTGTGTGTGTGTGTGTGTGTGTGTGTGTGTGTGTGTGTGTGTGTGTGTGTGTGTGTGTTTGTGCGTGTAAAGTCACAGTATTATCCATTGATCGGTCATACAAGCTCTGAGCTCTCTCCGAGAGGTTAATAACTGTCGATCACGAGTCCAACACGTGATCCAAGACCCTGGTGATTCACATACACACACGCACTAATGTACGCACGCGCGCACACACACACACACACACACACACACACACACACACACACACACACACACACACACACACACGTCGGTCGAAGTGACAACGAAGTTTGGAACTCCAGGAAAACTTAAGTTTCATCGATGTCAACTACGAGGGAGTACCTTTGTTGTATTAATAGGAAAGGGGAAAGCTCGTGGTGTAGTGGGAAGGTGAAGAAAAATGAGAAAGAGAGGGATTACTGAGGAAAATTGAAGGAATGAGGAAGGGGACGAACGGGCCCCGAACGCTAGAAGGGGTATAAACAAAAGGGGTGCAGAACACACAGACGAGGAAGAACAAGGAAGCAGAAGTGTCAAAAGCAGAAATATAGATAATAACAGATAAATGGAAAGAAAAGATAACTGCTTTTATGGATTTAATGTGGGAGGAGGTGACAACCTCCCCGACTAGTAAATCTAGAGAGAAAAAAATGGAAAGCATGGGAGGTTAGGTTTAACCAATTAACACTAGTTACCCAAAGAGTTGATAAACTGGAAGAACAAAAGAAGGAGAAACAAAACCTAACTAAAGAAATAGAAGAATTAAAAAGACAGGTGACAGAAGTAAAAGATGAGAATGAGGAATTAAAGAATAATAATAAAGAGAATAAAGAGCCCATAGCAAAAGAACCACAGGGTTGGAGAAAAGTCCAAGAGAACAACAAAATTATAATTAGAGATATAATGACACAACAGATGAAAGAACAATCTAAGGACACAGTTATTAAAGTGATGAGAGAAAAGGAGAATATAGTAAGAGACTTAGCGGGAAAAAAATGAATAATTATATTAGGAATGGAAGAGAAGCAAAATCCAAATAGGACCACAAGAGTAAAAGAGGAGAAGGAAAAGTTAAACAAGATATTTGAAGTAGTTCAAGAGGATGGACAAGAAACAGGGAAAGAAATTGAAGAAATGTATAGACTAGGTAAATACAATACAGATAAGACCAGACCAGTTAAGATCAAATTCAGGTCACAAACGACAGCAGAGAATATCTTGGCAAAAACAGGGAAACTACCAGACAGTGATCAATACAAACAAGTATGGATAAAAAGAGAAATGAATAAAGAGGAAAGAGAGGATGACAAAACAAAAAGACAAGAAGATAAGGAAAAAACGAGAAAAGAACAGAGTCAGAAAAAGAGAAATTCTATTGGAGAGTAGTTGATATGAAAGTGAGGAAATGGTTCATAGCAGAGAAAAACGGAAAGGAAACAGAAGACACGATGGAAGTAGCAGAAAATTAAAAGTGTCTTACACAAACATAGATGGCTTAATAACAGGCTTGAACGAACTGTATGATTATCTGAAGGAAAAAGAACCGAACATAATGGGAATTGTAGAGACAAAATTGAAAGGTCCGCTACCACCCAACAGTGTAGGACATGGTGCATATAATTACTGGATTAGAAACAGAGAGGTAAAACAAAGGTGTGGAGTTATGTTCCTGACTAAGAAGGGTATAAATGTGAGGAATGTCAAATATGGAAAGAATAGAATAGAGATGATTATGATGGAAGTGGAGGACAGGGATGGGAAGAGCAGGAAGTTTGTAGTAAATTATGTGCCTCCTAAAACGGCTTCGTAGGAAGAGAGAGAACACAAAAATATGCTAGAAGACAAGGATAACACTAAATAAGATCATGGAAGATAGAGGAAGAATAGTTATAATGGTTGATTTTAATTGTAAAGAAATCTACTGGGAAGAGATGACAGTGAAGGGTGGAGACGAACTATGGGGAAATGTACTACTTGATATGATTATAGAACATACAATGACGCAATGGATACAAGAGAATACTAGGTATAGAAATGAAGAAGAACCATCAAGACTGGATCTAATAATCACATCAGAACCCGAAATAATGGACAAA
Organism: Oratosquilla oratoria; assembly: GCF_046742065.1. NCBI lineage: Eukaryota > Metazoa > Arthropoda > Malacostraca > Stomatopoda > Squillidae > Oratosquilla > Oratosquilla oratoria. Next base: position 41,606,388 of record NC_134777.1, on the reverse strand, counting down.
ATTTAATATAAGACGCCAATAAGTAAAAGAGACCACATATTGGTTGAACTGGAACTAAATGAGGAAAAATACATGAAAAAAACGAACAATATAAAAAGAGAAGATTGATGTATGGAAAACAAATTTTGATCAAATAAGAGAATTCTTTCAAAAAGCAGACTGGGAAAGTATACACAAGGAGGAAACAACAGTAGAAGAGAAATGGAATATTTTGACAAAAATTTACAAAGGAGTGGAAAAGTATGTTCCAAGACAAAAACAAGAAAAAGGATATGTAAAGTGTTGGTTCAAGAAAAGGTGTAGGGAGTTAACAGACAAAAGGGATAAAGCTTGGATAAAATGGAAAAAGACAAAAGACCTGAAAAATGGAAAATATATACTAGTTATAGAAATGAATATATACAAGTGTGCAGAGAGGAAAAGAGGAAATACGAAAAGATGTCATAGAAAAAACGTAAAGATCAACCAAAACTATTTTACAGATTTGTCAACAACAAACTGAAAAGCAAACAAGAATTAGAGAAACTACGACAAGGAGGAGTTGAATACACAGAGGAAATAGAAATGGCAGAAATTGTGTACAAGCATTTTAAATAGCTGTTTACGAGGGAGAACATATAACATGGAGATATCGAGTGGGAGGAGAAAGTCCCCCCTATGAAAGAGATAGAAGTAACAAGGAATGAAATAATGAATCACTTGAGTAATCTCGATGTAAGAAAATCGCATGGACCAGATGAAATGGCAAACTGCATTTTGAGAGAATGCAGGAATGAACTAACAGACAAAATACATAGTCTAATAAGCAGTTCATTGAAAGAAGGAAAAGTTCCAAAAGATTGGAAAAGAGCAAATACAGTACCAATATATAAAGGGGGAAACAAGGAAGACCCTACTAACTATAGACCGGTGTCTCTTACAAGTACGACAGCTAAAATTTGTGGAAGAATGATCAAAATTAGATAGGTAAGGCATTTGGAGAAAAAAAACGTACTAAATCCAAGGCAATTTGGATTTAGACAAGGACGATCATGCGTCACAAACTTAATGTGTTTCTATTCAAGGCTAATAGATATAATACAAGAAGGATATGGATGGGCTGATTGTGCATTCCTAGACCTGAAAAAAAATTGATAAGGTGCCACATAAGAAGTTGCTTAAGAAATTAGAAACTGCAGGAGGAATACAGGGCAATCTGCTGAAGTGGATGGAAGACTTCTTGCATGAAAGAAAAATGAGAATGGTGATAAGAGACAAACACTCTAATTGGGATGAAGTGATTAGTGGAGTTCCACAAGGAACAGTTCTGGCCCCAATAATGTTTGCTATGTATATTAATGATATGGATAAAGGAATTGAAAGTTATATGAGCTTCTTTGCGGACGATGCAAAATTGTTGAAAAAAGTGAACACTGTAGAAGATAGTGAGTCGCTACAGAGTGACCTCAATAAAGTATGGGAATGGGGTAGGAAGTGGGAGATGGAATTCAATATTAAGAAGTGTAGTATAATGGAATTTGGAAAAAGCAAAAAAAAAAGAATAGTGGGATCATATAAACTGGGAGAAGAAATAATTAAAAAAGTAGAAAATGAGAAGGACCTGGGAGTCATTATTATGAATAATATGTCCCCTGAGAAACATATAAACAATTTTTTTGAGAAATTTCTAATTTGATAAGAACAATCAAGTTTGCAAGTGCAGGTGCCATTTTTGTGGCTGCTCTCAGGATTCTTTCTATTTTCTTTGTATTCTTTTTGGTACTGCGTGAACACAATGTCGCCGCATATTCTAGTCTAGGCCTTAGCAGTATGACCAATATTTTTTTTAATCATTTCTTCGTCCGAATATGTAAATGCCACTCTTATTGATCTTAGTAAGTTGTAGGATTCTCCGACAATTTTGTTTATCTGTTTATCATAAGACAAGTCGTTCGAGATAATTACACCCAAATCTTTTCGGATCTCTCCTTCTTTACATCCTCGGTTCCAATTTTATATTGTCCTGTGTGTGTGTGTGTGTGTGTGTGTGTGTGTGTGTGTGTGTGTGTGTGTGTGTGTGTGTGTGTGTGTGTGAGAGAGAGAGAGAGAGAGAGAGAGAGAGAGAGAGAGAGAGAGTCACCATGGTCTTGGATCACGTGTTGGACTCGTGATCGACAGCTATTTCCCTCAGGGAAGAGAGCTCAGAGCTCAT
>NC_134777.1:41584197-41586697 GCF_046742065.1 Oratosquilla oratoria | reverse complement strand
TTGTATACATATATATGTTTGTACAACACTGAGTCCCAGTGAACAGATATACTTTTTTATCAACCACAATGCACTTTAATTCTAAGACATCAACATCGAGAGACTCGCGGAGGCCAGCATACAGAAACTGAAACGTGGTACGGCCAAGGACTCAAACCAGGTCTAGCACGTGACATGTGTTAGTGACTTAATCGATTGCGCCACCAAGAGAGAAATAAGCTGAGCGCAACTTTTCTTATATATTTGTATGCTCGAGTTACATACACATACACGAAAATTTTAGTGTTGTACAAATACTTTCCCGCGTTCGTATACTTACCAATTGTACTATCATAGTGGAGATGGGTTGAACGCAAAATTTCATGTATGTGTATGTAACTGGAGTATACAAATATATAAGGACCTTAGTAACTATCGACCGATTAGCGTGCTATCGAATGTATATAAAGTATTCTCCAAGAGACAAATAGACTAAGTCAAGTTTTAGATGTAAACCAATCGAGACAACAGGCAGGCTTTAGGAGCGGATATTCGACTCTAGACCATTTGCAGGCGACGAACCAACTAATCGAGAAAACGACAGAATTCAATATACCTCTCTGTTTACCTTTTGTAGATTACGAGGCCTTTGACTCGGTAGAACAAATAGCAATACTATACTCGCTACGAAAGCAGGGTACAAATGAAAAGATCGTAAGGGTTTTAGAAAATATTTATGCGAAAGGTACCGCTATAATTCAATAACATAAAGATACAGAAAAGATCAAGATAGAGAAAGGAGTACGGCAAGGCGATACCATTTCACCCAAATTATTTACAGCTATTTTGGAAGAGATATTCAGAAAGTTGAGTTGGAAAGAGAAAAGTTTGAAGATTAATGGCGAATATTTGAACCACCTAAGATTTGCGGATGACAGTATTCTTATTTCAGAAAGAGCAGAAGACTTGCAAGATATGCTGAGTGATCTGAACAAAGTCTCAAAGTAGGTTTAATGATGAATAAGAGTAATGTTTAACACGAAAGTTCAAAATAAAGAGATTATAATCGATGGTACGAGTCTTGAAGAAGTTGAAGAATATAATTAAATTGGCCAGGTGGGGAAAATAACCAAAGAGCTTGATAATGAAGTAAAAAGACGTATTGCAATTGGTTGAAAAATATTTGGTAAGTATAATAAAATCCTGAGAGGCTGTCTACCTTTATGTTTGAAACGTAAAATTTACAATCAACGCATTCTGCCAGCAATAATCTACGAGTGTGAGACTTGGAAACTGACAAAGGCGATGAAAACAAAGCTAAGGACTGCACAGAGAAGAATGGAGAGATCAATGATGGGAATAACACTGAGGGACCGAAAGAGAGCAAGTTGGCTGAGAGAGCAGACTAGAGTGAAAGATATTGTGGAGGCGGTAAAAAAAAGTGGAGTTGCGCAGGTAAGCTTTCTAATCCTGACACAAGCTCTACTACTCTCATAAAAACTCTTGACAGCTCATAACAGCTTTCCTCCTATCCCGTATATCCTCAAAACCTCCCACATTGCCTTCCTTTCTACCCTGTCGTAAGCCTTTTCCAGATCCATAAAAGCAAAAAAACATCCTTCCCCTTTCCTATAGCTTTCTCACATATCTGTCTTACCACAAAAATCTGATCTACACAATCTCCACCCGTCCTAAATCCACACTGTTCCTCACCAATTACTCCCTCTGTTCCTCTCCTAATCCTCTCAATCAAGATCCTCCCATAAGCCTTCCCAACTACACTTAACAAGCTAATCCCTCTGAAACTACTACATTCACACATGTCCCATTTCCCCTCTTCTAGTCCTCCGGCACTCTACCCTCTCTCCAGCAAACATTCAATAACCTGACTAGCCAGTCCACCATCACTGTACCTCCTTTTTTTAGACATTCTGCATGACATCCATCCAGACCAGGTGCCTTACCTGCTTTCATCATCTTAACAACTACCTTCACTTCATCCTTCCTTATTTCTCCTCCATGTTCCTCATTCATCACAGTCATTTTCTTAGCATTTCCCACTGCAGCTATGTAATAATTAACAACAACAACAACAACAACAACAACAACAACAACAACAACAACAACAACAACAACAACAACAACAACAACAACAACAACAACAACAACAACAACAACAACAACAACAACAACAACAACAACAACAACAACAACAACAACAACAACAACAACAACAACAACAACAACAACAACAACAACAACAACAACAATAATAATAATAATAATAATAATAATAATAATAATAATAATAACAACAACTCGTCCCCGATAGAAATACACTGAAATGGAGTGATCCCCATGTAAAAGAATTATAGTCTATTCAAAGAACAGATAAAATACAAAGAGCAGCCGCCAAAACTATTACTCGCCTAGCTGATGAACCATACGAACAGAGAATAAATGATCTGGAACTGTCAATATTAGAAGAAAAAATAAAGGATTAATACGAGTGTAATCAACA
>NC_134777.1:41565284-41567784 GCF_046742065.1 Oratosquilla oratoria | reverse complement strand
AGAACATCCCGCTTGTTCAGCAGACAATCCTTGTCCATACAGCTGAGCACAGAATTTGTGTGTGAGTGTGTGTGTGTGTGTGTGTGTGTATCTATCTTTCTATCTATCTCTCTATATATATATATATATTTATATATGTACATGTTATATATATATATATATATATATATATATATATATATATGTATATATACATATATTTATATATATGTATATACTGTATATATATATATATATGTATATATATGTTTATATATATATGAGAGAGAGTGATAGGTGGGGAAGGATAAGCGAAGATGGGATAAGAATACGTTTATTTCCAAACGTTTCGGTCTCTATGACCTTCATTCTCTCATTTGTCTCAAACATTTTCTATATATATATATATATATATAATATATATATTTATATGTATATATTTATATATGTGTTTATGTATATATATACATATATATGTATATGTAGACATATATATATATATATACATATGTATATATATGTATATAAATACATATATATATACATATATATATATATATATATATATATATATACATGTATATATATATACATATATATATTTGTTTCAAATAAAGTATATCCCTGAACTGAAAAATATATGGTATGACTCACAAACGTTGTTAAATGAATGCATATCTAATACAAATTAAAGTAGGAATACGCCACTGCAGTGAAGATACATACACTATTTCAATAACTATAGAATGTCTCAGGGTACAACACCAGAAACGAGGTAAGAGATGCATCTTAACAAGAGAACAATAGAGAGCAATGGCATTGAGAGTCTGTAGTGTCTGTAGAGGACGACCCAAGTTGCCACCAATAAGGTGATGAGTTTACGTCCCCATCCCTTCAATAATCCTACCTTCACCCCTTCCCTTCGTCCAGAGCGTAATGGGCGCCCAGGGAAGCCCGCGAAGGGGCCCGGGAAAGCACAGGGGGCCTGCGGTGTCACCTAGGGGGGTAGAAGGTAGGGTAGACCAGGCACCCCTGTAAACAGGGTGTGAGCTCGTGCGTATGTGTGCATAAGTCTATACGAGCTTGTGTGGGTTTGAATACGAATAACTTAGTATGTACTTTATATACACATATATTCTAATCACGTATGCCTGAGTCCCTATGTATAAATGTATACAAACATGTATTGCATGATATATATGTAAATGCATATGTATTTCTATATATCTAAACACGAACACAGATATATATATATATATATATATATATATATATATATATATTAATATATGTATGTATGTATATATATACATATCAATATATGTATACATATATATAAACATGTATACATATGTATGTATATATATATATGTATATATATACATATAAATATATATATATATGTATTTATGTATATATATATATATATATATATATATATATGTATACTTCCATATTTATATACACATATATATATATACGTATGTATATATATATATATATATATATATATATATATAAAAATATAAATATACATATACTTTATGTGTATGTATGTTTATAGCTCTATCTGTATCTAAGGCTGCGCCTATGTCTATGTCTATGCATATCTCTATGGTTATGCATATGTCCATGTCTACGTCTATGCCGGTGTCTTCGTCTATGTCTACATCTGTTTCTATATCTCTTTTTATGTATAAAGATACTACATTTATAAAATAAAGAAGCCTGGCCCTCACTACCTTTGAACACAGGTTCATTGAAGGGCTAATACCCGTTCGCTATAATTACGTTACACTAAACGTACAAAACAATCGATATCTTAATGCATACACTAATATCATGAATTCGCACTGGCTGAAATATTGACCTCAATTTCCATAAGCATATGCATGTGTAGATGTACATGTAAATGTACATGTACATGTACATGTACATGTACATGTATATGTATATGTATATGTATATGTATATGTATTGTATATGTATATGTATATTTATATGTATATGTATATGTATATGTATATGTATATGTATATGTATATGTTTATTTATATGTATATGTATGTATATGTATATGTATATGTATATGTATATGTATATGTATTTGTATATGTGAATGCATATGAATATGTATATGTACATGTATACATGTAAATAACATATATATACATATATGTATGTATATATATATATATATTTATATATATGTATATACATATATATATATATATATATATATATATGTATACATATATATATGTGTATATTTATAAGTATATTTATAGATATATGCATTTGTATATTCATATGTATGTATACATATATATATACATATATATGTATATGTATATACATTTATATATATGTATATATATACATATACATACATATATATATATATATATATATATATATATATATATATATATATATATATGAGTGGAAGGGTGGTGAGTTAAACACAAAGAACAGTTGGAGTTTTATTCACTGACGTTTCGTCCTTACCAGGACATTCTCA
>NC_134777.1:41547784-41550284 GCF_046742065.1 Oratosquilla oratoria | reverse complement strand
ATCATAATCATAGAGTTCCGGGTTCAATGCTTTGTGATTTGATTGCTTCCAAAGTGATTTATTCCTTAGCAGTTACGACGGTGACACACACACACACACACACACACACACACACACACACACACACGACCTCTAAAGATAAAACTAAGGTCACAAGTGGTAGTAGAAGACATATTTGAAAAAGTAGGTAACTTGGCAAAGAGTGAAAAATACAATAAGATATGGATAAAAAGAGAAATGAGTACTGAGGAATTAGAAAAAGAAAGGGCGCTAAGAGAAGAAGCAAAGGAAAAAAACTTGAAAAGATCGGAGACAGAATGCAAAGAATTCCAGTGGAGAGTAATAGACTTGAGATTAAGACAATGGCGCTTCAAAACGAACAAAACAAGGGAAGAAGAAACCAGGGAGAAGGAAGAAAATTAAAAGTGGCCTATACCAACATTGACGGACTAATTTCGGGACTGAACGAACTCAATGATTATCTGTTAGAAGCAAAACCAGACATAATGGGAATTGTAGAGACTAAACTAAGAGGTGAAATACCATCCACTGTTATCGGACAAGGTTTATACAACTACTGGATAAAAAACAGGGACAAGAAACAGGGAGGGGGAATCATGTTCTTGGCCAAGAAAGACCTAAAGGTGACAAAAATTGCAGAGGGCAAAGGTAATGCTGAATTGATCATGATAAAAGTCGAAGGCAAGAATATGAAGAGTAGAAAGTTTGTGGTGACTTATGTGCCTCCAAAAACAAGCGCTTGGAAAGAAATTGAACATACAAAAATGCTAGATGACACAAGAAAATCACTCAATGAGATACTAATGGGTAAGGGTAATCTGGTAGTTATGGGGGACTTCAATTGCAAAGAAATTTGTTGGGACAGCATGACAGTGCAAGGAGATGACTCGTGGGGCAATGTACTGCTAGATATGACCATGGAGTACACAATGACCCAATGGGTCCGTGAAAAACACAAGGTACAGAAATAATGAAGAGCCATCGAAACTAGATCTAATATTTACAACAGAGCCTGAAATAGTGCATAAAGTCCAGTATGAGACACCAATTGGAAAGAGTGACCATGTACTCATCGAAACTATACTAAAGGAAGAAATAGACATAGAGAGGAACGAAAAGCATAGGAAAGGAAGACTGAGGTACAACAAAACAGACTTTACAAAACTAAAGACATTCTTCCGGAATGCAAACTGGGAAATATTTTACAGGGAAGAAACAGCAGTGGAAGAGAAATGGAATATATTGATGGGAAACTACAATGAAGGGGTAAACAGGCATGTACCAAGACAAAAGCGAGAGAGAGAGTACATTAAATGTTGGTTCAACAAAAGATGCAGTGAGGCAAAAGACAGAAGGGACAAAGCTTGGAAAAAGTGGAGAAAAGACAAAAAACAAAGCAAATGGCAAATTTATGTTAACTATAGAAATGAGTATGTTAATGTGAGAAGAGAGGAGAAAAGGAACCATGAGAAGGATATTATAGACAAATGCAAAGAGCAACCCAAACTATTCTATCGGTATGTGAATGGTAAACTTAAAAACAAACAGGAATTGGTGAAACTATGCCAAGGAAACATAGAATACACAGAAGATTTAGAGATGGCCGAAGTCATGAACAATCACTTTAAATCTGTTTTCACCAGAGAGAAAATACCGAATTGTGACATAGACAAAAACAAGAGATCTCCCCTCATGAATGAGTTTACAGCATCACTAAAGGAAATATCAGAACATTTATCAAGGCTGGATGTCAGAAAATCACATGGCCCGGACGGTATTGCAAATTGGATTCTAAAGGAGTGCAAAGAAGAACTAACAGACAAAATACACATCTTAATAAACAGCTCACTCAAAGAAGGAAAGATACCCGAGGACTGGAAAAACGCTAACATTGTACCAATACACAAAGGAGGAAACAAAGAAGAACCCACCAACTATAGGCCAGTATCACTAACAAGCACCATTGCCAAAATTTGTGAGAAAATAATCAAGAATAGATGGGTAAAACATCTGGAAGACAATGACATATTAAACCCAAGACAATTCGGATTCAGACAAGGAAGATCATGCTCCACAAACTTAATATGCTTTTACTCAAGACTAATAGACATAGTGCAAGAAAGAAATGGATGGGCTGATTGTGCATTCCTAGACTTGCAAAAAGCCTTTGACAAAGTACCACACAGAAAACTACTAAAAAAAACTGGAACACATAGGAGGAATACAGGGAAACCTACTAAAATGGATAGAGGACTTTCTGACTGGTAGAAAGATGAGAGTAGTGCTCAGAGAAAAATATTCAGACTGGAAAGAGGTGATCAGTGGAGTACCGCAAGGATCTGTGCTGGCACCAATAATGTTTGCTATCTATATGAATGACATGGATGAGGACGTGAACTGCTACATGAGCTTCTTTGCCGATGACGCCAAACTGCTAAGGAAAATAGAAACTGATGAGGACTGTGAAGCACTGCAAGAA
>NC_134777.1:41522784-41540284 GCF_046742065.1 Oratosquilla oratoria | reverse complement strand
CTGAACTTGAAGGTCCAATACAGTGCTCGCCTACAACAACAGTTGCACAAGAAAGAATATGAGAGTCTAAACAATTAGAGCTCTTTGAAGACAACTATATGGTCTGATAATGCACAGAAGTTGACCTACATATGGAAACTGGCCTATCCATTGCAAGAATAACAGATTTGTGAAAAGTCACTACACTGCGCCTAGGAGATATATCTATGCAATTAGCTGTAAGAGCGTCTATACCCAAGAGGCAATCACATATGAGAGCAAATCCAGAAACAATAAAAGTAACTTGGAAAACGGTAGCATGGGAGGAAAATATTAAGGGAATGCGAACAGACTCAAGAATAGGCAAAAGAAAATCTTGTACAGAATGCAATCCTTTTCAAAAAGGAGATAATGGGAGATTGTACAAATCACTGAGAGCACAATATGCCCTTTTACCTGTTAGACTACATTCTTCTCCAGTATCTACTGTGACGGAGATAGGTGTTTTCTCTGTAAAAATATGAAAACTTAGTAATTAAGAAGACTCAGCAGCCACCAAAGGGATGATCTGAGACCGGATATTACAGGCCAATCCCTTGGATTGTGATATGGCGCTGGTGAAAATGGGTCTGAGTTTGCCTAAGTTGATAAGAGGTTTCTGCTTTTAGTTTCAGAATCTTTGAATGCTGTTCAGTTGAATGCTTATATTGGCCATGGATATGACAGTAGCTAAGTTTATCCTGAAGCGTTACTCTAGAGAGGTCATGAGTCATGTTAGAAGAGGTATCAGAGAAGATTTACGTACAGGGGTCTGTTTTGATTTGTGCTCGTGACGCTTACGGCGAAAGCAAAAAGCACTTGAGTGACTTGACAGGTGGTGTTAATGTAGATAAAGGAGAGCTTTGAGTAAGTACTAATGACTAAGGGGATGGAGGAAGAGAGCTAGGAACATCGGTAAGTTGTTGTGCATTGCTAATCCACAAAGAACCATAAGGCACTTCCTTTAGTTTACTTGAAAACCTTATTGTAAAAGACAATAGAGATTCATCCGTCTTATAGCTAATAGAAGGTGCTGCTCTGCTCTCAAAAGGCACAAGTAATAGTATTTAAAAAATCCAAAATAAGGCGGAAGCTATCCAAAGTAATAGCATCTCTATCTACCTAATCTTACTAAAACAATGACTCTAAGGCTTGAAAACTAATCTTGCTGGCATTATCCTAAGCACGCATATATTTAAGTGTACCCAAATGGGGCGTGGACACATCAGCTAAACGGAAACACCATTGAAAATTATCATCTACAGGGGTATTGGAAAAGATTTTGAGGAAATTTGCTCTAAAAGTATCATAATTATAGTTTAATGTTTTGGGGTTAAGACATGAGGGTGCCATCATGTCAGCTGCCAATGAGTTAGGAAGAAGCTAAGATCTCACAAATAATATTTCCTTAGACCCACTACCGACGTTAGTTTCTACTATGCTCTCCTCGCATTGTTGGATGAAGGCAGGCGCTGTATAATGGAGATTCTTAGTTGATAATTTAACCATGGAAAGGTCTTGATGTAAAAGTGTGAATATATTAGCCATTGTCTGAGATGGAGTTTGAGTACTAATGAACGAAGGCAACTTGGACCTAGTAGATATCGTTAAAGAGCAAGGTAAAAATTTTACCACTTTGTAGCAACATACTTGAAAAAAGTTCTTAATACATACATTAATTATTGCGACCGCTTAAAAAAACACACGTCCCACTAAACGAAGATATGAAACCTTCAGGGCTGGTGATCGTAACATACCTAGAATAAAGTAAACAATATCACAAAAATTCTATAAAAGAGAACAAAAGAAAACGGCACTGCAAGGGGTGATCCATTCAATGAATAAACAAAAGCAAGATGGCCGAATAGTGACTTATCAAAACTGGCTACTATGACGTAGGGAACATGACTACATATCTATGACGTAAGCAATATGTCAGCCTGGCCTGAGAAATGAATGTAGTGAAAAAATAATAATATTAATAATATTAATAATGATAATAACAATAATGATAATAATAATAATAATAATAATAATAATAATAATAATAATAATAATAATAATAATAATAATAATAATAATAATAATAATAATAATAATAATAATAATAATAATAATAATAATAATAATAATAATAATGATAATAATTATAATAATAATCAAATAATAACTAAAAAAATTCAAAAGGTTACAAGTATACGTGAATAGAAAAGAGAATAAATTTACAAGATTGAAAACAGCCAATCACGTAACCAGTTTTTCGAAGGCAGCGTAGTGAAGCCCGGCAATCACATAGGCAAGTCTTCACACAAATTAGGCTGGTTCAGTAATCCTTATACATCCAGGCAGGATATTGAAGACGACACAAGCAGAAATAAGAGGCGAACGTTCTATTAATACAGAAGACGATGAATATAACCAAAAGTACAGACGGAACGGCAAGTTGGAGACCGCATGGGACATATAAATATCCTTGAAAGTGGCAGTTGCCGACAAGATTGACGAGTTAAACACCATATGAGGACGGAGCCTTTATTTGTACGACGTTTCGCTTATTACAGTTTTTTCAAGTACAAGTTGAGATACAAAAGCTTGAGATTAAATAAGGGGAAAGGAGGCCCTCCTTTCCCCTTATTTAATCTCAAGCATTTGTATCTCAACTTGTACTTGAAAAAGCTGTAATAAGCGAAACGTCGTACAAATAAAGGCTCCGTCCTCATATGGTGTTTGACTCGTCAAACATATAAATATAAAATAACATGGCGCAAACTTAGAATAAACTGTTTATGAGCACCAAATTCTATATACTTCCTAAAGTCACTGTATCACATATACCTGGCTGAAAGATAGGGAAGAAAAAGAGGAAGAAAATGACAGTGAAGGGTGGAGAGGAATTTTGGGGCAACGTCCTGCTTGACATGACCATCGAATACACAATGACTCAGTGGATAAGGGAAAATACCAGATATAGAGGTAGTGAAGAACCATCAAGACTGGATTTAATACTTACGACAAAGCTTGAAATTGTCGGCAAAATTTATTTCAAAACTCCGATAGGAAAGAGTGACCATGTACTAATAGAATTTGAGTTGAAAGAGCAAATGGATCAAAGCAGAAATTAAAAACATCGAATAGAAAGACTAATGTACAAAAAAAAAAAAAAAATTGAGAAACTAAAAAAACTCTTTCGCAACGCGAACTGGGAAAAATTCCTAAATGAAGTAACAGTGATGGAAGAGAAATGGAATATCACAAAAGAAATTTATAATGAGGGAGTGAATAAATACGCACCTCAACAAAAAAAGGAAAGAACATACATAAAAAGCTCGTATAACAAAAATGTAGTGAGGCTAAGGATAAAAGAGACAAAGCTTGGAAAAATGAAAAAGAAATACAACAAAACAAGCAAATGGCTAATATACATCAAACTAAGAAACGATTATGTAAAGATACGCAGAGATAAAAAGAGAAACTACAAAAAAATAATAATAATAATAATAATAATAGAAAAATGCAAGGAAGAACCCCAACTATTTTACAGGTATGTAAATAGCAAACTGAAAAATAAACAAGAAATAGAAAAACTGCGCCAGGGTAAATACGAATATACAGAAGAACAGGAAATGGCTGAAATTATGAACAACCACTTCAAATCAGTATTCACAATAGAAAACTCGCCTAACTGTGAGGAAATAGAGAGATGTCCCCCTCGATGAAAGAAATAATTGTAACACAGAAGGAAATCAGCGACCAAATCAAAACCCTTGATGTCAGAAAATCACATGGTCCAGACGGAATTGCAAATTGGATACTGAAAGAATGCATGGAAGAATTAACAGATAAAATATACAATATGATTAAATTCTCACTTCAAGAAGGAAATGTGTCACAGGACTGGAAGAATGCAAACATTGTGCCGATTTATAAGGAAGGAAACAAAGAAGATCCATCAAATTACAGACCGGTCTCACCGACAAGCACAGTAGCAAAAATTTATGAAAAGGTAATCAAAAATAGATGGGTTAAACATTTGGAAGAAAAACTATACTAAATCCAAATCAATTTGGATTCAGACAAGGAACATCATGTACAACAAACTTGATCTGCTTCTACTCGAGATTAATAGATATAATACAAGAGAGAGATGGTTGGGCAGACTGTGCATTTCTGGACCTATAAAAGGCATTTGATAAGGAACCACACAAGGAACTAATAAGGAAAATAGAGTCAATAGGTGGCATCAGAGGAAATTATTGGAATGGGAGGAAAAGGAGAGTAGTAATTAGAGATAAATTCTCAAATTGGGAAGAAATAATAAGTGGTGTCCCGCAGGGATCAGTACTGGCCCCGATCATTTTTGCCATATACATACGAATAAATTACATGGATGTAGGAGTAGAGTGCTACATGAATTTCTTTGCAGACGACGCAAAAATACTAAAGAAAGTAAGAACGGAGGAGGATTGCAACTCATTACAACAAGACTTGGACAAGATCTGGAAATGAACTCAAAAGTGGGAAGTGAAATTCAATATCAAGAAATGTAGTATAATGTAGTATAGGATTGGTGAAGAAGAGGTCAAAAAAGTAAACTCGGAAAAAGACCTTGGAGTGATGATCAGCAAAGATATGACACCGGACAAACATATTAATAAAATAGTCGAAGAAACCTACAATTTATTGAGATCAGTAAAAGTGGCATTTGTCTATTTGAATGAGGAAATGATAAGAAAAATTAACACTAATAAGACCAAAACTCGAGTACGCAGCAACACTATGGACACCCAGTACCAAAAAAAAAAAAAAAAAAAAAAAAAAATAGAAAGAATACAAAGAGCAATAACAAAACTGGCACCAACTCTTTCCAAAATGATATATGATCAAAGGCTGTCCAAATTAGAATTATCAACCCTAGAACAAAAAATGGAAAGAGGAGACCTACTAAATATCTATAGAATTATGAAAGGAATGGAAATCTTAGATAGGAATGATTTATTGAAATGGGACAATGGAAAAACAAGAGGACGCGAAAAGAAACTCAAAAAAGATAATTACATAAGAGATCTGGAACAAAAAAATAGCTTCCCACACAGAGTGATAGATACCTGGAACAAATTAGACAAAGAAACAATGTGTGCAAACACCATTCAAGCTTTTAAGAAAAAACATGGTGCTGAAAGATACAAAGACGGGTCACCACGAGCGTAGCTCTCTTCCCGTATGATAAAACTAGGTAAATACGCACACACACACACACACACACACACACACACACACACACACACACACACACACACACACACACACACACACACACACACACACACACACACACACACACACACGGTTATATATATATATATATATATATATATATATATATATATACACGTATATTATATATACTGTATATATATATATATATATACATGTATATACATATATATACATATATATATATATATATATATATATATATACATATATATTTATATATATATATATCAATACGGAGATGGATTTAAGGGTCTTGTTTCGGCTGGGGGCTGGGGGCAGACCTCCACCCTGTTTTTCACGGTGTAGAATGGAAAAATGGAGGAGGAAGAAGTAAGCTTGTCCTTTTTTAAACGCAGTGGCTGCTTGACTGTGCATGTACGCAATGTGCTGTTCCTCTCGGCCGTACGAAACTTCTTGGCAACTGCAGAAGAAAAAAGTCGTGGACAGGAGGGAGGAAATTACACGGATTTCTGGATTTCTTTTTCTCTCCTCTCTCTCTCTCTCTCTCTCTCTCTCTCTCTCTCTCTCTCTCTCTGTCTCTTCAGATCGCTGAACATACTTTTTGTCACGGGAACACGAAACGAAATAATACAACTGAGCCCCTTCCGTGCCTGATGGCCTTTTTCCTTCTGTTCTGCCTACCGCCGCCAGGCGACTACATGCATCTGTGCTTGTTAAGAAGGGTGTTAAGAAGCAGATCTCAGTACTGAGAGCGCCAACATAGGATGAGTAACTGGTCATATAACTACTATCTTAGTATCAGTATGGACACCCGAACCTGTACCACGATATATTTCCTGTTCCTGTTTTTATATATTGTCTTACAATATTTTTTTAAATATTTTTTTTCGTTAACGCTACAACCACGAAATATATATTTGGTTAGCTGCTAACATATCATGGGTCAGGTTTGAATGTCCTTAACAGTACCTGGGCAGCGTGCATCATGGCGCTCTCCCCTGACGGAAGAATGCCTTCGTCAATAACCCCAAACTCCCCACAATCAATAAACGCTACCTCGGACTAACTCGTCCCACGCCCCCTCCTGCATGGTGAACCGTCCTCAGCCCGAGTACTAAGTTCATTACCTTCATACAAAATCAGCTTCGAGCGGGAAGGTCCGTTGGGTAAGCGGCTTAAGCGGACTAAAGCAGGGTTTTCAAATTATCCTATAGAGCGTTTAGCATACCCACACCCCAGACCGCGTACGCGGGCCGAGCCACCCTGCGCACTACTCTCTCACCTGCAGATCACGAAACTTTCCGTTCTTGAATGTAGAGACACTTTGTTTATTCTTGCTTGTGCAGCATAGTCTGAGCTCTGGTCTTATGGGTCCATTAGTTCGAATGGATTTGTAAGCGATTGCATATGTTGATGAGAGTGTTGGTGCGTGTAAGACAAGAGTGGCGTGGTGCGGTTTGAAGACCACTTCTCCTTCCAACAAAGGGCTGATCGCTTCGGAAGATGTGAATAACTCAGCGGGGAGCCGCAAGATGTCACCCCTGATACCGGCACTGCTGCTACTCCTCCTCCTCCTCCTCCTCCTCCTCCTTTTCTTCCTCCTCCTCCTCTTCCTCCTCCTTGTCCTCTTTCTCCTCGTCATCCTTAAACCCATTTTCATTGTCCTTCTCTCCTTATTTTCCTTTTCCTCCCTGTCGTCCTTCTCCTTATCACTTTATCCTCCTTTTCTTCATCCTTCCCTGCTTCCTTTTCTTTCACCTTGCCCGTCTCCCTTTACTCGCCCGCTTCCTAGTTGTCCTTCCTTGCGTCATCCTTATCCTCCTCTTTCTCGTCGTCCTCCCCCTTGTCCTCCTCTTTGACGGCCACCTCCTCAGCTGCATTCTCCTGTTTTTCCTCCTCCTTTCCCCCCTAGTCCTCCTCGTTCTCATCCTTTTCGTCCTCTACCTCCTCATCGCCCCCCTACTCCTCGTTCTCCTTTCTCTCGTCGTCCTTTTTTTCACCTCTTTGTCTTCCTCCTTGTAGTCTTCCTTTTCCTCTTCCTCCGCGTTATTTTATTTCTCCTCCTTCTCCTCCTTCGGCTCCTCTTTCTTTTTCGGTGACTATTTTCGCAAAAGACGATCAGGTATTCCCGGATAAAGTTGATTCTTGGATTTTTGTTATAGGACTCAGGAATCACAAAAATTCTGAACTCTGCATTCTAGATTTTTCAGATATTAGCCCCAGATACATAAATTTCTTCTTCTTATTATCATTATATATTTTCTGTTTCTATTTTCCAAGAAAATAACCTTACGCCAAAGTTTGCAAAAGTAGTGCCTAGTTCTGATTGACTAAAAAGAAATAAACAAGAACAAGTAAGAATGTATTGGTGTTCCAATACGCTCTGGAATCGCAACTGGAAGCGGGTGGGTCTCTCATCCTCCTAGTCGCAGGTTCGAGTCCCACACTCATCTCCGAGTCTTAGCAGTGATTGAGGATCATCTGCCTAAAGGAGTTCAGGTGCATAAAAGGGCAAACATGATGAGCTCGGCCGAAGCTAAGAGTCCCCTGGTGTGGGATCCTCACTGCTACGGCCATTTTAGAATACACATCACGGCCTGATGGCTAGTGGCGAATCCTAAAGGAGGTCTAAGAGGGGGTTTACACGGTCTAACGGTTCGTCGAACGCGGTTCGACAGACACGTGTTTAAAGTGATGTGTGAACGGGGTATTTGGTTGTCGAACACGTTGGTTAAATCCCACATACCCCGTTCACACGTTCACACATCACATTAAACACGTGTCTGTCGAGCCGCGTTCGACGAACCGTTAGACCGTATAAACCCCCTCTAAGGCACAAGCAGGAAGACGAGCCCTTGGAAGTCTTGCAGCCCACACGTAGATCCATCGCCGGTCTCTTGCCCAAAGAGAAGACCTTTCGAGCTGAGGTAAAGGGTATTGTTTGAATCATTTCAAACATGTGAGTGAATCCGATGTACAGTTTTTCGAGTTCTTTTGTACAGCATGTTGACGGCAAAACCGGGAGAATTGTGTCTTTTTTTATGCTTCCAAAAATATCTTCTCACGTTGCTGCGGCTCCTGCTTAAGATTGCTTGTATAATCCCTCGGTGACAGTGGCAGGTGGGAGTCTGGACCTTGGGTCTTTTTATGGTTGTTGAAGCAATCTTAGGAGAGGGAGTATCAACATTTTGATGAAAAAAAAAAAAAAAAAGGATCACTTCCTTCCGAGTCTTGCAAACTGGCAATCTAACTCCCAAATGTCTGCGCTATCTCCATCCTCCTTTAGGTTCCCTTTGACAAAGGTTCCACAATTGATGTACTTCATTCTTTAAAGAATTACGAATTAGAACCGTCAGGTTAAGTCCTCAGGGATAAGCTCCTCCCCTTCCTCCTTCTCTTTCTTCGTCCCCACACATTCTTCTTCGACCGTTTTCCCAATCTTTAGTTACTCTCCACTTGTCTCTTCCTCTCTTCTTTCTTAAACAAATCCTCTGATTTTTCTCCTCCTTCTTTCCTTAATTCTGTTTCCTCATTCCTCTTAGTTCCCAGCGCTTTTTCACTTGCTCTCCTTCCCCCTCTCTCCTATTCGCCCTCCGTCTTCAATTTCATTCTTTCTTCTCGACTTTTTCTACTCTGGTCCTGTCCTCCAGTACCTCATAATCCTCTCTTTACACCATTACCTGATACCCCCCACTTCCTTCGTCTAGTCCATGTACAGCTGCTTGTAAGTCACCTCCTAGGTTTAGTGTCTTCATCAGGAACTCTCAATTTTAGGGGAGGAGGGTGTCATTCGTAATTTATTTTGTCAGTAGACAAATCTCTAATGTGTAATAAAATCTGGGATGGAACTTAATCCTGCCTAGAAAATCTAGTCTTCTCGACGAAATGCACTGTAAAGGTGAATCGACATTTGAGAAATACATGTCCTTTCAACCATGATACTAAACAAACCTTAAAAGCTCAATTTTTAGTGTAAATTTGATTTCCTTGTTAGGTGGATTTGAGTAAAGGAAAAAATATATGGTAGTCTAACAGAAATTACAGACTAATTGTTCAGCTGCACAAGCAAGCAGAAGCTCCACCAGGTCAAGATAATCGGCCTGTAAGTGTCGTAATTCGCTATACAGACGCTTATTCATTTATTCAGAAAACCGATCCAAATATTTGTCATTTACTCATGATAATACAGTCCTTATTCGCACGGTGATAGAACTACAAGAGGGTCATTGTAAGATTCGAAGTAGCTGGGTACGAAAGCATAGCTATCTAGTGATTTTTTTCTTTCTTTTATAACACATTCTCTCACTTCATACCTTTAGTTTTTTCACCATCATCATCATCATCTCCCTTATTCCCTCACACCACCACTAATACATTTACCACAACCACCAAAACCACCTCCAACAAACCTACTGCCGCAATCACCACAGCCATAAGCACCACTACAATCATCACCACCACTACAACCACGACCACCTCACCACCACTACCACCTCACCACCACCACCACCTCACCACCATCACCACATCACCACCACCATCACCATCGCCATCACCATCGCCATCACTACCACTAACACCAAAACCACCACTACCACCACCTCCTCCACTATCACCACCACTACCATCGCCACCCCTACCACCACCACCACCAAATGCCTATTACTATGACCCTCTTCACCGCTGCCACTATTGTCTTACTGAGTCCTAGTTCCTTCAGTTGATGCCTGTTGATACTGGCAATATTAACAGTTTTATGACAACGAGACGCACCATCGTCAGAATTTCCGTATTCAAAAGCATAACTTTAGCATTTGATTTTTACCTTTTTTTTACCCTCTTTACTTCTCATGTCTATCCCTCCAAGCCACGACAGCTGTCAAATGCTTGCAGGACTTTAACATTTACATTCCCCTTGCCAAGGAAACAAATTGCAATGCCCACTGACCCTCATATTGCATCAATGACCAGCGTTACCTCTTGCTCATTCTTCAAGGTTCATCCATTTTAGGGGCCCCAGTTGAGAAATTGTTTTTCTTTTGTATATAACTTACTGTTAAAAAATGCATTCAAGTTCGTTCGACTCCTGTTTCTTGAGTTAGTAAACAATCATTTCTTTACACGTCTTTCCTCTGTGCCTCTCTCCCTCACCCACTCCTTCATACATTTCGGTAACATCTCTTCCATGAATCTTCTTCACTTCTGTTGTCCTCCTGTACCATCTTTTCCTTACAGTTCCTCCATCAATCGGAACTCACTCTATCACCCATCACCAATCTTCGTCATGAAGATTCAAGTCACTCGTTGAATACCCGAGCGCCCTAACAGACTCACCAAAATCCTGCCCGAGGTTCTGTGTCCTTATCTGTTCACCCCAATCCATGGACACGAGTCCAAGCGACAAGAGCATATGTACACTACTTCGCAGCTGATCGCAGCAGAGCCTACTCTTCTTTAGTCTCTGCGATAAACACTTGTTTAACCACAACTTTGCGGCGGTGCCTGACCCCTAAAGGGTAACAGCCTCTAACCACCTCCTTATCACACTTTAAGCTACAAACAAACGGTTCACTTCAGTTCGTTTTCTTCTGTCACGATCTCATTTCAGATTAGGTCAGTGAGAACCTACCATGAGTCATTCTTTCAGCTCAAATATTAGATTTCTTCATGATCACCCTCCATTTTTTTTCTTGTTTCTTCCCCCTCCTCTCTCTTCTTCCATTTTTTCCCCTTCTCTGCAGTTTTCTTCCGATCGTAATTCTTCTATTTTTCTCCTGAGCTGCCATCTCTCCTTCTTAAGTACCTCCCTCTTTATCTCTTTCTCTTTATCTCTCTCTCTCTCTCTCTCTCCCTATCTATCTGTCTCTCTCTATCTCTACCTCTCTCTCTCTCTCTCTCTCTCTCTCTCTCTCTCTCTCTCTCTCACTCTCTCTCTCTCTCTCTCTCTCTCTCTCTCTCTCTCTATCTCTCTCTCTCTCTCTCTCTCCCTATCTATCTGTCTCTCTCTATCTCTACCTCTCTCTCCTTTATTCCAAAGAATGTTTTTTTATTAGCACCGGCTTCCCCCTCCCCTCCCCTTCCATGCAATTCATTGAATCTTTCTTTTCTTTAGAACGTCTCTCCCCCTTGAAGGCCGACAGCCTCCGAGAAAACGACATCCTCTTTTACCCTACGTGGCTTCCCCCATATAAAACCTTCGGAGTACGAGTATTTAGCCCTTGCCCCTCCTGCCACTACCTTCTCTTGCCCTTCTCCACAGACCTTAACCTCCCTCGGCACGTTTCTTCCCTGCCAGTTACAAAGTGTCTTCTGGCTTCGTCAGGTGCAGGAAGCCTTGAATTCGATAAAGATCTTCCGAGTCTTCAGTTCCTCACGATGTTCGGACCCTCTTCGAAAACACTTAATCAAAATACCAGTTGCTTCATATCCAGCTGACCGGAAGAAAGAAGAAACTAGAAGAAAGACGTAGAAAAAGAGGAAGAAAAAGAGAAAAAAAATAAAAAAGATAAAGAGGAAGATAGAAGGAAGATAAATAGAAAGAGGAAATAGAAGAAGAAAAAAGGAAGTGGAAGAGGAAGTTGAAGATGAAATGAAAGAAGAAGAAGAAGAAGAAGAAGAAGAAGAAGAAGAAGAAGAAGAAGAAGAGAGAAGAAAAAGAAAGAGAGAAAGAAAGAAAGAAAGAAAGAAGGAAAAAGAAACAGCAGCAGAAGCAGTTCCTTTTTTTCAACTCTATTCCATTTGACAACATAGGCTGCAATATGATTTATTTTGTTCACTAGATGAAAACATTTCATTAATTGATAATACTTTTCTGACCTGCAAAACCTCCACTCTTTCTTCATAGTGGTCCTCTCTCGCCAAGAGAAATACCCAGTCACTCAGGTAATCCTTCAAAAGTAATCCATTTCTCCATTATCCCAGCCAGGTCACAGATCTCAGCCCCGACCGGAAACTGGACCCTTCGCCACCATCCACATTTTAAGACATCGCCGTTTTGAAGTGGGACTTGAGGCTTACGTCCCTCTCTCCTCGAGTTCATTTACATTAACGAGGCAAAGCGTGACAGGACATGGCAGTGGCCCGTCCAAATGACACGCTTCCAGAGACGACCATTTCACTTTTTTTCTAGTACAAAGTACCTCCACTTTGAAGCAAAGGCAGAAATTATGCAACAATGACCGACTGTGTCTCTCGGGGCAGTTCCATGGACGGATTCTTGTAGTACAATTTGTGTCCACCCTCGCGAGGGTCGACAACGCTCGGCTGATATGTAAATGCATGTATCACAATCCATCACTACGTTTTCAGTGTAAACACGTGCCGAAGAGGTGGAGGAGGGGAGGCGGAGGAGGGACAGGAGAAGGAAGAGGAGGATGAGGAGGAGAACTTGGAGGAGGAGGAAGGAAAGCCCACTGGAGAAGGATGAGGAGGAACGACCGTGGTGGGATTGGAAAAGGAAAAGGAGAATGAAGAGACGGAGAAGAAAGAGGAGGAAGAAAAGGACGGGAAGAGAAAGAGAAGGAGGAGAAGGAAGAAAAGAATAAGAGGAACACAAGGGAACGAGTGGAAGGAAAAATAGTGGAGGAGGAGAAAAAAGAGGAAGAGGAAAAGGGAGGGGAGGAAGAGGGGAAGGAGGAAGAGGAGAAGGAGGAAGAGTAGAAGGAGGAAGAGAGGAAGAAGATGAGGAGAAAGAAGAGGATGAGGAGGAAGAAGAATAGAGAAAGAAGAGAACACAGGAAAACAAGGAGAAGGAAGAACGATTGGGTATTGGAGGAGAAGGAAGAGAAAGAGTAGAAGGATGAAGAAGAGAAGGAAAAAGGGGAATAGGAGGAAGAAAAGGAAGAGGAGGAGGAATGAAAGGAAAAGAATGGGAAGAAGAAAAAGAGGAGAAGCAGGAGAAGGAGGAGAAGGAAGAGTGGGAGGAAGAAAAGGAAGAGGAGGAGGAATGAAAGGAAAAGAAAGGGAAGAAGAAAATGAGGAGAAGGAGGAGAAAGAGGAGACGGAGAAGAAGGAGAAGAAGGAGGAGAAGGAGAACGAGGAGTGGAGGGCGAGGAGAAGAAGAAGAAATAAGAGGAGAGCGATGGGAGAGTTGAATATGAAGAAACCACGCATGGTCTCGTCGGCGTGAAGATCGGGCGAGATGGAGGAAGCGTCTGTGATGGATGAAGGCGAAAGAGGTAAACATACGAAGGAGGAATATTGATTTGCCTCGGGAGTGTGTGGGGACGGGAAGGGGGATGGGGAGGGGGAGGGAGAATGAGTGGGAGGAGGAGTCACTCCCATGCGAGGCAGACCTTCGAAGGGTGACAGATGCGATGTTACCTTCTCCTAGTGGAAGTTTAGCATCAGGGCAATGATAAAAGGAGAGGGAGAAAAGAGACAGAGAGAGACGTAGGGCAAGAAAGCTTCTCTCCAACATAACACACACACACACACACACACACACACACACACACACACACACACACACACACACACACACACACACACACACACACACACACACACACACACACATATATATATATATATATATATAACATATATATATATATATATATATATATGTATATGTATATATATATATATATATATATGTATATATATAAATAAATGTATATATATATACACATATATATATATATACAGTATATATATATAGTATATATATATATATGTATATATACATATATATATATATATATATATATATATATATATATGTGTGTGTGTGTGTGTGTGTGTGTGTGTGTGTATGTGTGTGTGTGTGTGTGTGTGTGTGTGTGTGTGTGTGTGTATACATATATATCTATGTATTAATATATATATTATATATATATTTATTTAATTTATATATATATATATATACATATACATACATATATAATATGTCCAGCATATATATATATATATATATATATATATATATATATATATATATATATATATATATATATATATATATATATATATATTTCTTTTTAGGGGAGGTTAGTTAAATGGAATCGGCTAACAGCAACGTCTGGAATAATATTGTCTAGTATCAATTTGAATAAACATCAAAAAGGTACGTTACTATAATATTGTCTAGTATCAATTTGAATAAACATGAAAAAGGTACGTACTATAACGAAGAGATGAAGTAAGAATGACAGGAGTGGATGTATGGCGGGGGTTGGGGTGGTAGTGGGGGTTGCGAGAGGAAAGTGGAAAGGACGTGGAAGAGGAGGGGCCTCCTCCGAGGAAAACCTTCGAAGTTGACACCAAGGTCCACAATAAAATACTCGTCTGCCAGGGACCTGAAATTTTGCAAAAATTCTTACATACATACATATATATACCAAGGCTTTTTTCCCTTACAAGGGAGGTAGCCAAAAAGGAAAAGGCATAAAATCATTCCCACCCATTCCATCCCTGAATATACTCCACACCCCTCCACCCTCCCTCTTATCTTAGCACCTCCTGGATGACGGGTCATCCCTGCACCTTGTCCACTGCCCTGGGTCAGAAGCAGTGTCGTAAGACACAGCACATCCACAGCAAGGCCGCTTCATTAAATCGGCGACCCCCCCCCTCTCCGTCCCCCCATGCATAAAAGGAGAAGACGGGGAGAAATCCCTTCGGGCTGCGTCAAATTTTGCTCACACATACTACCTCACTCCCCATCCCCCGCCCATTCCGCCTCATGCATCACAACATCATCCATATACAAAATTCTTAATGCCCGGAAAAAGGTTACATTTCTTTTGGACTACCAAAGATATGCATTTCTTTATAATGTAGCCGATTTATTTATTCATTTTTGTTAGCTATCTTTTCTTTTACGAACGAGAGCAATTCACTATCCAGAGTAAACAGAGAAATCAATATTTGTACGTGGTCGTTTGTACAAATATCAGTATGACAACAGTTTTCATTCTAAAAATTGCGGTATTAATTCCCTCTGCCCTTAAAACCTAAAATTCTTCTCCCGGACGGATTTCCACCTCCGGTTGAGAGCCCTAACGTTAGATAGCTTAAAAACTGCAACCTTATCCAAAGGTCTCATAAATATGTCCGATCAACGACTTTTTTCTTCAAATTATTGTCTCCGTATGAAGAAGTTTCCTCACGATTTTTTTTTTCATTCCACCGAAGAAATGATCCACACATATGGCCAGTGGCATACAGAACCAAACTTATAGGCGACTCGTGGCCCCTGAAACGTCTCAACAACCTTCTGATGTTATAATGCTGCATTCTAATCACGGACAGTAGATCTCCTCATGTGGTGTAAGGACTCTCACCTACAGTAGATCTAAAAGAAGGCATCTGTTCACTGAAAACAGGACCTGTGCTTATGAAATAGGATGCTCCTTTTGTCTGTCCTCGATGTCATCTCACACGAAGACTTTGGTTCTATCGCCAAGGGATGCCAATGACAACCACTCAGCCAGACTGTTCAAATACCTGGGGTAAATGTGATGGCCTCGGTCACGGGTAAGCCACACTTGTTGTAAGCTCCTATTTTGTTCCTGCCATATTCTTAAATTATAGTTAACAAATTAGATATATCCTGGGGAACCCAAATCAGTTTAGTGCAGGCACTGACCCACATTTATATAACCTTTTGTTATCTCTATACGCTGAATGAAATCACCTGGCAAACAATGACCATAACGATGTTGTCAATGACTACGACAACAAAGACGACGACGATGACAATGACAACGAAACTATCGACATTGGCGACGACTACAACAACATCGACGGTAATATTAACGGTGATAAAAAATACAATGACGAAAATAACAACATGAGTACTCAGAACGACACCAATAACACATATGAATAGACTGATAGTTTAAACGAGACATAACGTCAAGTGCAGTTCAACAAGATCATTACTGAAGCATATGCGGGCTGACCCTTGGTGAGACCGAGGGAGGAGACTGAGAGTCAGGGAGATGCGCGAGAGACGAGGTTGGAAGAGATAGAGATAGATAAATAGATAGATAGATAGATAGAGAGAGCGAGAGAGAGAGAGAGAGAGAGAGAGAGAGAGAGAGAGAGAGAGAGAGAGAGAGAGAGAGAGAGAGAGAGAGAGAGAGAGAGAGAGAGAGAGAGAGAGAGAGAGGGGAGAGAGAGAGAGAGAGAGAGAGAGAGAGAGAGAGAGAGAGAGAGAGAGAGAGAGAGAGAGAGAGAGAGAGAGAGAGAGAGAGAGAGAGAGAGAGAGAGAGAGAGAGAGACAGACAGACAGAGAGGTGAAAAGAACGAAACAAAGAATGAACAGATGAAAACCTCATTACTGTGGGTGTAGGTCATAGACGCGGGCGTGATGTAAAGGCTAGTGGGTGTGTGGGTTTGAATGGGTGAGTGTGGTGAGAGTGAAGAGAGGGTCACGAGTGTCAGAAGGGTGGTGGGAGGAGGAAGAAGAGAGGGAGGGTAGGGAAGGAGGGGGAGAGGAAAGGGAAGAAGTGTAAAGGAAATCAATCATTTGCAATGAACGAACGTGGTTGGAAGGAGGGAGTGTAGGAGGGAGTGTGGGAGGGAGTGTGGGAGGAAGAGTGGGAGGAGGGAAGAGATCCCAAGCCACGTATGACAACATCGACAGGATGGCAGGGACATGGCCGGGTGAAGGGTGGATGAAGACAGACGAGGGAGCTGAATTAGACTTGCCTGGTCTGGTGGTTAGAGGCTGAAGAAGGAGACTAGTGGAGATAGTGGATTCTAGTCGCATAGGAGATGGTGGAGGGAGTCGGATTGGCGAAGCGGAGATAAGGATTGAGGTGGACTGAACGAATAGGAAGGGTGAGGGAGCAATTGTCAGGACCCGCCTAATTGTGGCCAAAACTGGCACCTTTGCCCTGTATACTCGGACTGCCAGGTCAGATGGCAGTCACCGAAAGCCGTCAGATTTGAGCTCTTGTCCACTTGGCGTGAAGCAGATATGAAAGCAAAAAGCTCAAAGAGAGGAAGAGAGAGAGAGAGAGAGAGAGAGAGAGAGAGAGAGAGAGAGAGAGAGAGAGAGAGAGAGAGAGAGAGAGAGAGAGAGAGAGAGAGAGAGAGAGAGAGAGAGAGAGAGAGAGAGAGAGAGAGAGAATTCAGGTCACTAGGTAGGAAATGTTACGACCGAGCAAGACCGGCATGAAGAAGAGGATAATAAAGAAGACAGAGGGAAGAGCAATAATTATGTTAGAAAAACATTAAAAAATAAAATAGGAAAAGAAAAAGGAGAAACAAGAGTAGGAAGGCAATGTGGGAG
>NC_134777.1:41497784-41510284 GCF_046742065.1 Oratosquilla oratoria | reverse complement strand
ATTGCTCTTTCCAGCTTTGGTTGAATCTGATATTCAGCTTTCCTCATCGCCCTCCATAACATCTGCCTGGGTACTTTATTGAATGCTTTTTCTACATCTAATAAAGCCACATACTTCTTTATGTCCTATTCCCAGGGTTTTTCCATGATAATTTTTAGGGCAAAAACTAAATCCGTGGTCCCGCGACCTGGTCTAAATACGTGCTGGGCTTCATGTAATACATCTTCCACTATACTTTGTAATTTCTTCTCAAGAATTCTCTCATAAATTTTTCCTACATTTGAAAGCAGAGCTATACCTCTGTAGTTTGAGCGATTCGTTCTGTCACCTTTTTTGAAGACCGGGTGTATCACAGCTTTACTCCAGTCTTGTGGTATTTCTCCAGCATCCCATGCTACATTGAACAGTCTAGTGAGTATATTAATTGCTGCCATCACCCGAAACTTAAATATCTCGCAAGGTATACCATCATATCCAGTAGCTTTGCTGTTACGCATTTTCAATAGAGCATCTTTAACATCTGATACCGTAATCCTATCTACCATGTCTCCCGTCAATTGCTCATCAAGCTCTACTTCTTCTTGTTCTTTCTCTTCTGCTGTTCCTCCTTTTTCTGGGGCATTCAAGAGGTTCCTGAAATATTCCTCCCATCTTTCATTCACCTTCTCTTGTTCTGTTAGTAATTCTCCTGTAGTATTCTTAAAAGAGAACTGCTGTTCGTTACCCCCTTTCCTATAAGATTTGGCCACAGCAAAAAAGTAGCTTTCTTGTTTCTTCAACGTCATTTTGCAAGTCCTCACCTATATTCCTCCAGACGTTATATCTAGCCCTATTTTGAACTTTTTTGACTGTGTTCCTTGAATTTACATATCTTTGCCGACTCTCTTTAAAACGTACTTTGAGCCAATGCCTGAAAGCTCTATTTTTATTAGCTACGGCTTCTCTTGCCTCCTCTGTCCAGTATGCAGACCTTTTCTTCTTGGTACCTCCTATCCACTTGACACCAACTACTTCCTCTGCGATCTTCAATAAATCCCCTTTAACTTCTTGTCACATCGTTTCCAAGGTATTTTCTCTTTCAGGTAATTGAATATTACTTAGACTCGCTTCTAAGTCTCTCTTAACTTCTTCTTGCAATCTTTCAACTTTGATTCTTTATTTACAGGGCCTTTTAAGAACACAATGGTCAAAATCCAACGACAAGGATGGGAATGCCTTGACATCACGACTGGTCAATACAAGGTCAATCATGGATTTTTGACTATATTCTTCTCTTTCTGCATTCCAGCGGTACCAGGTCCATTTGTGTTCTGGCCTATGATTAAAAAAGGTGTTCATTATTGCCATCTGGTTTCTAATGCAGAACTCAACAATCCTTTCTCCATCTGGGTTTGAATCACCAATTCCAAAAGCACCGATTATATCCTCTATGCCATGCCTATTTACACCTACATGTCCATTCAGGTCACCCAACACTATTAGATTTTCCTTCTGAGGGTATGAATCTATTGTGGCTTGTAGCGATTCATAAAATTCTTCCTTCTCATCAGCACTTCTTCCTTGTTGCGGGGCATAAACTTGTATCAGATCTATTTTTTTATATTTCAGCTTTAATGTAATTCCTATTATTCTGTTACTGACATATTTAACATAAGAAAAGGTGACGTTCAGCCTACAATGAGCATCAAGTGTGAAAAGGCACGTGGAAAAGATTAGTTTGTTATCAATTGTATACAAGGAGATTTTAGATATAGATTTTTACTATATTAAAACCAATTAAATAACTGGCAACACTTAGAAGCGAATCACATGGAGAAAATTAATCATTTGAAAAACTTACAGAAACCTTTATGTACATAGAATTTGTATATTATAAAAAAAGTCAACAGAACAAATGGCAACACTAAAGTTTATACGCAAAGGTGCAAACAAAGCCACTAAGGCTCTACAGAACATTTATGAGAAAAGTGCGGTAGTAATTCGGCTACACGTATGTGCTTAAAAATCAAGAAAGGAATACAGAAAGATAATAGATATTCATCCAAGATACTGGCAGCTTCCTCTACAGGAGTTTAGTTGGGAAAGGAGAAGTTTGTACAGAAATTGGGAATATTTCAACTACCTTAGATTTACAGATGATATTTTCATTTCACAAACATAAAGATTTTTTACAAGATATGCCCATTTAACTAAACAAGGGAAGCCTCATACTTTGGAGATGAAAAAATGCAAAACCAGAGTAATGTTCAACTCTTAAATTCAAAGGAGAATGATGAGATTCTTGAAAAAAGAGTAAGTTTTATGACGAATGCTAAAACTGACTGATGCTCATGGGAAACAAAGCTTATCATGTTATTTGGTAGATATAGAAACATCATGAGATGCTATGTAGTATGTCCAAAACGTAAATATTACAAACAGTACGTAATCCCAGCTGTGATTTACGAATGTGAAACCTATAAAAAAACAAAGGTGACGGAGACAAAACTAAGTAACAGGCACCAATGAAGAGATCAGTGCCAGGAATAACAATGAAGAACAAGAAAAGAGGCAAAATATTGCAGAGGCAATAAAAGAGTGGAAGTGGAACTGAGACGGGCAGGTATCCAGAAAGGAGAATTGCAGATGGAGCAAGTGTCTTAATGACTGGACACCGCATGATGGCAAGCGTGAAAGAGGGGAACCAGACAGATAGTAGAGAGACGAGGTAGAGAAGGTTGCAGGAATTACGTAGTAGAGATTCGCGCAGCCGTGCGATTCTTGGATGAGTCTTAGAGAGGCCTATGTTCAGTAATGAATTTGAAATGAAGCACAGTAGTTGGTTAATCATACTTCTTAAGTCTCATGTATTTACAGTGCTATATAATTCAATTTTTTCTCGTGTTTATTTAAGGATTTCATAAAATAATGACGCTACTTTTTAATGTAATCTCAGCATTTTGTACAAATAAACCTGCGTCAAGTTATTGTAAATGAGGCTTAGCGTAAGATATTAAGAAACGTGAAAAAGAATGAGGTCAATGAAGAAACTCGCTAGAGTGGCTCTTTCTCAATTGAATTAAATCGTCTGGCGTTAACCAGATTAGAAGCTAGATATGTTACCCTGAACAGACTTCGTAAAGAGCGTCACCTTTTCGAAATGATTAAGGGGGTTTGCCTTTGAACCTTCAGAGGAATAAAACCACCTGGCACAATGCCAGCACGCAATCTATAAATGGCGTCAATACTCCAAAGTGTTTAAGATTCTCTCAGACAAACACCTGAACGAACTACGTGGACACGCCCCGTTTTATGCGTCCGTTCTCGTTATGAACCACAAGATGTCCTGCTGCTCTGCTGGTCCATTGAATCTTTTATTGGTGAGCTAATTGGTGCCAATCGTAAAGACGATAAAAGTCAAGAACGAGAACTACCTGGCGGGCAGAATAAGATATAATGAAACTAATGATGTAAACAGAAGAATATAAGATGGAAACATACGTCGATAATTGGAATAGACTTAGAAGAACATGTCAAGGATGGGTTTTAAACAACCCTTTTATCCTATAAAAGACTGAACCTAATCTATGTAGCGCTTAAGCAAACTAGTCAAAGGAACTAGACTGGAATAATAAGTGCCTTACTAAAGAGGCGTGGTTACAGACAAATCTATGAAATATAGTCTAAATGTTAGTTTTTCAGACAAAGGATCTATTTATAAAGGAATTGCTCCCCGGAATAGAAGAGCAAATGACCATAAATTTTACTAATATCATAACTACTACTTACAGAATGAATTATTGTGGAATGATATGTTAATTCATAAGTGTTTCATTTATCTGATATTTGAACCTACGAACAATAAGAAATTATAACAATTGTAATTAGTCACTACAATAGAAACCTCGTTAAACCATTCGTTGCTGCTAAAAAATTAAACGTTTGTTTTGGCAGCAACCAGGCAATGTTAATCTGCTAAGGGAAACCCTTTTAATGATATTAAAAGGATTGCCGTAATGAGCTTCTATTCGACTGATGAAAAACTCATTTACAGCAAAAGTCCTAATATTTATATTCTAGTCTGCATTTTACAAAACAACATATAGATAAGCCAAAATATTTGGAATTTCTTGCTTTATTTAAATAAGATAAATCTATACACTAGCAATGCATACTTCCATAGGGTACATGTAACCTCACCACTTATTTTATGATGAATTCAAACACTGTAGTTAATAAAGGAACAGTAAGCAAACATAATGCTTAAGATCTTTTCCATTGGAGCCGGTGTCACTGAAAGCTCCAAGTAGTACAAATCTGAGTGAGAGGGAGGTCTTGTCTGGACACCGTTTTCCAATGCAGGTGACCATGCTGTTCCAGCTTTATCAGGTCTCAGTACCTTCAAGTGCGATTTTTTTTTTTCCTATCTGTTATCTGACAGGTGACTTGCATCAGATTACCACCAACAGATCCATCGGCTATCTATGTAACACTTACTAATCTAGTTAAAGTTGTAGAGAAAGTTGGTCATTCCTGCTACAAATTATGCAATGATATATATGACAACGATTAAGATTTTGTGATATAAGCCTGTGGCAAAATCACATTGGTATTAGGGAGAGTGCATAAAACTATGGTATATCTGGTAAGCATATATTTTCCGTTTGGTGATTAAGGACTGTTCTTTCTGTTGAAGTTGTCTAGGGAATGGTAACTACTTCACAAATGATGCAGAGTAATTAGATTCACGAAGTAATAAAGTAATAACATTGGGGAAGAATAAGACGTATCAAGTTTATTCTGGAAGTATAATTTACATTGTTTTCGAAGCCTTTACAGCCATAGGGAGAAAAACGCAGTCTGTCTCATGACACGTCAAATATGAAAAATTCTGAGAATTGTACAGCAAATGTTTCCTTCCACAACACTGAATCATCAACAAAGCTTTCGAAATAGAAAGACCCTACAGATATTCATCAAACCTTACGAGAGTTTGCAAATGAAAGAGTGCAGCAATCAGTTACTTTTACATACTGGTGGACATTCATTCCTAGGAGGGACCGTGATGGAAACTTATATTATACCCTTGAAATTTTATTTCTTGTTCTCCATGTGATGACGTCATCGCCCCACCCAGTACTTACCAGAATCTGGCAAAATCTGACACAGGTGACGGGTTGCGTATAGAATTTTTACACGGTTGGGTAGATACTTTATGACAGAATGTGCTCCCGAAAGTAACGCTCTTAGATATATATATATATATATATATATATATATATATATATATATATATATATATATATATAATACATATATATATATATATAATATATATATACATATATATACATATATATACATATATATATATATACATACATATATATATATATATATATATATATATATAATGATAAAAATAAATAAGTAAATAAAGATAAAACAAAAATAGAATTGTTTATTTTTAGGCTACGGTCACGAAGGTTTGGGAGGAAACTTTTCAAGAAAAATGAAAAAAAGAAAAAAAAATGAAAAATGAATTAAAAGAATGGGAATAGGAATAAAAAACATGTACTAGAAAAGAAAAAAAAAAAAAAATCCGAGCAGGGTTGCGGAAGATGACACCAGCTCTCCTTCAAAGAAGAAATGTATGAGAGATGAATAAAACAAATAATTTTGACGTTTTATTTTTGGTCCTCACAGGAGCAATTCGCGCCTTCCATCCGGGAGCCGCAGTCCAAGCACCCCTGGCGTAGCCAGGATGGCGAAACTGATGCTTGTCTTAATCATACCTATGAAACCGCGCCAAGGTTCAAAGCGGCCAAGAGGACAAACCATGAAAATACTTAATTGTACATGCTTTTTTGTGTTATTCTCGGCAATTTGCAATTATTATTTCGAACTATGTGATCTTGTCATTATCTGTACTTTATGTATATTGATTCTTTGCCAAATAATTTTTTTATTATTATTATTATTATTATTATTATTATTATTATTATTATTATTATTATTATTATTATTATTATTATTATTATTATTATTATTATTATTATTGTTATTATTATTATTATTATTATTATTATTATTATTATTATTATTATTATTATTATTATTATTATTATTATTGTTATTATTATTATTATTATTATTATTATTATTATTATTATTATTATTATTATTATTATTATTATTATTATTATTATCATTATTATTATTATCATTATTATTATCATTATTATTATCATTATTATTATCATTATTATTATCATTAGTATTAGTATTATTATCATTATTATTATCATTATTATTATCATTATTATTATTATTATTATCATTATTATCATTATTATTATTATTATTATTATTATTATTATTATTATTATTATTATTATTATTATTATTATTATTATTATTATTATTATTATTATTATTATTATTATTATTATTATTATTATTATTATTATCATTATTATTGTCAGAGAACTGAAGGTTCTCGGAAAAGGACAGGCCATACAAGTTCCTTTATAAAAGTGCTTTTGCAATATGCAGGACGGAAAATAATAAATTTTGTTGTATGTCAGCAGGTCGAAATTTAGATGTGGCTATCTTAAACTTCTTTTTATTATTTTAGACCCCTAATATTTATTATAATAAATCCCTTTACACCCTTTTGCCAGACTAAAAACCATCATCATAGGTCCAAAAAAGTATCATTATATATTCAGGCAATTTCTATTGCTTATTTTCATATATGATAAAAACTCTATCCAGACAAAGGGTGAAAGTGTTCAGTAACAAGATTTGTTTGTATATTCAATTGTTGTTGGTTGGTTGATTGTTGATGGTAATTGTATCTCACTTTGTATCAATAACAGTACTATACTAATTCATTTCATTTTACTTTATTTTACTTTAATTTGTTTAATTTGATTATGTTTTGTTTTATTCTATTGCAATTTAGTTGATCTCACTCTATTTTATTTTGTTATATCTAATCTTATTTAGTTAAAAAAAAATTATTTTCTTTTCACTTTATTTGATTCTATTTCTATTTTACTTTATTTGATAAATGTGGGTAAAAGTAAGGTGATGAGATATACAAGGGGTGAAAGTGGAAGTAGACTGGAAGTGAGCATTAAGGGAGAGCGACTGGAGGAAGTGGATAGTTTTAGATACTTGGGTGCAAATGTGGCAGGAAAAGGTGGAGTGAAGGTGGAGGTAGAATGTAGATTGAGAGAAGCGAGTAAATACCTTGGTGGATTAAAGAGTGTAATGAGGAATAGACATTTGGGAATGGATGCTAAGAGGAGACTGTATGAAGGAGTGATTGTGCCAACAGCACTGTATGGGGCAGAAACATGGAACATAAGGGAAGAAGAAAGAAGGAGTTTGAATGTGTTTGAGATGAGGTGTCTGAGAAGTATGATAGGGGTTACTAGGCTAGATAGAGTGAGAAATGAGGAGGTGAGGAGGAGAACAGGGGTGGAAAGGGAGCTGGGAGATAGGGTTGATGAAAGAGTATTAGGATGGTTTGGACACATGGAAAGAATGAGTGAAGAAAGACTAGTAAAAGAGGTATGGAAGGCAGATGTGGAGGGAGTGAACATGAGAGGACGTCCTAGGATGAGGTGGATGGATGGGGTGAAGGGGGCTTTGGGGAAGAGGGGAATGTCTATTGAGGAAGGACGGGAGAGAAAAGAAGACAGGGGTGAATGGAGAATGGTTGTATATGGATGATGTTGTGATTGCATGAGGTGGAATGGGTGGGGGGATGGGGGATGAGGTAGTATGTGTGAGCAAAATTTTACGCAGCCCGAAGGGATTTCTCCACGTCTTCTCCTTTTATGCAATGTGGCGACGGAGAGAAGGGGGTCGCCGATTTAATGAAGCGGCCTTGCTGTGGATGTGCTGTGTCTTGCGACACTGCTTCTGACCCAGGGCAGTGGACAAGGTGCAGGGATGACCCGTCATCCAGGAGGTGCTAAGATAAGAGGGAGGGTGGAGGGGTGTGGAGTGTATTCAGGGATAGAATGGGTGGAAATGATTTTATGCCTTTTCCTTTTTGGCTACCTCCCTTGTAAGGGGGAAAAAGCCTTGGTATATGTATGTATGTATGATTTGATCTTATTCTATTTTGTTTTTCTTCATTTATTCACTTATTCGTTTATTTACTTATTCATTTATTTATATTTACTTATTTAGAGGTCGAGTCCCCTAAATCCAACTTTTGCTTCCCCAGTTAAGAAACCTTGCTGAAGAACAATCATCACCCGTGAAGGTAAGAGGCAGGGTGGAGTTGTTGGCTTATATTGAGATGAATGTACTCACAAGGTGGCTTATGATAATGCAGGTCACCACTGAATGCAATGAAATCCTTAAAGAGTACAGTACAACAATAGCAAAGAAAGAAAAAATCATTTAGGTAGTTTATTGCATATTTCTTGCTCCATAGTTGACTCATGGTAGCTCAAAGTCGACTAAAAATGTCAATAGTCTGAACAAAATACTTAAGTACTTCGGATTCATCTCAATGTGCAGTGAAGAGTTAAACTTATCTTCTAGTCTGCAAAAGGTCAGTGCTTCCATTTCCCCAGTCGTACAAGGGTACTCAAACCTCTGCCTCCACCTCCCCTCAGCCCAAGAAACACCTGGCAATTTATTTTTTCCTTTTATCTTTCACACTATTTCCATCGTCTTGGGCTTCCTCTGGACAGCTTTCCTGTTGCTTTAAGAGTCACGCCAGCGCAACACTGGGGACCCCATGCGAGGGACTCCGCTTTATTGCCCTTGTGGCAAGCATTCATTATTGCTGGGTAGGAGACTTCCTTATCTGACAGACTCCTTGGTCGTCTGGCTAAGTTTGCGATATCTTTGCCATTAACTGGCTGGTAATTTACCGACACTTAGGAATTCCGTTTTTTCCATTTACTTTATAGAAAAAAAATTGCTTATTCGAGCCCTGAGCTCGAATCCCGCAATCGCCGGTGTGTATGGTACATGCTCTGGCAGATTGAGCAGACTGCACGAAATTGATGACTTTGATTACAGCTGAGCGTTTCCTGGCGTGATTTTTTTTCACCTTGCCTCTGCAGAGCGTTCTTCAGGTATGCAGAAGACGACTAAGAGGAGGGATATCTGATGACAAGTAAGTATTGAACAAACACCTAAGGATCTGTAAATAAAGAAAATATTGTGAAAGAAGAAAGCAATATGAAAGTATAGGAAGGGCAAAAAAGGATAACGAGCAGAAAACCAGAAAATTTAATATAGAAAAGAGAGAACAATAAATAAATAAAATAAAACAGAAAAAATAACAAGAACAAAACTGAAAAAATAGAATACAAGAAAGTAGATAAGAAAAGAAAAGAGAAAAATGAAAATATATACATATACCGCAAAATGTAAAACAACCGGTTTTGGTAGGAATGTGAGGTGGTACTTTGTAGTCAATCTTTTCCTGATGGCTGGGAGAAGGAAAGTGAAAAATACAGAGAAACCCTCTGGGACTTAATTAGTAAAGAGCTCACGAACGGGTTTGATCCACGTTTTCCAAGACTGAAGGACCACCAATTAAACATATACTGACCTTTTGGTAATTGAGTTGTTTTCATATTTCTTTATTATTGTTTTTTCCCTTCCAAAATACCAAACCGATCTATCATCCCAAATTTTGAAGATGGAACATTTCGCCAATCACTAAAAAAAGACCAACTCGTTATGATGCATCTGTAATGTTGATTCAAAGATATGTTGAAACAATACTTTAAAGTCCTTCCAAAAATGTCTAATTGGCACCTAGGAAACATATTCTAAGACTGAGGAGAATTAGAAATTTAGATCATGACATAATGGAGAACGGAGGGAGGTGGAGGGGATACAGAGAGTGGAGGAGGGTTTGGAGTGGGTCGATGGGGGCACGCTGCGATGAAGAACCACTTCCTGTGGTGGAGACGTTAGTTTGAGTTTGAGTTCTCCATAAGTTGAGAAAGGAAACCCAAATTCCCCCCGAAATGCAAATTGAGTGGAAGGTGCTCGGACTTATTCTTTCTAAGATAACATTATTTTATTTAGTTGAGGAAAAAACAACGATGAAGGGAACAAGCTTTACTACCCCTTCTATTGACCGTAAGTTTTGTTCTGACTATCGTTTAGTACTTTCCCACGCGTATATACTACCAATTACACTATCATGGCGAGGGTGGACTGAACATAAAATTCGTGTATATGTATGTAACTCGAGCATACAAATATAAGAATTTGTGTTCAACTTGTATCCCTCTTGATAGTATAATGGTTTAAGTCACAGTTCACTTGTTATGTCTTAGTTTGGTTCAAGTCCATATCTTCACTACGTATCAATTTCTATATATGCTTCCATCGAGTTCCTTGTCAATCTCGACCGTGATGGCATGGATATAAAGTGAAAATTAATGTGGTTGAAAAGATGAATATCTATGTACTGGGGACATTCAGTGAGTGTATATCACTTTCCCACACGTACATACTACCAATTGCATTATAATGGCGGGGGTGGGTTGAACATTATATTCGTGTATATGTATGTAACTCGAGCATTCAAATATTAGAATTTGTGCTCAACTTACATCCACCTTGATC
Organism: Oratosquilla oratoria; assembly: GCF_046742065.1. Taxonomy (NCBI): domain Eukaryota; kingdom Metazoa; phylum Arthropoda; class Malacostraca; order Stomatopoda; family Squillidae; genus Oratosquilla; species Oratosquilla oratoria. The sequence goes on along the minus strand of NC_134777.1, from coordinate 41,499,682 downwards.
TCGCAGTGATTTAAGTCACTGTTCACTTGTTATGTATCAGTTAAGGTATATCCTTCCATTAAGCTACTTGTCAGTCTCGACCGTGATAGCATGGAATTAAAGTAAATATTAATGTGTTAGAAAAGATGAATATCTATGTACTGGGTACCATTCAGTGAGTGTATATTACTTTCCCATGTATTTATACTGCCAATTGCACTAACATAGTGCGGGTGGGTTCAACATAAAATTCGTGTATTATACGTAACTCAAGAATACAAATATATGAAACTGAGCCCAACTATCCCTCTTAATACCACATTGGTTTAATTCACTGTTCACTTCTTACGTCTCAGTTTGATTTGAGTCCATAGCATGACTACGTATCAGTTTCTGTATTTACTTTCATCGAGATCATTGTCAGTCTCGACTGTGATGGCATGGAATTAAAGTGAAAATTAATGTGGTCGAAAATAGCAATATTTATGTAGTGATAACCAATCGATGCATATATGTAATATATGTATGTATATATATATATATATATACATATATATATATATGATGGTGGAGATGTGTCTAGAAAAAGAGCTGATGATAGCCAATACAGCGTTTAGGAAGAAAGTCAAGCATAAGTACACATGGGAGAGGGTGGTGGATGGATGGGTTGTAGATAGGGCGTTAATGGACTAAATAGTGGTAACCAAGAGAATAGTAGGAAGAGGAGAGAGTGGGGAATATAAGATAATTTCTTGGTGGAAAGTAAGTTGAGTATGGAGGATAGATGGAGAAAGTAGGGAGGTGTTTAGAATAAACTGCTTAAATGAGAAAGAAAAGGAGAAGTACAAGAAGAAGCTGAGAGAAGAGTAGGGGGAAGTGAACGATAGAGTAGAACTAGGAGTGGAGGAAGAATGGAATGGTGCAAGAAGGGAGTCACAGTGTGTGCAAAGGTGGTGTGTGGAACAAGGAGAACGGCAGGAAATGGAAGGAAGGGTAGTGATTGGTGGGATGAGGAAGCAACCATTCACAGATTAATTACAAAACAGGACGAGATAATCATATGCGGGGTACAAAGAAAGAAAACAGAATTAAAGCATAAGATAAAGGAAGCAAAAAAGAGAGCACATGTGAAAAGGGGTAATAGTATGACAGAATTTTTTTTTTTAATAATAAGAAGATGTTTTTGAAAGAAATTAAAAGAGGAAGAGGAGGCGAATCAAGTAGAGAGGAAAAGGCAAGAGGTGCAGATGGCGATATGATGGAAGAGGCGGCAATAAGAGAAAGAGGGGCAAAGTATTTTAGGGTGTTGATAAATGTACAGGAGGATAGGTAGGGAAAGGTAGTTGCAGTGGGAAGAGTCAAGAAAATGAGAGTGATGAATGAGGAAAAAGGAAGAGAAACAAGTAAAGATGTGGCGAAGGAAGTTGTTAAGACGATGAGAGTACATGTAGGTAAGGCACCTGGGTTGGATGGGTGTCATGCAGAATTTCTATATAAAAAAAGGAGGTACAGTGATGGTGAACTGCCTGGTGAGGTTATTTAATGTTTTTTTAAGATAGGGTAGAGTGCCGGAGGACTGGAGGAGTGCCCGTATAGTTCCACTTTACGAGGGAAAAGGGAACAAATGCGAGTGTAGTAGTTTTAGAGGGCTCAATTTGTTATGTGTAGTTGGGAAGGTTTATGGGAGGGTTTTGATTGAGAGGATTAGGAGAGGAACAATGGGAGTAATTGGTGAGGAATAGTGTGAGTTTAGGACAGGTAGGGGATGCGTGGATCAGATTTTTGTGGTAAGGCAGATATGTGAGAAAGATTTAGGTAAAGGTAAAGAAGTTTTTTGGGCCTTTATGGATTTTGAAAAGGCTTGTGACAGGCTAGGCAGGAAGGCACTGTGGGAAGCATTGCTGATATATGGGGTAGGA
>NC_134777.1:41432885-41437885 GCF_046742065.1 Oratosquilla oratoria | reverse complement strand
TAACGAAGATGACGTACTTATCCCCTGAATGATGATTAGTAAAAGGATTAGAATTGTAGTAACAATAAAAACAATAGCAGTAGTAACAGCAGTATCAGCATTAATTATGGTTTAACGCTTATTACATCTTTGGTATAGTAGTTTTGATATCAGTTTTAGGATCTAGTTTCTTTGAAGGTGAATTCTTTGGTGACTTCTTAGGCCAAACTCGGAGGCACAGATCCTACCGCAAGTGGGACAGGGAATTCCTTGTGCCGTTAGGTTAACAGGACCTCGTGCCATGCGTTCATGTCTGCGGTTTTGTCGCTCGATCCTGATATTCGTGCGAGCAGCTTCAAATATGTCGACAGCCTGTTGGATTGTTAATCTCCAGCTTTCTCGGTCACTAGCCAGAGTTTCAAGTTGGTCAACAGAGATGTTGCATTGTTTGAGGGCGGCCTTTATTTGGTCTTTAAACCGCTTTTTTGGTCCTCCCGGAAAGCGGTTTGCATCCCTCAGCTCGCCGTATAGTATTTGACGTGATAGGCGACATTCAGGCATTCTGATCACATGACCGATCCACCGGAGCTGGCGACGCACTATCATTGATTCAGTACTGATGGTTGAAGCATTTTGTAAGATAGTTACATGAGAGATTCGATCACGCCATGCGATGTTAAGGATAGTTTGAAGACAGCGTATATGAAACCCTTCAAGTCTTCTGATTTGGGCCTTGTATAACAACATGTAGTTATAGTGAATGCTACACTGCAGCTAGGGTCACCTACTAATTAAATCTAACATTTAACCTGAATCTCAGGACGGAGTAGGCAATTAGTATGAGCACTAGGGAGTAGTACATTATAACCTAAAGCACCAGAGGTAGGGTACAGGGGACCAGTACTCGAATGAGTAAAACAACAAGGAGAACGAGGAAAAAGGTCAGATCATAACTGTTCTCGGACCCTACCTGAGACATATACCATATCATGTCTGGCAAAACAAAGGTGGAAACCAATTTGTAAACTTCAATCATTGTTATACTAAACTAAACTTCTGAAGAACAAAAAAAAGGGGGGGAGGTCAGAACAGTTATGAGTGAACGCAGATTTGGATGGTATTACTCATGGAATCAGGTATCCTTCACTAAGCTAGTAGTACATAAAATCAAGGCTGTTCTCTGTCCATAGCTGAGACATATAGTAACCCTTGACTTTTTTCTTGAAGGTAACCTTGCTATTTGACTTTTTAATGGACACAGGTAGTGAGTTCCATAGTTGAGCACCTGTGAAGTGAAAACTGTTTTTGGTGAAGGGACCTGCATGAGGTACAATAAGAGACTCTTGACTGTTCCGGGTTCGGTTCTCAGCCGATAATGTCAAATTACAGCTCACATATGAGGGAGCAGGATTATGAACAACATTGTAAACCTGGTTTTCAGCTGCTGGACACGATATTTTACAGGTAACATTCCTACTTTGCTATATTCTTCTATACCAATATGACTACGTTGAGGTAAATTTAGTATGAATCTAATTATCTTATTTTGTGCAACCTGTAGCCGGGACTGTTTTTTTTTTTTCTGCTCAGACTACTGTACCAAGAGATACAAACGTAATCAAAGTGATGTTGTAACAAGGCTGAGACTAGAAGCTTCTTTGTTTCCAGATCAAAATTTCTGGCTTTTCTGTACAAAAATTTGACTTTATGTGAACACTTGGATACAATCTTATCCGTTATGGCATTCCCTGAGAGGGACTGATCTAAGGGTATTCTAAGATAAGTTACCTCTTGTTTCGACTCCAAGACATTAACCCCACATCTGACCTGTACATCGCTGTGTTTCCTGAGGTTGGGTTTTGATGCGAAGACAATACTTTCCGTTTTACCGAGGTGTAAAGACAGCCTATTATCTATGAGCCAGTCCTGGACCGATGACAGTTCGACACTCAGTTTCTCCTCTACTTCAACTGGGTCCCTACCTGAGACAATTAGAGTGGAGTCGTCTGCAAATAGCAGTAACTTACTGTTCACCGCACCTGGCATGTCGTTAATATAGACCAGGAACAGTAGCGGTCCTAGAATTGAACCTTGTGGTACACCACAAGTTATCTCTCTGTTATCTGAGCAGGCTTCATTTACCTCTACTAGTTGTTTGCGACCTGTAAGGTAGGACTTGAACCAGCCAATATTCGCCACTCCTAATGCCTGCAGTTTTTTTTAATAAAATATCATGGTCCACTGTATCAAATGCCTTTTGTAGATCCAACAAGACTAAACCCGTGTAATCACCTCTGTCGCATTACAGCTGGTGTCTGTTGAGTAATTCGTTCTAAAACCAGATTGCATGCCGTATAGTAGATTATGTTCCCTGAGGTAGGTATCTAACTGATTGTATACGATACGTTCCAAAACCTTGGAAATAGTACCTAGAATTGAAACAAGCCTGTAGTTACCTGCCTCAGTTTTTGCATTTTTCTTATAAAGAGGTGTTACCCGAGCCCTTTTCATGTCGCTTGGGATAAATCCTGAACCGATAGACAAATTTATTATGTGGGTTATTGGGGGAGTAATAATTGTGGCTCCATCCTTAATAAACCTCACAGGAATGTCGTCTAACCCTGTAGCCTTATTGGCACTTATGCTAGCCAGTAATTTAAGCACTTCTTTTTGAGTGGTCTTGTGTAGTTTGAAACACTTTGTGGACTTGTCTTTATAGTACTCCTGAACGTACCCCAGCCCAAACTAGATTTAACTAGTTTTGTGGCTATGGTTGTGAAAAAGGTGTTGAAGTGGTTGGGTATGGTGTTCCTATCAGATTTAAGCTCACCGTTTATCATGATTCCTATCCTGTCTACTTTGTTACTAGGCTTTGTGTGAACTTCTAGGGTCTTCAGTGTTTGCCAAAGCTTCCTTGGATCGTGTTTGTTCTGGTGCACCATGTTAGTACAATAATCAGCTTTGGCTTTTTCCTTCCAATATTTCACCTGATTTCTATAGTACAGAGAGCCATTATAGTCCTCCTGATTTCCACTTTTCCTAAATCTAGCAATAAATCTGTCTCTATCTCTAATTAAACCCAGTACTTCGTTAGTCATCCATGGTTCCGTCCTCTGTTTTATTCGTATCTCTTTGAGAGGCGCTACTCTGTCTATAATAGTAAGAAATGTGTACTTAAAATTAGACCAAGCCTTGTAAATATCGATACAATTTAGAACTGGCGACCAGTCTGTCCTACCCAGTTCATTTACAAAATGTTCTCGTGAGTAATGCTTCATGGAATGAAGCTTCACTGTGTTGTGCTTGTTGAAAATCGTCTTCCTAGCTTTCCTAGTACAATATATGAGCTTGTGGTCACTAAGACCATAATCACAAGCACCAGCCTGCGTTATCTTATTACAATCGGAGACCAGGATAAGATCTATGATGGACCTGGATGTGCCTGTTATTCTAGTAGGCTCGTCAATCAGTTGTGTCAGGCCATGAGATATTAGCAAGTCTCTCGTTGCCTTAATAAGGTTGTTATTTGTACTTGCCAGATTCGTATTAAAATCACCTAGGATGATAATTTCTTGGTCATGCATATTGACCCGATTGAAACAGGTAGATTCTAATGCGCTATAGAAGGACATCTGTTTCGGTGGTCTGTAACAGACCCCGCATAAGATGGGATGCGATTTAGGTAACAATATTTCTACCCACACAGCTTCGAGCCCATCGTTACTCATAAGGTCTGTACGGGGGTTGAATGCTAAATCGTTGTAAATGAATGTACATACCCCTCCTCCGGTCCTCTTTCTATCATTACGCACAACACTATAACCCGGAATCGCAATTTCCGAGTCGGAGATGGTACTGTCTAGCCAAGTTTCGGTGACACCGATGACTGCTGCCCTGGTCCGCCGCGCAAGTAGACGGAACTCGTCTATCTTAGGTAGAAGGCTTCTGGCATTCAAGTGCACGAAGTGGAGGCCCCGCTTGTTGAAGCAGTTGAAATCGCCCCCGGGTGTTGACTGGGGCGAGGCACAGCGATCGGGGTTAACAGGTGAAGGGTCAACCTCACCATCGGACAAGGGGGCTCCTGGTAATTCATTGAGTGTACACCCATTGCAAGTGAAGTGGAGAATGTCCTCATTTACCAAGGCAGCATTGTAGGTTTCGAGAGGAATTCCATAACACTTGATGTGAGTCCATTCCCCACATGATTTGCAGCTGATGGCTCTGCTATTGCGACGGACTCCTTTTAGACAGCTTACACATGGGTGTTTTGGGACTCTCGTTGTAGCTGGGCCAGGACAGGGATGTATATCACCACAGAGAAGGAGGGCGTAGGACACCAGAAGCTTGGAAGTGTTGATTTTTCTCTTCGGTGTTATATGAGAATTTCCCCTTTATTTAGCTAATCGAATCCGATGCCACTTTCTGACTTCCGTTGTTGAGGTAGGCGGGGGAAGGAACTGACACAGAGTATGGTGTTTAAAAGATATCCTAGAGTTTCTGTCTCTCACCCCAATGTTAGAGAGGAGCGGAGGGTAACCAGGAATGCCCACTGCAACGTATGAAGGTTGACCACTTGCAGCTACGTTAATCAGCAAGACCGCTCCGAGCATGGCTAAAAGCATACCGGTCATCCCTGGCGCCATGTCGTAAATTTTCACGTGTATACACTATTCACGGCACCGATTACAAACTCTTGTTTGTGTAACCAACATTTGGATAATATTTCGACCGCGCATAATCACACACACACACACACACACACACACACACACACACACACACACACACACACACACACACACACACACACACACACACACACACGCACACACACACACGCACCGAGACTTCCTATGTTTTCAAATTTCCATATCCATCTCTTATGCGGTACATTGTCATATACTTTTCCAAGGCCAAATTTACATTCCACCCATCCCTCTCTCTCATGTAGCACGTCAGTCACTCACGAGTAAAAACATAGCAGGTGTTTATTACAAAATTTTACTTCTGTGAATCCAAAT
>NC_134777.1:41407885-41425385 GCF_046742065.1 Oratosquilla oratoria | reverse complement strand
TTCCCGATCTCACCAGAGGAGAGTGACAGCGATCAGACCTTTTGTTAAAAAAAAAGGTCCCTTCACTTTGCACTAGAGAAAGAGTTACGCATTTCTGTAAATCAAATAACAACACAGAATTATCGAAACATTCATAGCGTTCAGACACTGAATAATTATGATTTTGGTGGTTGTGGTAGAGACTGCTGTGATGACTACGGGCAACATCGATAAGAGACATCATCCCTTAACATTGGATATATGAATGAATTAGCTTTGTGTTCACCTTGGTGAACAAGTTGTTTAATATTACCAAACAATAAAGAGAGGTCACATGGGACCCACATTAGCATTCCCGTCACATCGCGCAGGTAGTCACATCTAGGATATTTATCATGATTATATGATATACTAAACTCATGCGTATTTGAAACATGTATGACTTTCTCCCATACATCCCTTTCTCCAAAATCACTTGATCCTATAGCCGTCAAGTTTCTCATCTTCCTATAGTAAACACTATTGCAAAATCTCTTTGTTATGGTCCGAGACTTTCATTTATAAAATATATGTCTTGGTCAATTTGGTAGTATTTACATAATACTCGCTAATACTAAACTAGGTGAAGTCTGCAATATGTACTTTGTAGATAAAAATAGAATTTATTGTTCACCTTCCAGCTAATATTGAGTTGTAGTTGACTAAAAAGAAAAAAAATAGAAATTAGATTGGACGGATTTTCATTTGTAGTATAGATGGTCTTCAGCCAACAGCCTACCTATCTTGTGCCCTCAGTAAAACAAAAAACAGAAAAATGTATGTGGTATATAATTCACCTCTGTGTTTTATGCAAACTAGTAAAATAGTCATTTTTATATAAACTTGACAAGGTTGTTGTTTTCCCGTTCAATATTTCCGCATCAAAACTATGCTGGTCTTATCCCCTTATCAGCTGAAACTTCATCAGCCAATAGATGTAGCTATTGGCTGTGACGTCATGTGGCTGTAGATGCGCGTCACTGCCTCTTATAAGACTCACGCGCTCGACAAGACGTTGTTATCGCGTTCAACACCGCTGTCGTTCTGAAAAAGGAGAATCACATATTTGAGACCATTCCTGTGTGTTTCTACATGTTTGTATGTGTAATATGTGTTTGTATATATATATATATATATATATGTATATACATATATATATATATGTGTGTGTGTGTGTGTGTGTGTGTGTGTGTGTGTGTGTGTGTGTGTGTGTGTGTGTGTGTGTGTGTGTGTGTGTGTGTGTGTGTGTGTGTGTGTGTGTGTGTGTGTGTGTGTGTGTGTGTGTGTGTGTGTGTGTGTGTGTGTGTGTGATAACTTATTTTCAAATCCATATATGGTTCTAAGTGTTGTCATCTACTAGGCTGTTCCAGGAGTTTATGCATCTGTATGGAAAACTGAAAATCTTCACATCTTTTAGTCACTGTTACTTCAAATGTCGTACCTTGTTTTGAATTTGTGTGTGGTTACAGCTTATGCTATATCATCTCTTAGGCTATTTCAGAATCTCATGCATCTACGTAGAGAGCTTAATTTTCTAAATAATTCTTTTTTATATATATCTTTAGCTTGTGTTCATGATCCCGTGATGCCCTCCTATTTCAAACAAAGAGGTCTCTGTTAATATTGCCCACTCATTCAATGATCTGTACATTGTAATCAGGTCCCATCTTTCTCTTCGACCCTTCAACGATAGCAAGCACAGTGTTTCCAGTCTCATCTCGAGTGACTGCAATGTTGATAATGATTTTTGGTTCCTGTTCTTTCTATTTTCTCGATGTTGTTTACATATTTCACTTTGCTGCATGTTCCAGTCTTAGACGGATTCAGGTCTCTAATTTTTTCTTTCTTTCTTTTTTCATAATTTCTTCATCCATAAAGTGAAAGAACACTTTCACGTTCTTTAGCAATCCGTACGTCACATGCACTCTCACTGATATTTTTATGAAATGACATTATTCCATTCCAACACTTCAAGATCTTTCTCCTCTATTGCTTTTGTAATTGGCTCATTTTTAGTCATGTTTACGATTTTCCTCCACATCAATCTTAGTGCATGCTCATTCACATCCGAGTTTAACAGAAATAGAAATATTTCCCAATCCCCCTCAGAGTGAGTAGTATTCAAGAACTTCTCCCTGTTGGTTTTCTCAAACCAGAGAAGTTCGTTTTCACAAATTTGTGTCTACTTTGCCTGTATGACTCATTCCTTTAGAGAACAGCTATTTGATTGAACCAAGAATGTCTGGTTCCTTGGTAAGTTGTAAGCCCAAACTCGTTGGTCATCTCCTCTTGACTGAGTAAAAATTTTAAGCTGCAATATCTAACCAGCCCATCTCTCCCAATTGACCTCTTTGCAATTAAAGTCTGAGAGTATTCTTTAGGAGGAAAGATGTGTACGACGATATGGTGTAATGATGTTATGAACATACTTATCCAGAGTATATGGCGTTGTCGATATTTATGCAAGATAGATCAAATCCGAACCTTCAAGCCACTTGTGCTTCCTGTGTTGCTGCACGGCTGTGAGACTTGGACATTGAATGCTGACTTGAATCGATGTCTCGATGTCTTTTGATGTCTATTTTACTATGTGCCTTCAAAGAATCATATGGTTCCTCTGGAATGACTTTCTATCAAACCAGAGACTGTACTGTGAGACTCAGTTTAGGCCAGTTACCAGCATAATTCGTTAACATTAACTCTGGCTATATGGGCATGTGGCATGTTTCCCTGGTGTTGATCCCGCTCACAAAGCTATCTCTACAAAAGACAATCCCTCTGGATGAAAGAAATGAAGGGTCTGTCCAAAGAACTCATGGCTTGGGCAAGTTGATGGGATCTGTAGGGAGTTGTTTAGAGTGGGGAAGGAAGGAAGGAAGGAAGGAAGGGTGGCTGTAAGAGAGTTTGTCGGAGATATTGTGGAAACTGGCGACGGCGTGTGAGTGAAGGATCACCTCCCTGTTGTATATGAGTACTCCCAATTGCTGATGAGCTTCATTCTAAATCCTTGTCTTGGGACGGGGGTTGAGAGGAGGTTTGACGATAGATGAACATCATCATAGTGTACCTTCTCTCTGACCCTATAGTTCTAATTTTCAAGCGAAATTCCTCAGCTTTGCCCTCGGTCAAATTCGTTTCTTCCTCTGTTATTTCTTATAACACACATTACCCTAACTCCCATTCTTTCCTTTCTATCTTGCCTCCATATAGAGTTTTTTTTTTCTTTTCAAATAGAAACCAATATTTCTTGGAGATTTAGTTTTTAGCAAGTACAGACTAGCCGGTTTATTAACCATTATATGGTAATTTACTTCCAACCTGGACAAAAGTAAGACATATACGTTCTTACAAACTATTATCAGTTTCTTTGCACTGCCTCCTGCATAGCCCCGTCTTCCTCTTTTTTAATACCATTTCTTTAGTGGCTGATTTAGAACTCTTTATCATTTTTTATGTGTTTATATCCTTGGATTCATATACAAATTCCATTATTTTTGCCTGTTCATCCTCAATGGCATCTCTCCTGATCCAAACATCCTTAAACGTGGCAATATTTGCAAACTTTTAAAGTTTGTTGGATATCTCGCTTGTTGTGGCTTGTGAGTTTTAAATGGACGTGGACATGACCCAGCCTAAACACATCCTCGTCGTGATCAATCGATTCCGAGTCATTTCCTTGTTATAATCGTAAAAGTGATTTCTCTAACATTCTGCAGCTTATGCTTTCGAAATTCCTTCCAGAGATATACGTGATCCTCTTTCCAATCAGCAAGATTTCATAGGTGGTCTTGTTCACTGCATCTTTAACAAGAAGTTATATCTTCTATAAACTGCACCACATTTTTTTATTTTCCGTTTTACTTTTCTGTTATTCCATTATTTCTCAAAACCTTGTCTCTCCTTTTTGTCTGTTAGAAAACCCATCTTCTTAAACATGTACCAATTCACTGATATTTCCTTCATTTGGCCTCATCCTGACGCTTTCTTTCCTTAATTCTACTTAGAAATTTAATCTACTTCTCGTCAGTGTCACTTTCTTTTTAAGCTAAACGTTATCTGATTTTTTAACAAGGTTGAATAGTTATCTATGCTCAAGTTTCCACTCCAGATCACGAAACATAGTTAAAACAGATGAGGTTAATTTGTTAGAAAATCAGATTTCAATTCAACATACACTCGGTTACTAAGATCAGGTTTCAAATCTTAGGGGGATAATCACACCAATTACCAGCTCTAGCCTCTTCATGAACTTCACCAAAATTGAGGTTTCTCGAATCTTCAGCTTGGAACCTGATGAAGTCCGCTGTGTACTCCGAGTTAGATGTAAACGAGGTCTATAGTTCCCTTGTGTGTGTGTGTGTGTGTGTGTGTGTGTGTGTGTGTGTGTGTGTGTGTGTGTGTGTGTGTGTGTGTGTGTGTGTGTGTGTGTGTGTGTGTGTGTGTGTGTGTGTGTGTGTGTGTGTGTGTGTGTGTGTGTGTGTGTGTGTGTGTGTGCGTGTGTGCGCGTGCGAGCGCGCGCGCGCTTGTGGGGAGAGTGATGCCAAATGATATTTCAGCAAGTAGTACATATATAAATAAGCATAATTAGATAAGTAAACAAGGAAGCAATTCATTGAAAGACAACATAACATATGATTAAGTGTTCATCCAGCTTATTCTGAATACATCGAACTGTACTGCATGCAATCGCATTTGAATATGCAGTTATTCATTGTGCATCTGTCAACTACTAGAGTGAGTTTAATTCTTGACAGCTCGAGGCAGTTAATCCTTATCTGGTTAGCATTCGTTGTAAAAATGTACTCAGCTTTGATGTCATTGATATCCTTTAAAATCTTGAAAACCAGAGTCTAGACCAGGGAAAATATGTGTATATATCAACAATATTTAGGTGGTTTTCGTATGATTTGTTTCGCGTATTTTGGTATCAATTCAAAAGCTTTTTTTCTTTACTCTATAGAATCTGTCACTTCTTTTAATGATATATGGACACCATACTGAAGCAGCATAATCAGAATGTGGACAGACTAATCTCTTATATATCTGGTTGTAGATAATTGAACTTCTAAGGTAAAAAGATTATAGACTTTTGAAGTGGAAAAATCCTACATTTAAGATGTTTGACTTTTGAAGTCAAAGGAAAGTGGATTTATTTTAGTCAAAGGAAGCTGGAGGCGTACCAAGGTTGGATTTTTTTTACACTGCTATTCTTTTTATTTCGACAACAGTGTTCAAAGTGTAAAGTTTTCACCAAACACGATTAACCGTGTTAAGGTTCAGGAGGGTTCGACATTGCTCTTGGTCGTGTCTACACACGCAGGAGGCGTTGGCCTTCCTTTCTTTCTTACCAAGAAGTCTGCTAATTTATCGTCCGATTTGGGGTGACTCGGCGAGGTGGCTCCTGACCGAGGGTTCTCCACGGTTCCTTCGGGAGACTCTTCCTTCCCGTCAGGGTCCTCCCTCTCCCCCTCCTCTGTGCTATTCTCGCCGTCCTCGGCCGCGTCATTCCCCTGCTCCTCACCCTCCTCCTCCTCCTCCTCCTCCTCCTCCTCCTTCTTGGCGGCGTCGTTTTCCTCGCCGGAGCTTGCCGTGTCCTTAGCTGTTGAAACACGTTGCATAGTAATGGAAACTGGATATTGAGAACTATAGATTTATCTCTATATATTGAGAGTTGAAAGACATAAGTATAACAATGTTTCTTGGTTTTTCAAGTACAGTGGAATTCATGTGATCTCCAGACTATGAATAAAAAATAAGCAGTAAACGCTCGTACCTGCATGACATTTGAGTGGCAAGTAACAATAAAAAAAATTGAAATTGTAAAGACAGAGAAGCTGCCCACTTACCTGAGCAAAGTGGAATTCAAACGAGTCCTACCCAGACGATAACTAACGTTTAACAAATCTCATTTTTTGCTTAAACAAATCGTTCACTGCTAGTACCGTCCCTGTCATTCATTCTGGCTGCCACCAGACGATTTTATCCAGCAAAATAAGAAAAAAAAAAAAGCAGACCTACACAATCAAACCGCCAATCAACTGTAGAACAGACCTAATGTTTCTCCTTCACATAAATACGAGCGTTACCGTCAACCAGAGCAAAATTCTTTAAGTAACGGTGAAGGATGCAACAGGAGTTTGTACCTTGGCTCCCCGAGCGTTCCTCCATGACCTGTAAATAAAAAGATAAGACTGCTTATTTCTCACTGTCTGGATCTTTGTGTGACGTACATTTGTGTGTGTGTGTGTGTGTGTGTGTGTGTGTGTGTGTGTGTGTGTGTGTGTGTGTGTGTGTGTGTGTGTGTGTGTGTGTGTGTGTGTGTGTGTGTGTGTGTGTGTGTGTGTGTGTGTGTGTGTGTGTGTGTGTGTTTAAAAAAAAGGAAGCTTTAATGGATATTGGCAAAGAGAGCTGACCTAATAATAGTAATGGGACAATACTATTGATGAAGGAAATAGGCAAGAATTGGTTTATTAATAGGGTAGTCAACGAATGGAATAGACTTAGTAATCAAGTAGTGAGTGCTGAATCTATTGGTTGTTTCAAGAAATTCTTAGACAACTTTATGGATGGGGATGGCAGGTGGTAATGGACACGGAACTGCCTAGTGTAGGCCTTATGATCTCTTGCAGTCTCCTTCATTCTTATGTTCTTATGAACCTGAAACCGCTGAGAGGTTTTGACAAAGGAAGACACTGACAGGCAGACGGACAGACGGGCAGAAAGTGTTGGTTCACCCGGAATCGACAAACATGAAATACTTCATCAAGAAAGCTCGAGGTCAACCTTGAAACTTGCACGCACATGGAACCCTCTTCCACTCTCCCACCTCTCTCCTAGTTAACAAGGACATATGCATTGTTTCTACCTGTGTAAGTGCTGTACTTATAGCAAATGTGCACGAAGGTACAAAACACGTGTATAACTTTGTGAGGTATGTAAGTTCATCTGCAGACGCTTACAGAAGAATACACACATACACTACTTGCTGATGAATTGGATAACGCTTCAGGGTGCCACGTTTGAGGTCCTGAGTAAAGAAACCATTACTCTACCCATAGAGTAAGGAGATGGGATGTGTGGGCGTCCCAAGTAAGGTAAACCATTACTCTAGCTATTGACCAAGAAAATGTGGGATATGGGAATGTACAATAACAATGTTACCTATAGATATGACGATATGAACTTTCAGATTGAATCTGGGAGGTTAGTAGCTGTCAATCCTAAGTCCAGCACGTGATCCAAGTCCATATTGAAACACACTTGTACTACGCACACACATACGCACAAACAAAATAAACAAATACGCACACGCAAACACGCCTACACGCACACACACACACACACACACACACACACACACACACACACACACACACACACACACACACACACACACACACACACACACACACACACACACCTCTCTTCCAGGAGGGAAATAGCTGTCGATCACGAGTCGAACACGTGATCCAAAGACCAAGTGAATACACACGTCAGCATATGCACGCACGGACGCACACAAAGACACACATACACACACACACACACATACACACACACACACACACACACAGACACACACACACACACACACACACACATATATATATATATACACACACACACACATACACACACACACACACACACACACACACACACACACACACACACACACACACATATATATATATATATATATATATATATATATACATATATATATATATACAAGCATGTTCACATACACATATGTACACATGTATAGATTCGTTCTTTCAAACTTGTGCATAGATTCTGCACAAGAGTCACTTTAGGTGACACAGAGCACCAGACTGTTCTTGAACGTGTAAGGACTATGCGTAGTTTTCATATATGTTCCTAGAGGTAGATATGGCAGTTAAATCACAAATAATGTAAACTAATTAAACGGTAACAAATCCCTGTATATTCTTAGTTAAAAGTGAAATGTTTCTGATAATACATACTTATATGTACACTAAAATCTCGTTGCCCCGTGATAAGGGTGTTAACCAAAGTATACACCCACCCCTAGCTATTTCCACAACCAACAAACCCTCATTTCTGCGTCAAGGAATGCGTCAAGTCACAACACCTCCACAGTAGTGGTCTAACACCCGAAGATAGTCTAGCCCAACTTTTTTTTTTAATACAAAGCGACCCTTTTCACCTCATCCACCCAAGAGTTTACAAAGCAGACAAGAAGAAATCGCTCCGGGTCCCGTGAATTCATTCAATCGCAACCATTCTCCACTTACATATATCTCTTGTCCTCTCCCTTCCCTGCACAACAGACATTCCTCTTACACCCAAGGCCACCTTCTCTCCATCCATCCATTCCATTATTTGTCATCTCCTCAAGTTCTCATCTTCTATATTTCCCATTCACACTCTTTTTGATAGTCTCTCTTTACTTTTTCCATATGACCAAACCCTCCCCATCCCAGTATTCTTTGATCAGCCCTATTTGCCACCTCTCTTTTCACCCCTGCTCTCCGCCTCACTATCTCATTTCTCACTCTGTTCATCATGGTAATCTCCCTATAGTTCTTAGACACATCATATCAAACACGTTTAAGCTTCTCTCTGCCTCACTTAATTTCCATGTCTCTTTCCTACAGCGTCGTGGGTACAACCACTCCTTCGTATAGTCTTCTTTTTGTGTCCACCCTCAGATACCTACTTCACATGACAATTCCCTCAGGACAATCATTCACCTTCACTCTCACTCTTTCATTCTATGCTTCATATAACCTTAGGTATCCAAAGATATTCAATTCCTCTAGAATCTCTCCCCTAAAAGATTTACTATCACCCTCATCATCATCATCATTTGATTTAAGCTTTCTCTTGTCAATACTGTTTCAAACTCCGGCACTATTTGCCTCAGACCATTTTATGCCCCAAACATAAACGCAGAAAAATATGAAGTTAACTGTACATAGACAAACACTATAGAAAAAGAAGAAGATGAAAAAGAAGAAAAATTCCTCTAAGTCGATAAAGTATGAAAAATTCATACAACGAGCATGACACCCTCCAAGGTTAAGTCGTTAAGGAGAATTATTCCTCATACCAGAGGGTGTGCCGTCTCTTTAATAAGATATATGTACAACAGCAACTATAAAAGGCTCTATTTCCTCTCATGGGCTTAATAAATATCACTTTCCTTGACATGGACTTCATATATATTTCTGAGTTAGATGCCTTTCTTTTCAACAGAATTGAATAACTGCAACAACATAGTTAAATTCAGACAAATTTCAGGTATTTTATTGCTGTAATTAATGCTCCTTCAATTTTCATTACTGAGCAGCTGTCTGACAAAGATATGCACAAAGGTAATTCAACCAGAATACTTAAAAACCTACATACACATACATGCATACATAATACATACATACATACATATATATATACGTACATACATATGACAACGGATTTTTTCCTTACAAAGGAGGTACCCAAAGTCAAAGGCATAAATCCACTCCCACCCATTTCATCCCCACATACTCCACTCCCAATCACTACCCCTCCCTCGCTCTTTTCTTGGCTCCTCCTGGATGACGGGTCTTCCCTGCATCTCGCCCACTGCCTTGGGTCAGAAGCAATGTAGCAGGGCACAGCACATCCACAGCAAGGCCGCTTCATTTAATCGGCGACCCCCTTTCCGTCCCCTCATGCAGAAAAAGAGAAGACGGGGAGAAATCCCTTCCGGCTACGTCAAAATATCATTCACACATACCCCCCATCCCCCTACCCTACCTTTCCATGCATCACAGCATCATCCATACACAACCATTCTCCACTCACCCCTATATTCTGTCTTTTCCCATCCATCTATCTCATTCTTGGTCACCCCATCATGTTCACTCCTTCCACCTCTGCCTTCCACACCTCTTTTACTAATCCTTCTTGTCATTCTTTCCATGTGTCCAAACCATCCCAATTGTAAAAGGTTCGTAGATATAGGTAGACAAGTGAAGTAGGAAGGGGGGTAGATAGTGAGAGTTTTATTTTTATTGGATCGGCTGTTTGGTAAACAACAGCTCGAAGGCGAGAAGGCGAGGAATGTATAACTTCGCTCTCAGCGTTATGTTTATAAACAAGGGCCTGGGGACTCGATTTTATTGTTTATGTAATTTTTATTTTTGCTGATGTGACCTGGGTGAGTGTGCAGTGAATTCGAGATTGCTTGAGTAAACAATAGTGCATGCAGACTTGTAACGGCGGATCTGATTGGAGAAAGGGTGGAGGAAGAGAAAATTCAATTGGTTCACGATTGTAAAATCACGCTCTTAGGGGAGATTTTTAAATATAGAATTAAAGATCATTTGACTAAAGAAATCATGACGTCACTCAGAACTGACCTAGGACCCAAATTGAATGTTATTGAAGGGATTTCTTGCAAGAGCTTTGTAGAGTGCTGTGTACAAAGGTTAACAGAAGATAGATATAGAAGAAAAAAGAGAAATTTTATTCACCTAGGAAGAAGATCATAATTGAAGGAAAAGAAATGTAACAGTGAACGATGGAAGGCATGGGGCCTATCGACTAAAATTGTGTATGATAGACAGAGGACACAGATGGTGACAATATAGGGACGAAACGTAGCGCTACTAACGAAGACACTGGTGATTAGAATTAGTGCAAAATACTACATCTAAAGGACTTAGTGCAAGATACAAAACGAGACAGGTGTATCGAACTACAAACAACAGTGCACGCTGGCACAAGGATTCGGCTACGAGGAGTGAACGAGGGACTACTACAAGGACGAACTAGTAACGCGCCGTACGTGTGAGGACGACTACATAGGAAGCAGTCGATTCAAATCGACATTAACAATTGAAGGTATGACTACAGGAGTTTTACGACATGAAGTTGTTACCTCGCAAACAAACATTCCAAAGTTTTCGGGGGAAGAAAATACAGTGGGAGTCAATAGGTTTCTCAGTTTGATAGATACTTTAGTAGTCACTAAAAACATAACGGATGAAAAAGGAAAATAGAAATTTTAAAATAAAATGTAGATCCTGAGAAGCTAGGGCTAGGGTTATAATGATTTTCCAGCAAATGGAAGATATCAACCGATATGAAGCTTTTAAGAAAGCATTCATTAAACCTTTTAAGTCAAAGAGTGATCAGGATCCTATTAGATCTTTCGTTAGAATGATAAAGAAAGTAAAAACAAGTAAATCAAACACAGAATATTTAGCAAAATTAGACAAATCTAAGGACATTATTTCTATGTTGAAGGATTTAGATTGTATAGAAAAATCTAATGGCAAAATAAAGCTTTCTCAGGTTACTAAGTTAATAGCATTTGCATTATTGGTACATAATTGTGATGAGATAACTGCAGAAAATTTGTACAAAAATCTCAAACAACAATGGTTTTAGGGGAGATAGATTACCTTCTACAAGGTTATTATGAATATAAAGCAAGTAGTCCATATGTCATGACAGTAGAAATGCAACAACAGAAACTAGGAACTCTAGAAGTGACTACAAAAGCAGAGGATCTGAACATAGAAGTACTTCAAGGAATGCTAGAATTGAATGCTACAATTGTAATACCTGGGGATATAAAGCACAAGAGTGCTATTATGAGACTATTTGTAGAAACTGCAAATATGAGGGTCATGATGAGTATCATTGTAGAAACCCACCTTTCTGTTTGTATCACCAGAAAGTAGGACATAGAACAGAGGATTTTAGAACAATGTCAACATTTCGTATTCACCCAGAAACAATAGGAAAACCCCTAGACACAAAATATAACAACATTTCAGAGCTAACCATAGAAATACAAATAGACATTATTGTATTAGAGGCAAGAGTGATAGAAGGGTAAAAGAAAATACCAACATCAAAGCCAATTGTAAATTGACTACAACTATTGGGAGGACTTCTGTAGAACCCCTCATTGCGGGTAGAGTGATAAACTAGCAAAGTTTTAATCTAATTGAAACCAGGAGTAAAAATCTTGAAACCAATCCATTACTCATTGCAAGGAGTAACAGGAAGTCAGTTAAAACGGTAGGTAAGATTGAATTACTGGTAATTTTATATATAAAAAAAATGAACACTTGCACAATCTAGTGATAGTTGTAGAAGAATCTGTTTTCCCAGGAGATTTATTGATAGGATTTGCAACTATGAGAAAGGAGGGCATGATCATATGTCCTGTTGAGTTAGGGATCTTGTGAAATCACAGTTAATCCTATTTCTAAATCAACCAGACTTAGAACCAGTATCTGTGATAGGAAAATCTATTGAAATAGATAGAGAAGATAACAGGCGAGAGCGATTTATTCAAGAACAAATAAGACAAACTAAATATAAAGTCTCATATAGTGACCCAAACTCAGGTATTTAAGAAATCCCAGAAATTACTCAGAATTCGTCAACTTCAAATGAAGTTTTGCTAATTGTGGAAGGTGGCGTAATAAAGTCGACTTTATTACTCTCCGGATCAATTAACAGGGTAGCGGTACAGTTGAAAGGAGTCACTGTAGACTGAAATTTTAACCACCCCAGAATCAAAGCTAAAAGGTTTGAAATTGAACTCGAGATATATAAGACAAACAAGAAGATGGTAGAAATATTAGTGATTAGTACTTTGAATAAAGACATGATCTTAAGAAAAGGTACACAAATAGGATGTTTTTAAGTTTGTTCAAGATCCATTAAGATAATTTTTATGGCCGTCGCGCATAGGACTCAAACCTACCGCTAAGTGCGACAGCCATAAAAATGATCTGATTGATGTCGCGTTTCACTAGCGAATTTCTCACAAAGATCCATTAAGATTATAAATGAGAGTACTGAGGAGGTGGAATCACCAATTTTATCGATCTCTTCGATTCAGGAAGAAACATATTTGGGAGAGAAATTTAAGAATAAACTAGAGCCTACTAGTTGTCATGATTTGGATGAAACCCTAGTTGCATTTCTTCTAAAGCACCATAATACAGTTGTTTTGCCGGGGGACGCCTTTGGCAAAACAACTGTTTTAAAACATCAGATCAATTTAAAACCAGGGACTCGACCTATCTCTATACCTGCCTACAGATTACCACATTCTAAACTAGCCATTGTAGATAAATTGGTCACTGAAACATTATCACAGGAAATTATCGAATATAGTGAATGTGAATGGAATTTCCCCTTGATTATGGTGCCAAAATAAGATGGTACCATGCGTCCAGTTATTGATTATAGGGAATTGAATAAACAGACTACAGCCGATATATTACCATTACCGGTAATAGTAGATATACTTAGGAGTTTGGGAAACGAGAATAGTTATTTTAGCCCTATAGATATCAAGTCTGCGTTTTGGCAAATCGAGTTGCATAAATATTCACGAGAATACGCAGCCTTCTCTACACCAATGGGGCACTATGCGTTCAAACGAATGCCATTTAGGCTATATAATAGTCCATTAACTTATATGAGGTTAATTAATACAGTTCTAGATCGGTTGTTAGGAAACAATGCCAGTGTATTTCTAGATGATGTTTTAATAGTTTCCCAAACAGCGGCCGAGCACCTTAAGAAGTTAGTCTTGGTTTTCTCAAGCCTTTTTGAAGCAGAATTGAAAGTGAAAATTGAAAAATGTAAGTCTTTTCAGGACAGTGTTATTTATTTGAGACATGAAATAGACAGACATGGTATTAGTACAGTAAATTCAAAGGTAGAAGCAGTAAAGAACTATCCAGTTGCGAACAACGTAGGAATATTTAGAAGTTTCTTGGGAATGACAGGATATTATAAGAAATTTATCAAGGGATATGCAGACATAGCTAATTCATTAAGTTATTTGTTGAGGAAATATTCAAAGTTCATTCTTTGTACTGATGCGTCTGACATAGGGTTAGGAGGTATACTGATGCAAGTCTCGATAGCTTACACATCGAGACTTTGTAGTAGTGTAGAGAGAAACTACTCCATAGTAGAAACAGAAACCATAGCAGTGATATATTCATTAGAAAGTTTTAGAGATATGATACTGGAATATCCCATCAGAGTGTGGACTGATCATACAGCTATTCAGAACAGATTTAAGCATAAGAATCTTAGGGGCAGATTAGCTAGGTGGTTTACTACACTTCAGTGTTATGAGGTTAACTTTGAATATATCCCGGATAGAAAGAATGTTGTAGCAGATGCACTCTCTATAAATATTAGCCAACCAACGTCAGGGTTGATAAATTTTATCTGTAGTATAGATGAACTAGTAACATTAGATGAGGAAATTATAATAAAGGAACAAAGAAAAGATAAGACTTGGGAAAAATTAGCCCAAATTTTGATGAACCTAAGAGGTATTCCTCCAAAACTACCAAAAATGTATAAGATAGAGGAATTTCATTTGAGCAATGGATTTTTGTATCGAAAAACAATTGTAAGTTGAAAGGATATTTCTAAGGGCCCAGTGAACCAGTTGGTAATTCCACAAACTCTTGTACAAGAGGTATTAAAGTTACTTCATGACAGTGATTGTAGTTCACATCCAGGAGAGGATAAAACCTATAAACAAGCACAATTTAAATACTTTTGGCCAGATATGAAGAAAGACATATATATATATATATATATATATATATATATATATATATATATATATATATAAATATACATATACATATATATATATATATATATATATATATATATATAAAGTTGTTTGAGATGTGCTGAGATAAAATGATATACACCTAAACCTGCTCCTATGTTATCATATCCTATCCCGCAGAAACCTTGGGAAAGAGTTCACATAGATACACTGGAGTTACCTATGTCTGAAAATGGATATAAATATGTATTTGTTGCTATTGATTATCTTTCAAGATTTTGCATTTTACAACCCATACAAAATAAGAGAGCTGAAACAATTGCTTCAGTAATTTATGATCAGATAATCTGTAATTTCACTACTCCTAAGATCTTAGTTTCAGACAATGGTATGTGATGTAATCTCAGTTGGAACCCTTTGTGCAAGACTTAGTTCTAGCAAATTCTGGTCAAGTCACACCCTCTCTTCTCCAAATACCTCAGCTTATTATGATAATTAACACATCTAAGAAGAATTGGATTTTAAACCTTTCTCTGATGAAGTAAGTGTAGCAATCTAATACACATTACTAACTGTATATTCAAAATTTTCAGGACTTTAGATTTAACTTGTACAAGCTGATACACTTCCCAATGATGGTAAATATTTCACTTTATGAAGTGGACATACTAGTTGTAGATCCACATAATTACAATCTCTAATGATAAACTTATAAGTTGTAAGATCACTAATAGGAATCTTTACTTCTGTCATTCTTCCCTTTTTGTGTTCGGTGAATCGTTGAAAAATTCTTTTGGTTTTTGGATTTAAACTTGACAACCCACTTTCGAAAAACATAATAGTAATAATGATAAGAAGAACAAGAGGAGGAAAAAGAAAAAGAAAAAGAAAAAAGAAGAATAAGAAAAAGAAGAAGATGATGATGATGATGATGATGATGATGATGATGATGATGATGATGATGAAGATGATGATGATGATGATGATGATGATGATGATGATGATGATGATGATGATGATGATGATGATGATGATGATGATGATGATGATGATGATGATGATGATGATGATGATGATGATGATGATGATGAGGATGATGATGATGATGATGATGATGATGATGATGATGATGACGGTGACGGTGACGGTGACGGTGACGGTGACGGTGACGGTGACGGTGACGGTGACGGTGACGGTGACGACGACGACGGTGACGGTGACTGTGATGGCGACGTTGACGGTGACGGTGACGGTGACGGTGGCAGTGACGGTGACGATGACGATGACGATGACGATGACGATGACGATGACGATGATGACGATGACGATGACGATGACGATGACGATGACGATGACGATGACGATGATGATGATGATGATGATGATGATGATGATGATGATGATGATGATATAAATGATAAATATGTTTCAGCTCAAGAATATCTTACAAAGAATAAGATGAGAAGGAGAAGCCAGTAGACGCTTTGCTACATCATATGTCACGTTTACCCTATGTACTACGAAAAGTAGACAGGTAGCGGTCTCCTGTAGCAGTTAAACTAGAGATAGAAATCAATTCGCCATAGCAGTGTACATCAACTAATGTGTATCTAATGTTTTACTGTTATTTTGTAAGGCCTTATTACGTCTTTGTGGGACCAAGACAAAAAACTCGCCCAACCCACCCCAACCTTCACCACTACTTTGATCGGATCACAGGATAATCTGTATCTGAGGTCGATAAATAATATCTTCTGTCCAATGGACTTATTACGTATGTCACGGTAGCCGAACCAGAAATAGACGAGGATAAAAAAAAAGTCATGGAACTAGGAACAGCCATGTATCTATGTATGTAGTCGTGCTTGTATACATGTATGTACGTATGAATACATGTATGTTTGTATATACGTACGTACGTACGTATGTATGTACGTACGTACGTATGTATGTATGTATGTATGTATGTATGTATGTATGTATGTATGTATGTATGTATGTATGTATGTATGTATGTATGTATGTATGTATGCATGCATGTATTATGTATGAATATATGTATATGCATGTACTGTATGTATGTATGCAGGTATACATGTATACAGTATGTATGTACCTACATTTATGTATATATTTAGGTAGAATGGTAAGTAGGTAGGTAGGTAGGTAGGTAGGTATATATCAACTGGACGTGTAAAGAAAACTGACTGACAGGTAAATAGAAATAAAGTGAAGACAGTAAGATGAAGATGGGTAGATTATTTCTGATATTTGTTGAAAGTGGAGGTTAGGGAGGAAAAATGAGTGTAATGAGAGAGAAGGACAATAAGGTTATAGGAAAAGGTGAAATACAAGGAGTACAAAAAGTGATGAAAACAGTTAAGGTAACTGGGTTAGTTGGGTATCAAATGGAGTGTAAAACAAAGGGTTGAACAGTTGTAATAGACTGGTTATTGAGATTGTTTTAATGTCTGCCTATGAGAATGAAGTGGGCTATTGGATAGGAGAAATCCATGTACGTTTCTGCTATAGAAAAGAAAAGGGGACACATATGAATGTAGTAACTTTGTGAGGATTCGTCCGTTAAGTGTAGTTAGTAAGGCTTAGGTGAGGGTACTAACTAAGAGGAAAAGGGAAAAAACTAGGCAAGGTCAGTGTGGATTTCGGAAAGGGAGAGGGTGCTCATATACAATGCTCGTAGTGATTAAGCATATGTATATGTATAAGTGTATGTATATTTATATATGTACATGTATATATACATATATACATATATATATATATACATATATATATATATGTACATATATATATATATATATATATATATATATATATATGTGTGTGTGTGTGTGTGTGTGTGTGTGTGTGTGTGTG